>NC_089502.1:133258651-133578567 GCF_036850765.1 Saccopteryx bilineata
TTAAGACACACACAACTCCTAAATTGCGGTTCTGAATCATGTAATAAGCATAAGGAAGAGAATTTCGAATAAAGGGTGTTTTTCTTCTCTAATTGCATCATGTAAGCAGCCACCTCCTCCACCTACTTGTAAGACCAACACTGGCTCTGTATTTCCTTAAAGGGGGATATTTACCTATTAGACAGAGTGCTGCTCTCCACGTGGTACGGTTTCCTTTTCACTGACCTTGACGGGGAGCGATCCAAAAGTCTCTGGGTTTGAAAGGCAGGATGATTCAGACACTGTTCTGTCAGGTATCTTTCAGCTGGGTCCAGCTTTAGTAAATTCTTAGGAAATAAAGTCAGCATTGGAAAGAACATTAAGACATCAAATTTAAACTGTCTCAAAGACCTTATTTCTTTTCCTTATAAAAGAAATGCATGGTCACTACAGAATATCTAGCAAACACAGTTTAGTCCAAAAACCAGTTTTTTAAGGACTATCTACATAATCTTACCACCTCTGTGTTCCGGGGAAATACACTCGCAGCTCCTTTGTAGTATATCACATATAATATTTCCTTTTACAAAATCTGGCTCATATTATACACTTAAGTTTTGTATCCTGCACTTTCACTTGCTAATCACACCCATTATTTACAACATCATTCCAACATTTTAAGCATTTTTGGAATAAGGATATATTCACATGAAAGCACACACATCCGGCACCCTTCTCCTGCCCCCTCCCTGGAGGCAGCCATGTTACCCGTGTCTTGTGCGTCCTTCCACAGACAGCCTGCACATATCTCTGTCTGCTCCTTTTATTCTACCCAAATAGTGCATATACACAGTGCCTTGCACTTCGGCTTCTTTCCACTGGACATCAGATCTTACGAGATCATTTCGTTATCAGTAAAGAGCTTCAACTCTAGGGATGTACCTTACGTTGCTTTTAGCAATTCCCTAATGATAAGCATTTCGGCTGTTTCCCTTCTTTTATTATTATGACAATGTTGCAATAAAAACTTTACAACATATTTTTAAATGATTATATAGAAGTTTGCGGTGTGGATGTAGCATGATTCATTTAACCAATCTCCTACTGTTGGACATTTAGAGGGCTCACTTTTCGCTTTTATAATTAATACTGTAATGAACACCTGAAGCCTTTTTATACATCCACAATCCTTTTACAGGATCAACTAGAAATGGAACTGGTGTTCTGCAAACTTTTAAGGATTATTTTCTATGTGTTGACAAATTACCCCCAGGAAGTCTCAAAATGCTAAACTCAGCAATAGAGAGTCTACCAATTTCCTGGCATCCTCAGTAACAATAGGCATTATCATTGTTTTTAGTAGTTGTAAATTAGATATTTTAAAAATGGCATCTCATAGCTGTTTTAATTCAAATCTTTGGCTACAAATGAGGCTGCATGTTTTTATGTTTATTGGTTAATTATAGTCCTCCATTTCTTATTTTTCTATTTGCATATCTATTCTAATCTATTTCCAGGTGTTCTTGATTCACTAAGATACTATTCACGCTGCACATATTATACTCTTTTACAAATAAAATGGTTTTTAAAAATATTTATCTTATTAGTAATTGGACAAAATTTTAAAAGGTGATTCATCATTAAAAACTAATTGATTTTACTGGTTGATTAAATTAATATATAAAGAAACATAACCTGCATAACTTAACACAGCTCAGCAGAGCTTGCTGAACTTGGCTCTCTGGGTGACGGGCATTCTCCTTCAGAGAAAGGGGGGGGGTTCCAGCACTCTCAAGCCCAGCTCCAGATCACTTTCAGTATTTTTGCCAACAGTGATCTCTTTGCGATCCACTGCTGAACGCTGAGAGTAAATCTAGATTTGCTCCCAATAAGCCCGAATTCAATTTTACACAACCACCTTCAACCTAGCGTCACAGAAAATTTGAGATGTGACTCTTATCATATACTGAAATATTCACTTTAAGTCAGAATCTGGAAACCCAAGTTGCTGCTTACATGCAAATGGATTTATATTCGTGTTGACTCAGATATAACTCTAAAATTATCTCAATTCTTTCTTCTTCCTTATTAGAAACAAAACCTATGCAGGTATAGAAAAATGATTTTGGTCTTACTGGCAGTTAAGACAGTTAACATCAAAATGATTTCAACTGCATGATACTGGTTAAAACAAAGGAAAGTCTGCCTCTGTGTAGTATTTTAAATTAGAAGTACATGTAACTTTTCAGAAGTCAAATATCTACTAGCATTAAAGTGACACATTTTAATTTAAGATTATCAACAGTAGAAATTACTATATAAACACACAAAGAATGATTTTTTTAAAATTTATTCATTTTTAGAGAGGGAAGAGAGAGACAGAGAGGGAGAGAGAGGAGAAGCCGAGAGAGAGAAGGGGGAGGAGCTGGAAGCATCAACTCCCATATGTGCCTTGACCAGGCAAGCCCAGGGTTTCGAACCGGCGACCTCAGCATTTCCAGGTCAGCGCTTTATCCACTGCGCCACCACAGGTCAGGCAAGAATGATTTTTATATTTATGAATACAGCTTTTAATTTTCAAACTACTTGAAAGGATGAGGTCATTATGAGGAAAGCATAAAACAACATAAATTTTAAACTAAAACAGAATCCATATAATTATTGTAGCTACTCTTCACGTTATTTGGGACTTGGGTTAATTCTGAAGAACTGTATCCCCACTATAATGGCTGACATGTATCAATAGATAGAGAATGAGATGGCCATTTTAGGTACTTATATATGGACCAAAATGATCAAATCTGCTTCAGAAAAATAGCATAGAGAATATATTTCTTCATGAAAGGGTAAGCAGTACTATTTATTTTTCAAATTCACTTTCAAAAATAACTAAAAGACAGAGAAAGAGTTCTATTTCTATTAATACTCAATAATAACAAGGCAATATTTATCTTTGGTGCTAGAAGTCAGAATCACGGTTTCTGGGAGGAGGGAGGGGCGGAGTCTAGAGTTTGAGAGGGGATCATGAAGAGGCTCTGGGATGTTAACAACTTTCTGTATCTCAGTGTGGGTGGGGTTACACAGATCTGCTTAATTATAAAAATTAACGGAGATGTACACATAATTTGTATACCTTATGAATACATATTTCAATAAAATGTTCTTTAATGTTCAGGAGATTTGAGGGTAAATATAGTAAATAAACAGAAATAGACCGTTTAACTTCCAAATTGGTATAAATGCAAAGAGAATCCGGTTATCTTTGCACTGTTATCTGTGCTAGATTTTACCAGGTACCACACTGACGCTTGGCAATTACATTTGGTAATGATTTAACAAAGTTCAAATACTTTTAACTCAAAAAATACCAAAGGCAGAAAACGTAAAATTGTATTTAGTTCAGTCCCTCTACTTTATTCTATTTACATTTTAAAAGTTACCAAATAATGAGACCCTGATAAATAAATATTGATTGCATGAAAGAACAAACTGACAAAACCCAAGTGACTTAAGAGATAGTTTATCCTACTCAACCTGAAAGAGGCTGGAGGGCTGTTTTCCTAATAGCGTCTCTCAACCTGTGTCCAGAAGAACGCCAGTGCTGTGGAGTTTCATTTTTTTTAAAAAAAATATTCAGCATTTAAATCTGGGAAATGTTAACTGAAACAAAAATGCGTGTTTGCGGTGGGATTTCTGAAAGCCTTTACAGGTTAATAAATACTGAGAATCTCTAGGAAAGGTTTTACGGTATGTGGCCAGGCCCCTCCCCCATCTCTGCCCCCACGCCCATTACGGCGTTCTTGGCACACAGATTAACATAGATGAAAGCACAGCAGAGCTCTGAGAGCGCTGCTCAGCAATTTCCAACTGTGCTAATACGCCTTTAAAGGCTCTGCACAGTGTAACCACCTCTGATGTGGATGGCTGTCTGAATGGGCACACAATAAGCCTGATGCATTAACAAGTGGTTTTTAAAGGTTTACTATCAAACAAACAGCGCTTGCTTATGCACTGGCTGGCTGGAATAAAAGCTGGAGAAATATAAACAAAAGAAAAGCTTTTACTCAAGAGGCTGAATCTGTCTACCGGGAAAGAAAAACATGAATAATAAACTCTGAGAAGGTTTTCAGGAGCCCAGAGCAGGAAGACCTCGGGACAGGGGCCCCAGCAGCAGGGGGACTGTCAGGCACAGCAGAAGCGGTGCTGTCAGTACCTGCGTCAGGAGAGCCAGAAAGAGTCAAGTCCGGGAGAGAAGCCGCCAAGTTAGAAAAAAAAAAAGAATTAGGTTCACTGATAAAACCATCTTATGGGAGGCCTTAAATGTCATGTAAAAAATTTAGAAATCTCTTTTCTTTTGACATTCATTTTATTTTATTTTATTTATTTATTTGACAGACGCAGAGAGAGTCAGAGAGAGGGACAGATAGGGACAGACAGGAAGGGAGAGAGATGAGAAGCATCAATTCTTTGTTGTGGCACCTTAGTTGTTCATTGATTGCTTTCTCATATGTGCCTTGACTGGGGGGGGGGGGCTACAGCAGAGCTAGTGACCCCTTACTCAAACCAGCGACCTTTGGGCTCGAGCCAGCGACCATGGGGTCATGTCTATGATCCCACGCTCAAGCCAGCAACCCTGCGCTCAAGCGGGTGAGCCCGCGCTCAAGCCATTGACCTGGGGTTTCGAACCTGTGTCCTCCGCATCCCAGTCTGATGCTCTATCCACGGCACGACCGCCTGGTCAGGCCATTTTATTTTTTATTTAAAATAATTTTTAATTGATTGATTTTTAGCAAAAGAGGATGGAGAAAGAGAGAAAGACACAGGAACATCATTCTATTCCTGTATGTGCCCTGACCTAGGATCAAACCGGCAACCTCTGCGCTTCAGAACGATGCTCTAACCAACTAAGCTATCCAGCTAGGGTTCAAAATTCATTTTAAGATTTGTTTTAAAACCTTACACCTGAGTAGTTCTCGAGTGCTGAACAAATTTAATAATTTCTTATTGTTTAGGTTGCCAATATTCTCTCAAATTTAGGAATATAATTTAGGTATCTCACAGTCCTGTCTAGATGGAATTTTACAATACCAGATACTGCTGTAATTTTAAATAAATCACATGCCTTTGAACGTGATATAATCCCCCATTATTCACTATTACTCATCTAGTAACAAAATATCTAATTTTTAAAAGCATGCTATGGTCACAATTAAGACACAAGAAAGCCCACAAACCAACAGACATTTTACACAGACAGCGTCAACTTGGCCTACCTTCATTAAGTCGAGTAAAACGCTGTTAAGAATCCCGAGGTATCGCCTCTCCAGCGACTGAGGATGGTTAACAGCTGGAAACTGGAAGAAGAACACGACACGGGCATTAGCACATACATGCAGAAGGGTGTGTGTGTGTGCGTGTACTGTCATTGCTGGACAAGGGAGCAGGCGAACAGAGGTTACCGCCCTCGTGCCAAGCAAAGTCAAAGTTATTTCAATGTATATTACTTTTGGTGTCTATGTATTTGAGGTATGGATTAATAGAATTGGGTGTTAAATAACAGGAAAACTTAAACCTCATCAGAAAATACTAAAGCATGCAAAACAAACCAAAATATAAAAGTTGAAGATGTATTTATACAGTATATAGATAATTCAGTTATAATATAGTTTATACAGAATTTCTCTGCTTATACAGACATTTTTTTACCTTTTTACTACAAGGTATCATTCACTCCTGAAAATTTGAGAAGTAAAAAATAGAAAAAGACAGAGAGGCCAGTACCTGAAAGGCCACAGAAGTAGAAATTGTCAATTCAGACACACATTCTATCACAGCTTTGAAAATACTCTTTTAATGAGCTGTTTTCAATGCCTTCCTTTATGTAAGTTTGAACAGAAGGCAAAGAGGCTCCTAAATTAACAAACGCATTTTTAAATAAAATGAGGGGAAGAGGTTGAGTTTATTTAGATGTTCTGTTCTACCCTCTGCCAACTCACATTTCATAATATCTAAGTGGATGGTAAAGTATTAGAGCCCAATTCCATGAACTTTCTCCCAATGGAAGGGCTACTTTGCTTTTAATATATATTTGCTTTATACCAACATAAAAACATTTCAAAGTACTGAAACCCCTAAACATGCTAAATGAGTGGATGGGTGGACCGGTTCGTGGGAAAATTCAAATGAGGCATTTAGGAGTGACTATGCCCTCATCCTCACGCTGCGCCACGCAGGGCAGAGGAGAGAGCATGGCTAAGACCTCAGCTGCGCTCAACACTCCTCGGCCGGGTGTGAAAGCAGTCGGCACTGAACTGCGCAGGCTCTAAATTCCACTTGGAGCTCACAGAGACCGAGGGGGTTTGCAGCTGGAGAAGAAAGCATCCATTGTTGGCACTTCGGCTAGGTTTTTAAAGATTAAAAAATTATATATGAAGATGGAGAAAAGTAGGACAGCTTCTTCTACACAGAGGAAGTCGAAGTAATATCATGAGCTTAATTAACAGAGACACAAAGGCAATAACCTAACTCTGATATTTGAGGGAAATGATGCTCCACGAGGCATTTTGGCAATTATCATTCTTCTTTTAGAAACGAGGAAGGTGAAAGTGAGAAAGTGCAAATAACTTGTTCAAGGCAAGCCATATAATTAAAAAGCAGTAGAAGTAGTATTTTGCCCTCAAATCTTCAGTCCAAAGCCACACTCTTTCCAAATCTAGGCACCTGTCCTCAGGGAGGTACAGAGGATTAATTATAAGCCCAAAGAAAGAGAGATAGCTTGTCTTGCTGTGATAAAAGGCTACGTGGGTACATTTTAATGAATATTTTCCTTATGAGGTCTATCTTCTATTACCAGACACCCCTTCCTTTTTCCCTCCTCAGAGTAACATTTCCTTGATTAGAAATGCTGAAAGTCAAAAGGTATTAGAAATATTATAATTTAAAAAAAATGACCAAGCAAAATCCCCTAACTTAAAAAACTTATGTGCTTTTGAATGACAGCTACCATTCTAATATGAGGTAATTCAACTAATTACCAAAACCCAAGCATAGAAGTTTAAAGCATATTCCATTCAGAAGGTCGCTTCCTTCTTTCCTTCCTCCTTTCCTTTCTCTTTTCTTCCCTCCCTCCCTCCTTCCCTCCCTCCCTTCTTCTTTTCCTCCCCCTCCGCCCTCCCTCCCTCCCTCCCTCGGCCAGTGCAATACAATGACAGCACCTCCTTACCAAGCACCTACTGCGTGTCCTGCTACTGGTCTGGGCATCTTACACGGAATGTTTAATATTCACAGCCACCACACCAGGTGGAATTCTATTATCATCATTTGACACACAAAGAAACAGAGACTACCTAGGGCTATTCAAGTAGTAAACATGGAGCCAGGCTTTGAATCCATAGCCTAACTCCACAGTCTATGCCCTATACTATTCTATGGGAGAGCAACTGTTACTTTTTCAAAAGAATGCACACACCAGTAGAGCAATGTCTTGTTCATTTTCCAACCTCTACACCACTGAATCAAAACACAACACTAGACTGGTTACTGGTGAGTCCATGGGTCTCAGCGGCTGCAGGTCACACCCTATGTGCTTAGCTAGCTGTTGCAAACAGTCTCGAATAAAATGAAGATGTTAAGCTTCCAAAATGATTAAACTAATGTAGCTAAAATGCCACCAACACTTTCAGACTAAAATGTAAAAATATCAAGGCCTATAAAAGTCAAAGTGTCATGGCAATAAGCTTCTATGTAGGATATTTATTAGCAGTGCCGTGTGCTCTCTAGCATTTACAGGCACTACTGTTCATGAGGAAGTCTGTGAACAAACAGGACCACAGACCCATGAGGAACAGACAGCTTCCACGTGGCCTATCTAATCCAAATGCTACTCGTTCTTCAAGAGCCATTCACATTTCAGGTTCTCCATGAACTGTTGTCTACTGACACCAGCCAACTATGAATTTTAACTTCTCAGAATGTTTCACACTGTCATGGTTTCAACCATATTGAGATGAATTAGAAAACAGCACAATGTAGCAAAGAATGTGGTAGTTTATTATATAACATGTGTGATTATAAATGGTATTGCTTTCTAATTATTGCGTGCACACACACTTGAACTTTTCAGCTAGTTTTGTAAGTTATTAAGGCCAGATGCCATGACAGATCTGTTTACACTCTGTTCATGGAATCCAGCAGAGAGCCTCTTCCACCAGGCCCAGATCAGGGCAGCCAGCAGGCAAAAGCTGATACTCTAGAAGTCAGTACTGAAATCTTAAAGTCAAATGCTCAATCATTTAATACTATTCAACCGAGTAGGCATTATTCTGGGCGTGTGCTGAATGCACTGGTGAACACAGTTCACATCCTCAAGGGATCCATGAGCCCAGTGAGGACATGTATCTGTGAACAGCTGTTTAGGAGGCTGCAGTGAGCGCAGCAAGAGCAATGACAGAAGGGCTCCAGGAGCACAGGAGGGGGCGTCACAACCCCCTGGGGGGAGTGAAGGTTTGGGGGGGCATCTGACATCAGTCTGGGGGAGGGAGGAGGAAGAGCTTTCCAGGAAGTGGGGTGAGCACTGGCAGCATTGCAGAAACAAACAGGCAGCCTCCAGAAGCAACAGGTCAAGGGACGGTGAGGTCAGGGCGCTGCAGAGCAGGGCACAGGGATGGGACGGGGAGGAGGGGCGGAGGGGAGGAGGGGAGGAGGGGGGAGGGGTGAGGGGAGGAGAGGAGGGGTGAGGGGGGAGGAGGGGAGGAGTGGAGGAGGGGAGGAGGGGAGGGGGAGGAGGGAGGAGAGGAGGGGGGAGTAGGGGAGGGGAGGAGGGGAGGGGAGGATGGGAGGGGAGGAGGAGGGGAGGAGGGGAGGAGGGGAGAGGGGAGGAGGGGAGGAGGGGAGGGGGGAGGGGAGGAGAGGAGGAGGGGAGGAGAGAGGCTGGGGAGGGGGAGAGGAGGGGAGGAGGGGAGGAAGGCTGGGGAGGAGGGGAGGGGTGGAGGAGGGGAAGAGGGGAGGTGGGGAGGAGGGGAGGAGGGGAGGAGGGGAAGAGGGGAGAAGGGGAGGGGGAGGAGGGGAGGAGGGAGGAGAGGAGGAGGGAGTGGCAGAGGAGGGAGGAGAGGAGGAGGGGAGGAGGGGAGGACGGGGAGGAGGGGAGGAGAGAGGCTGGAGGGCAGGAGCAAGGGGCTCTTACTGCGGCCCTAAGGGAGTTGCAACTTAATCAGCATCCTGCAGGGCAGGGGTAGTCAACCTTTTATTCCTACTGCCCACTTTTGTATCTCTGTTAGTAGTAAAATTTTCTAACCGCCCACCAGTTCCACAGTCATGGTGATTTATAAAGTAGGGAAGTCACTTTACTTTATAAAACTTATAAAGCAGAGTGACAACAAGTTAAAACAGATAATAATTACTTACCAAGTACTTTATGTCGGATTTTCGCTAAGTTTGGCAGAATAAATCTTTATACAACAACTTACTATAGTTAAATCTATCTTTTTATTTATTCTTTGGTTGCTCTGCTACCGCCCACCATGAAAGCTGGAACGCCCACTAGTGGGCGGTAGGGACCAGGCTGACTACCACTGCTATAGGGGTTTTTAAACACAAAGGAGATGAAGTTAAATTTGCCCTTTGAGGGAAGAGTATTTTACAGGTGGTTGGAAAAGACTGAAGTGAAGAAAGAAAGTTGGAGAGATCAGTTTGGGAGCAGCCGTGTAAAAGGTGTTGCTGCGAAAGCAGCATTAGAAACGGAGAGAAGGGAAATACAGTGGAGCCCGAGTGCTGACAACAGAGACTGGTTCAGCGCTCGTTCAGACCCTCACTGGTCCCCCCAGGTGTGCTGGGCTGTGTGTGAGATGTTGGAAATATAGTGATAAAGCACATGATTTCTGCCTCTGGGGAGCTTATATTCGATTGGTTGAGAACCAGACAATGAATAATTAACAAGGAAACAAACAAAATGATGACATAGCACGGTAAGTGCTCTGATGGGAAAGGGAGCTATGAAAGGTGGTGGAAGGAGGTGCGGGCAGTATGTCGGGGGGTTGGAGGGAGTGCACGTTCTCAGAGCTGAGGTTTACAAAACGAGATGGGAGACACACAGGGGAAGTGTCTTTACTGGAAGCAGGTGCAAGTCTTAAATCCACGAAGTTGGAAGAATCTTGGGATAGTTATGAAAGTGTAAGAAAAAGAAAGGCAAGCCTGACTGGACAGTGGCGCAGTGGATAGAGCGTCGGACTGGGACAAGGAGGACCCAGGTTCGAGACCCCAAAGTCGCCAGCTTGAGCGCGGGCTCATCTGGTTTGAGCAAGGCTCACTAGCTTGAGCCCAAGGTCGCTGGCTTGAGCAAGGGGTAACTCGCTCTGCTGTAGCCCCCTCCCCCCTCCCCTGGTCAAGGCACATACGAGAAAGCAATCAATGAACAACTAAGGAATTGATGCTTCTCATCTTTCTCCCTTCCTGTCTGTCTGTCCCTATCTGTCCCTCTCTCTGACTCTCTCTGTCTCTGTCACAAAAAAGAAAAAAGAAAGAAGTAGCAGAGAGTTTGGAGAGCACAGGGAATGGAGCGTGGGGTGAGCTGAGGTCAGGGGGCCAGACAGCCTGGATCAGGCAAGGTGGCACAGGCTGTGGGAAGGAGTTTAGATGCACTCAGTACAAAAGAAATTCAGAAATTATGAATAACTTTGTATCTGAACAGACTTCCCTTTCTGCTAGACTGAGGGTGAGTCCTACCTAATGTCAGATCTTTAGCATCTAGTTATGACAAAGACTTAATAACTGGGGAACTATGTACACCCTAATTAATGGTCAGAAGTTGAATTTTTGGCTTAGAAAAGTGAAACTAAAAGGAGAGGAGAGAAACTCGTGGGAGGTGACTCAGGTTTGGAAAAGAGAGAGAAAACGAAGGAGATGAGAGAGAGACTGCACACTTCTCACTCCTGCCTTGCACGTTCACGAGCGGGTGCTATGTCGAGCACTCATGCGCGTTCACGAGCGGGTGCTATGTCAAGCACTCATGCGCGAGGAGGGGTGCTCTCCAAAGTGAAAGGAACTGAGGTCCAGAATGTCAAAGGAATAAAAGTGCTTTGCAAATGTCAAGAAAACATGATTTGAGAATTATGCACTTCAGAGAAATAAAGGAGTGATGGTGAGCTTATTTTATAGTGCCCACACTGGTCAACACCACCTGGCATGCTGGCCCACACAGGGTATCTGACAACGAACAATGTAGCTTTTGGGGTAGATAGAAGCAAGAAGTAGCCTATAACTGGCCAGTCCCATGAGGTGCTTCTGCAAGCTGGCTGTCCCTCAATGGAGGAAAGTTTATAGTTTAGGATCCCTTTTAGGCCCTGGCCAGTTGGCTCAGAGGTAGAGCATCAACCTAGGGTCTGGATGTTCTGGTCAGGGCATACAAGAGAAGTGACCATCTGCTTCTCTCCCCCTCCCTCTCCCCCAGCCATGGCGCATTCGAGCAAGTTGGCCTGCGCACTGAGGATGGCTCCATGGCCCCGCCTCAGGTGCTAAAATAGCTTGGTTGATGAGCAACAGAGCAATGGCTCCAGATGGGCAGAGCATCACCCCGTAGGGGGCTTGTTGGGTGGATCCCAGTTGTGTGCATGCGGGAGTCTCCCTGCCTCCCTGCCTCTTACTTAATAAAAAAAGAAAAGATCTCTTTTAGTATATTGTCTGAAAGGTTTTCTATAAAGTTGCCGAGTCTTGAAGAGGCTTCCCAAGACAATACACAAGTTTGAAAAGAAGACTTGATGTCTCACTGTCAACAGAGGAACAAGAAGTCGCCACTAGAGTAGCTCCTCTCAATCTGCACGATGCTAAGTATTTACATTCTTCCTCAAATCACTACAAATATGTTTGCTCAAATAAGCAAGAGCCACTTTTACATTTTTATATCTTTTGGGGATGTTTAATATTTTGGATAAAGAAACATTCTGAGACAACCAAAGTTTAGAATATAATATACACACTAGTAAAGACTTCGAAAATTGGAACATACAAATTAGGAAAATCATAAGCGGCTCTCACTTTCAAATTCAGACCACTTTTTAAATTTCACAAATACTATATAAAATAAGATATGATAATGGGGATTATAAACATTGCAAAAGAAAGGGACTAGCTAAGCATTCCACTGTGTAATGCACAATGGTTTAAATACTGCTGTACGGATTCCATTTGGGGCTCTAGCAAAGCCTCTTACCCGAAGCCCATGGAAGCGAGGGTTGCTATAGAAGAGCTTCATCTGCTCAGATGGTAGTGGTCCTAGCACCTTCTGAATAGTAAAAAGTTGGTCAATTTCACTTTCGCCAGGAAATAAAGGCTGACCGTCACTAAGCTCTCCAAGAATACAGCCCACTGACCACATATCCACAGACTTTCCATAGGGAGCTCTGAAAAGCAAAAGGAGAGGTGATCTTGGCAACTGAAGAAAGACATTTTAATAATTTCCAAATTATTTTGAACAGATTCAGGGTTTAAAGCCATCTATGTATTTAAGGAATTAAAGAATGCCATTGGAGAAAAGGGAGGCTAAAAAGAGAAAATATGGATATCAAAGTAAAAATTCAGAACTCAAGTGAATAAATCTATGCTAACAAAACCATCAATCTAATAACAATTTAGATAGCATACACCAAGTTGGAATCTATTCATATCCAGGTATATTTTGAACACAAATGGCTTACTAAACCTTAAAACAGTGCACACATCTGGTATCTCCTCACTTGAGGAATGAAATGCTCCCCAGAGATTCATTTACCAGGTCAGAGATTTTTAATCTTTATCATCTCATGGCATACATAAACTAATTACCAAAATTCTGCAGCACACCAAAAAATTTATTTTTTGCTAATCTGACACAAAACGGGCATAACTTTGATCGATTTACCAATCAATCAATCAATCAATAACTACTCTTTTTGTTCCAAAGTGACTTTTTAAAAAATCAGGTATCTATACTCATATATAAGGATTTCTGGTACCATGAATTAACCAATCAGACGCAACCAATAAGATGCAACTCTATTATATGACATATATTTATGGCTCAAGACAGGACATTCATACTGGATGGCTATTGTTCTATTGCCTATTGTCATGTTTTAACTTGATAACCTGAGGGAAAAGAGGTCAGTGGCCCTGATTAAATAGTCAGGTACTGCATGTTTAGAATTTCTGTGACACACCGGTTGAAAACTGTTATCCTTTAGTGCTCTCAATGTCAAAAATTTACAACTTATCCATTGTTTGAGTTCAGTCTATTAAAATGTACTACTGACTTATGTGTCTTCTTAAACAATAAACAATAAATATTATTTAACTTCTGACTATACAGTCACAATTTCTAATAGCTAAGATTGTGCTAAGCTCTACTGTATTATTTACTTGAATTTATTTGTACTCTCTATATGAGGCTTTATGATAGCTAGTCCCCTCAAAGAATTTTTCCTCATTACTTACGGGTTTAGCTCTTTTCTAAAATCTGAATTTACCAGAGAGCTTTAGGAGTATTACTGTTATTAATAAATGGAGGCTATACAAAAAAATCTAGGTATTGCCAAAATAGCATTATAAGTATACCTTAATATCTAATGCCTTAAGCCAAATTATATATGGTAGATTAAGTAAGAAACTGTATTTCCTTTAGTTTCAAACATAAATAATCTAGCTTTAAGAAGGAAAAGCCAAAATAATATATCTAAAACAAAATGAAATAAAATTCTAGAAGGTCATAATGAAGTCATAGCAATGCAAAATTTCCAACAAATACTCTAAATTCAAGTATTGTTAACACTATAGAGAATATATTTCTAGAACAGTAAGTCACAGAACAATAAGTCAGTATTTTATTTATCTCTTTTCTTTCCCACAAAAACCTAAGGACCATATTAGGAAACTTCATGCAGATTTTTTTTGTTGGGGAGGGCAGGCTACCAGTCTTGCTTTATTATTCACGACAGAGAAGACTTGCTAGACGAGAGACCGGTGAAAGAGCTCCATAAACCCGCTACAGGTCATTTCTCTCTGTCAACTGAGTTGAGTAATTTATATAGCTGGAGCTATTTTGAATGTCAAAGACAAAGTCTTGAGAATGTACAAAAATGTAAATTCTTAATCTTAATCAAATAACAACTGAAATCAATGGAATTTTTACACAAATAATATGGTTTTCAACTAATACTTTCAATTATTAAGTAGTGATACTCAGTTCGGATCAAATTAGTTGGAGTCCCCTTCTGCTTTTGGTGGCTGCCACATGACCACCTTTTTCTAACAGGTATTAATTATTAGGCAGCAAATAATCTCTGAAGTTTTGCAATAAGTCCGTTTTCAGAATATCTCGGAGCCATCTTATAGACAAAACCATATTACAATGAGTCCTTTTACTATATTTGAATCTTCGGATGGGGTTCTATGAATGATTGATCTAATTTGTACTAATTTTTTCTTTGGCAAACACTGTCCGGTAAATTCAAATTACAACCCTTCCCAAAATAAAATGGACTATGCATCCCAATTAGTCTAGACAGAGGTACACAGAACAGACAGAAACAACCTTTGTGGACATCGACATTCATCATGTGAAAGATTACTAATAAAGATGGCAGCAATAACTCCCCCCTTTCCTTGTATCTCCCACTTTGTAATGTGACCCTGCCACACCTCCCCTCAACAGGTAGAGTTTATTTCTCCATCCCTTCAATCAGCACTTGGCCAATGAGGCAAAAGCCATGCAGGGGCTTCAAAACTACTTTGGGTTTCGGGCTTGCCCTAATGCTGCAGGGAGTTCTTTTGTTATCACACAAGGAAACTTGGGCTAGCCTGCTGGAGGATGAGACCCCGTGGGACAGAGATGGTCTGTCCCAGATGAAGCCCCATAAACAAGCAGCATCCAGATAACCTGCAGACTAACTGAACTAGCTACATTAGCAACTCCAATTGAGACCAGCAGAAGAACCATCCAGCTGAACTCAAATTGCTACCTTCTCCAAATCACTGGCACTCAGAATCACAAGCAAATAAAATGGTGTCTTGTTTATGCTGTTAACTTTTAGGGTGGTTTGTTACACTGGAATAGGTAAGTGATATTTAAATAACTGACATTCTCATTTTCCATAGATGATCCCAGAGTTTATGATATGTGATCAGCAGATCCGCAGATGTCATTCTGTTTGGGGAAGGTAACTCACCCAAGTAAGAGCTCTGGAGACCGATACCACCTGGTGGCCACATACTCTGTATAATTGGCATTATTGCCTTCTGATAGATTCCGAGCAAAACCTGAAAGATAGCAAAGCCCAAAGGTATAACTTCGAAAAAGAAATTAATAATTTCATATTGGCAAAATATTTCAATGCTAGCAATATTGTAAATGCTGCTGATGCATCCTTATTATTTTAGAAGGTTAGTCCACTGTTCAAATGTCAATTAAAAATATGTACTCATGGCCCTGGCTA
The DNA here is from genome assembly GCF_036850765.1 of Saccopteryx bilineata. Lineage (NCBI taxonomy): Eukaryota > Metazoa > Chordata > Mammalia > Chiroptera > Emballonuridae > Saccopteryx > Saccopteryx bilineata. The sequence goes on from NC_089502.1 coordinate 133,274,089, forward strand.
GCTGGCTCAGTGGTAGAGTGTTGGCCTGACATGTGGAAGTCATGTGGAAGTCCTGGGTTCAATTCCCATTCAGGCCACACAGGAGAAGTGACCATCTGCTTCTCCATCCCTCTCTCTCTAACTCTTTCTCTCTCTTCCCCTCCTGCAGCCATAGCTTGATTGGAGCAAGTTGGCCCCGGGTGCTGAGGATGGCTCCATGGCCTCGCCTCAGGTGCTAAAATAGCTAAGTTGCTGAGCAACAGAGCAGTGGCCCCAGATGGGCAGAGCATCACCTGGCAGAGGGCTTGCCAGGTGGATCCCAGTTAGGGTGCATGCTGGAGTCTCTCGCTTAAAAAAAAAATGTCCTCACTAAAAAACCAGTCTCCCCCTATACTAAAGAAATCCATGTTTCCATCACATGCTTTAATAAGCATTCAGAGCATGTTTTTAAAACAGTTCTCCCAATAAATATAAATCTTAAGAACAAAAAGAAGTCCCGCAAAGTCTAAAGTCAAAGCTAAACTTATGTAGCACAGGCAGTCATTATATTCTATTATGTGGGACTTTCCATGGTATTTGTGTGTCTACTGTTGCTGGTCAGTTTCAGCCATTATATGATATAAACAAGTAATGGTTGATGATGATGAAAACAAAGCAGACCCAAATTATTCTTATCTACTAATATGACTGCAAAGCATACTAAAGGTATCTTAATTACTTTATAGACTCTATTACTACATATTTCCCCCCAAAACCCTTCAAAAGGTTTTAGGGTCACAAAATAAACCAGCAGGTAAGTTAATTACATATATAATTCACCAAAAGCAATATTGATTCAATGTGAATAGCAACAGAGAACCAAAACATTAAAATTAGGGGTAAAAATTAAAGTATACCTCAGTTTTGAAAAGTGGAAAATAGTTATTTCTTAAAATGGAATAGTAAAAAATAAAAACCACTGCAAAAACCCCCACAAAACCCTAACTTCAGTTAATCAATACTTCTCTATAAAACCTATTTCGAAGAAACATTCATATTTTTGAATGGGGTTCTCCCAGCTAAACACAGGAGCTACATGCTCCGGGAAGGACAGCCATCAGGGGTCCTCACAGAGGCTCCCCAGGGCGCAGGGGTGCTGCTTTGCGGAATTTCCGGACCATTGCAAATGGCCTTTTCTTTAAATGATGCCAGACCAGGGATACTCTTTTCCTATTACTAACCACTCTACAGGCATCTTGTCTAACTTGTTCTATCGAGGTCATTAACTCTGGCGTTTAAGCAGATCACCAACCCCGTAGTTCATGGATGTACAGTAAAAGGTATATGAGGTACACAAAGTCTCAGTACTTGGTGGTTATCACAACTATGTACAGGAAATCAAAAAGCGGTATTATTCCTGAAAATCATAATGCTAAGACAATGCTAAAAATGTCATAATCAAATGCTTTTAAATGCAGTGTTCAGTATTTTCTTGTTATTCTCCTAAGGACTTCTTAAGATGTTTGGAATACGGCAGGGCCCTTCTCTGCAATATTCCTTACTGTGAAGCATGAAGAAAATTAAGTTTTGTAAAACAATTTCCTTAAGCAAGAAGGTTCATAATATTCAAAGTCTTTAAAAAACATTGAGTAGGCCCTGGCCGGTTGGCTCAGCAGTAGAGCATCGGCCTGGCGTGCAGGGGACCCGGGTTTGATTCCCGGCCAGGGCACACAGGAGAAGCGCCCATTTGCTTCTCCACCCCCCCTCCTTCCTCTCTGTCTCCCTCTTCCCCTCCCGCAGCCAAGGCTCCATTGGAGCAAAGATGGCCCAGGCGCTGGGGATGGCTCCTTGACCTCTGCCCCAGGTGCTAGAGTGGCTCTGGTCGCGGCAGAGCGACGCCCCGGATGGGCAGAGCATCGCCCCCTGGTGGGCAGAGCGTCGCCCGCGTGCCGGGTGGATCCCGGTCGGCGCATGCGGGAGTCTGTCTGACTGTCTCTCCCCGTTTCCAGCTTCAGAAAAATACAAAAAAAAAGAACAAAAAAAAAAAACATTGAGTAAAAACAGCTACATATGCTTCCAATTGCTCCACTGGACAAAACTGGTCATTCTAAAGTGAATTCCTGGAATGTTTCCATGTCTCATTTCAGTGCTCCAGCCCCTCAGTGCTAATCGAACTTTTGTTTACAAAAGAAAATGTCTTCTCATTTGCATGTGGAGGTTTACATTGTGTGTGATTATATTTGAATGTCTAAAAAACATTTTAAAAAGTCATTTTTCAATATACGAATCAGACAAAAGTGTAATTCTAAAAAGTGACTCATGATTTAAACACCAATATTTTAAAAACTTTTCTGAATTATTTTCACTTAAATGTTTGCCACTGTTTAATACAGAGTTTCATACATGGGAAACAATATATAATTTTCCACTAGAAGAGAATGCAACTCAAAAACCTCCTTATATCTTAACCAGGAGCTGGAGTATTACACATCAATTACTAATTTCATTCATTGAACATTTAAAGAGAATAGAATTGCTCTAAAAGTGTCTTTTGACTTTAAAGACATATAACTTTTGTATTTATACCATAGACATGTACATAGGCATATTTTCAATGCTTATGATTATGACTAAAACAATTTCTATCAACATTTAAAAGATTAAAAAAACTTTTTTTTTAATTCAAACCAGAAGGTCAGAGTATTTCCTAGAAAACTTTTTCTGGGGTCCTAAAGTGCAGGACTTCTGAATACATGTACATGCACTCTTTAAATTATTAAATACTACATGATGATTTTAAAAAAAAATAGTAGGCGATATTATGTAGAGCACAGAGAGAGCAGTTCTCTTCTCACAATCAATTTTCCAACATATGGCCCAGTAGAATGTTTCCCTGCAACTTTAAGCCAAAACACAAAAAATCCTTTTAATATGCCTGTAAAAGCTACCTACCTATGTGTTATGTTCATTTTTACAACAGTGCCCCTTATCACAGGGGCTACAGCCTCAACACCCCTGCCCAGTGGGTGCCTGAAATCACAAGACAGTACTGAACTGGGTGGCTGCCTTTTCTTATACATACATACCTTTTCACTTAAAAGCAGCATTTTACAGCTTCTCTTACATTTGGGGCCATTACTAAGTAAAATAAGGTGACCCTAACCCAAGCACTGGTGTATGGAGACAGTTTATCTGATAACTGAGACAGAGACTGTGATTCCCGTCCCAGGCGAGACAGAGTAAGAAAGGATGCGATTTCATCACACTGCTCAGAATGACACACAATTTGAAACAGATGAATCCATTATTTCTAAAATTTTCCATTTAATATTTTCAGGCCTTGCTGACCGCGGGTAACTGAAACTGCAGATTAGGGAGGACTACTGTACTTAAAGGGCTCAATTTCTCTTAACTTACCAAAGTCACAGAGTTTCAAAACGTCATTGTGGCTGATTAAGAGATTTTCTGGCTTTATATCTGGAGTATCAAGATTAAAAAACAATTATTAAAAAATATCCCACATATTGCCGATTGACACCCTTAGACTGCTATAATAGCACCTAACCAGAAATATCCAGAGCAATTTGAATAGAAACCCGTGGCAGTGAACAGCAGAATCAAATAGTACTTTATGCTATTATATAGAAGTTTCCATTTCTTTCCGAGGAACATGCAGACCACATGTTAAAAAATATTTTTTCCCTTTAAATCTTAAAGGCATTAATTGCATCTCTGAAAGAAATTTAAGAATGATTGAATCTAAGCCACCACATTTTAAGGAGCTATTCTTACTTTATGTAATACTAATAATACAAATTTTTAGAGGCAGAATATAAAACGCTTATACCTACATACCTTAAAAGCACCTCTGAGAGTATCTAGCATTATATTTACTGAAGAAAAAAATACATATAAGATACCTTTTCTGTTAGGATTTTCTGTGCAATTTCTATATTTACATATCTCTCTAGCTTTTCTATTGATTCAAAATTATAAATGTCTAACGCTGAAGCTATATTGAATGAGTCAAGATAAGATTTTTCATATTTTCCCTGGATCTTTAGAAGATGTTGTAGGAGCTGAGCAGAAATACACAGCAAATGCAGTCTAATTCCCCCTTTGGAAGGCAGCACATAATTGCATTTTTATAGAACCCATCAGCTACATCACATGATAGAAGTGAAAATGGAGAAACGGAAGGGGTAGCAGTGAAGTCTGTAGATTTCGCATCATGGTCTACTGCTAACTCCTGACCACTGATTTACTACACACTTAACCAAATCACTGTATCACTATGGAAACGCAGCTGAATCACTTCCTGATCAATATCCTCAAACTGTGTCGTACAGACTATTATTTTATCCTAGGCACAAGATTTCCAGCTGACTTGGAGAGCTATCCATGCCATCCTTGATAAGGCAACTGCTATAAAAGTTAAATGCAAGAGAAATATCAACTGTCGCTTTCTAGAAATTAATAGAAGCTGGTATTCTTCATAAGCTGTGCTTAAAGTGAGACTATTTTTAAGGTGATATCCTTGTGTTTCTGTATAGGTAAATTAAAATGTAGCATTCACTTATTTGATAATTCAAAGACAAGAAGTAGATCTAGCAACATTTTCTGACAAACGCCTTTTAGCTTCAGAATTGCACCAATCTGTGTCCCATTATTGTAAAACTCTGGAATACAAGAGAAATTATCAGAACATAAATGGTGTAGAGCTAAAGATGGTGCTGAGAATGTAATTTCCCTTTAATGCTATAAACTACATACACCTCATGGCAATAAAGGACAAAATAAGGTAGTTTATGGAAGTATAATAACGGTCTTTATGTAAGGTTGGTCAGCATGCCACCTGCAACAGTGGGCACTCTTCAGTAAGAGGTCGGGAAAACGAGGAGGTGCAGGCCCAAACTGGAGATCCCCGTCTCCAAGGGAGTGGCAAGGACTGGCAACGCTCAGTGAGGTTAGGGAGGGGGTGGTTTTGTCAGGGATTTAGGGACTATCTCTAAAGCCTGATTTGGGGCTTGTTTCCCATTACCTGGTCTACCTGAAGGACAAAAGACAATAGAGAGGGTCGCTGTCCCCACCCCCAGTAGGCTCCAAAGTGTGCATCTGCTGAGTTCTATATAACACTGGGTGTCTCTTCAGTTGAGAGGGAATATGGTTATAAAAACAGAGATCTCACCATAATATCCAAGTAAATTTGCTGTCCATACCTTTCGTGATATAAAAAGAGACTTGGAAGGAAACGATGTCTCATATCCTGTACTTTCAAAATGTAATTTATTTAAATGGAATGTGTCTATGGAAATATTCTTATGAGTAATATGTGCGATATTTTATTGTAAATTTTGACATTTTCTTTAATAGTTTCCACTTCAAAAACTGCAACCTTACCTCTGTGAACAATATCATTCTTGTGGCACCAGTGAATAGCTTTGATTAGCTGGTAGATATAACTCTTGACTTTTTCAGGTGGAACTCCGTTTGGCATTTCTTCCAGCAATTCAAGCATATTCTACAAAGTACACAGGGAGCCGTTAATCACCCAACTTAGGTAGGCCCATAAATCATTATCAACAACTTCAAAGGCATCTTGTATGATAACTCAGCCGATACACAGCCTGTATTGTTAAAAACTGTTTTGCTTTTCACCTATAACCTTTTTCATGTTGAAGCAGGATATTGTATTAAATCACGGTTCTTGTTAAAGAGAATTTCCATTTTTATTACTCCCCAGTGTTGTCCCAATAACAACCTGTGCATTTTCTGCTCTCCCTAAAACCTTTCAGGCAGCATTTTAGCAGTCCTCAAAGGAAAAGCAGTGCCAAGGCGGTAGACACTGCAGTGCATGGCGGCGAGGGGCAACAGGCATTTTAACACAGTGCGCTCTGCACCTTCAACAGACCTTCACAATCAAGTCAAGCCTTGAAAATATTCCGGGAACATCTGGAAAATATTCTTGAAAGAAATAATCCCTAAGATTAGCGGTATCCAATACAGCCGGTATAAAAATTAAAACAAGCTAGAGACGACTGCTGAAACAAAAATCCACAGACTCTAAACAAATCAATATTCCAAATTTTCAGTCTGGAGTGACCATTCTAAAATTCATGGAAATTTTTCATTTTTCATTAAGTACAAACTCCACTTAACCAGTGCCAGCGAACTTCCAGACTAAGCAAACACTCACCACTCCCTCTGTAAAGCACAAGGCTCAGGCCCACAGCACCCTTAGTTTACTGTTGTTAGACGACCAGCTTGGACAGCAGCTCTCAAAGTGGGGTCTGTGGGTCTCGGGAGGGGCCTTCAACAGCCACGCAGAGGGAACACAAAGTCAAACCATTGTCATAATAACACTTGGCCTGTGTCACTGTGCTGCCATTTACACTCATGGCACAAAGCAACGGCAGATCATTTGGTGGCACTTTAGCAAGACTCCAGGTTTTGGCCTCTTCAATGTCGTACCCTTGCAGTTAAGATAAAAACAAACTGGTTTCACTTAAGGATGCTGACTCGATGAAGCAGGGAAAATTCTGACTTTTATTAAATTTCAATTCTCGTGTACATGTCTTTATAGGAATGTACATGACCAAATGAGGAACACACAGAAAGCACTTCTTGCTGCGGCCCATGCAAGTCCGGTGGTCATCCCGAAGAAAAGCATCGGACAACGGAGCGGCAAACTGAACGAGCCACCCTGCTTGCGGAACACCGTGTTTTACTTGAAAGAATGGCGGGCACGCAAATGGATTTCTGTTAACACGTAATGGGCTTATTATTTAAATGACTTAATATTTTTACATTGTCCAGTTTTGACTTCTAAGATGAGAAACAGTCATAGGTAAAACCTACATAAATGAAGACCTCTAGGGTTCCCAACCATGTTAAGTGTAAAGGAGGACCTGGCCGCTGGCTCAGTGGACAGACATCCCACACTCGATTTCCGGTCAGGGAACATAACAGAAGCGACTATCTGCTTCTCTCCCCTTCCCTCACCCTGTACTCCCTCCTGCAGCCAGTGGCTCAATTGGTTCAAGCGGTGCCCCGGCCTCAGGTGCTAAAAATAGCTCAGTTGATTTGAGCATGAGCCCTAGATAGAGGTTGCTAGGTGAATCCCAGTCAGGGCGCAGAAGGGAGTCTGTCTTTCTATCTCTACTCCTTTCACTTAAAGAAAATAAAAATAAAAATTAAAGAAGTATAAACGAGTCCTATAGCCAAAAAGTCAGAAACCGTTGCTCTCATACAAGACAACTTGATTCTCACCAGTCAAACGGTACACATATAAGCAGTTTTTGTTGCCTGACCAAGTGGTGGTGCAGTGGATAGAGCAGGGGTCCCCAAATTTTTTACACAGGGGCCAGTTCACTGTCCCTCAGGCCGTTGGAGGCCGGACTATAAAAAAAAAACTATGAACAAATCCCTAGGCACACTGCACATATCTTATTTTAAAGTAAAAAAACAAAACAGGAACAAATACAATATTTAAAATAAAGAACAAGTAAATTTAAATCAACAAACTGACCAGTATTTCAATGGGAACTATGGGCCTGCTTTTGGCTAATGAGATGGTCAATGTGCTCCTCTCACTGACCACCAATGAAAGAGGTGCCCCTTCCGGAAGTGCGGCGGGGGCTGGATAAATGGCCTCAGGGGACCGCATGCAGCTCACGGGCCGTAGTTTGGGGACCCCTGGGATAGAGCGTCAGACTGGGATGCGGAGGACCCAGGTTCGAGACCCTGAGATCATCAGCTTGAGCGCAGGCTCATCTGCTTTGAGCAAAGCTCACCAGCTTGGACCCAAGGTCGCTGGCTTGAGCAAGGGGTTCCTCGGTCTGCTGTAGCCCCACAGTCAAGGCACATATGAGAAAGCAATCAATGAACAACTAAAGTGCAACAACAAAAATTGATGATTGATGCTTCTTATCTCTCCATTCCTGTCTGTCTGTCCCTATCTATCCCTCTCTCTGTCTCTGTAAAAAAACGAACAAACAAAAAACCAGTTTTTGTTTACAACATACCCATACCTATTTATAACAGGTACACTTGGCCCTGGCTGGTTGGCTCAGTGGTAGAGCATATGGATGTCCTGGTTTTGATTTCCGGTCAGGGCACACAGAAGCGCCCATCTGCTTCTCCACCCCTTCCCTTCTCTTTCTCTCCCTTCCCTTCCGGCAGCCATGGCTCAAATGGTTCAAGCAAGTTGGCCTCAGATGCTGAGGATGGTTCTGTGGTCTCCACCTCAGGCGCTAAAATATGGCTCAGTTGCCAGGCAATGGAGCATTGCCTCGTAATAGGCTTGCCGGGTGGATCCCGGTTGGGGCGCATGCAGAAGTCTGTTTCCCTGCCTCCCCTCCTCTCACTAAAAAAAAAAAAAAAAATCCCACAAAAAAACAAAAACAGGTACGCTTGTTATTTTAATATAACTAAATATTATAGAAACCAATGAAATAACGATTTTTAATAAAGAGAGTTGCTGCTGCTTATAAAAAAATTAAGTTTAATATTTTGGAAAGACAATAAAGAAAGCCGCCAAACACTGCTATCTAATCAAATGTGAGTGCAACAATCATAAAACAATGGCAAGGACGGGTGGTGGTGGTGATCAGGATCCCGCACAGATTGCTTTGCAAGGTTTTTATGCTTCTGTTTCACTCTGGCACAGGATATCATAGTTGATGCATTATGGGTTTGATGTATGCAAAAGACCCATCAGAACAACACTCAGAAGATCAGTACTCAAAAGGCCGTGACCCTACCTCTGAAGGAGGCTAAATCTACATTTATATGTTTTAAGTTAAACTGTTTAAAGTATATATGTACCATTTTTTAGTGATTCTCCACTTGAATTGCCCTTTTCAATTAACAAATGCATAGGAGGTCCCAAATGCACAGGAGGAGTAAGAGGGCTTTGTAATAGAGAAAATAAATTGTCTTATTTCATATTCAATTTTAAGCCCCTCAGTGGCAGAGAGGAATCCGTTCTCCTCCCGTTCCACAGTAATACAATTTGTGTGTAGATGCATAGGTGGCCAGAATGAAGAGTACATTTCTCTTCTGCCTTACAGCTGCGGTGGCCATGCAACTAAGTCCTGGCCAATGGGATCTACTAGCTGGAATTCTAGCTTGGCCTTGAGGACAAGGGCCACACCTTGGGGATGAAGCAGAAAGGCAGAAGAAACCTGGTACTCCTATGGCTGCGGAGTGACCATACCGGCCCTGTACTGGCCACCTTTGTATTTTTATGTGAGAAACTTCCATTCTGTTTCTGTTTCTGTTCCTGAGACTCTGCCCTGTTATATATCCCCTACCCTAGAGCATCCTTCTCCTTGTTCTCTTGGGACTTGTCAACCATTAGGCACTGCCAATGATGGAGTGGTGCGATGGTCACCTTCCACTGAAAAACACACAGGGCCAGAGCAAGAATCCCAGACCTGGGGGTCAAAAGACTGAGTTCTGGTGGCAGACATGGCACTTATCAGCAGACAGATCTCTCATGTGACAGACTGTCTGAAACAAAAGGTTTTTTTCTCCATTTGCTCCTACCGAATTGTTATAACTGTAATCTTGAATCATCAGTGTGAATAGAACAGAAAGAAAAAGGATAAACTGAAATAAATGTCAGAATTTTATTATTTGGCAGTGAAAACTGCAAACGGCATCATTATTTTCCACAGTCAAAAATAATATGCCCTGGCCGGAGAGCTAGGCTGGTTAGAGCATTGTGCGGACGCACAGAGGTTGCTGGTCTGATCGCTAGTCAGATCACATAGAGGAACCTGGCCGGAGAGCTAGGCTGGTTAGAGCACTGTGCGGACGCACAGAGGTTGCTGGTCTGATCACTAGTCAGATCACATAGAGGAACCTGGCCGGAGAGCTAGGCTGGTTAGAGCATTGTGCGGACGCACAGAGGTTGCTGGTCTGATCGCTAGTCAGATCACATAGAGGAACCTGGCCGGAGAGCTAGGCTGGTTAGAGCACTGTGCGGACGCACAGAGGTTGCTGGTTTGATCGCTAGTCAGATCACATAGAGGAACCTGGCCGGAGAGCTAGGCTGGTTAGAGCACTGTGCGGACGTACAGAGGTTGCTGGTCTGATCGCTAGTCAGATCACATAGAGGAACCTGGCCGGAGAGCTAGGCTGGTTAGAGCACTGTGCGGACGCACAGAGGTTGCTGGTTTGATCGCTAGTCAGATCACATAGAGGAACCTGGCCGGAGAGCTAGGCTGGTTAGAGCACTGTGCGGACGTACAGAGGTTGCTGGTCTGATCGCTAGTCAGATCACATAGAGGAACCTGGCCGGAGAGTTAGGTTGGTTAGAGCATTGTGCGGACGCACAGAGGTTGCTGGTCTGATCACTAGTCAGATCACATAGAGGAACCTGGCCGGAGAGTTAGGCTGGTTAGAGCATTGTGCAGACGCACAGAGGTTGCTGGTCTGATCACTAGTCAGATCACATAGAGGAACAGATCTGTCACCATCTCTCTGTCTCTGTCTCTCTCTCTCCCCTCCTCTCTCACTAAAATTAATCAATAAAAATAATAATAGTAATATAAAGAACATCTGATCTTGTAGCAATCCTTTTTTAAAATAACTTTAAAAAGTATGCATCAAATTTCAGTTTTATTTTGGTGGGGAAGGACCCTTAGGAAAATACCTAAATTGACACAGAAAAAGAAACCTTAAGTAAAACAGTGTTTAAAACAACAAAGAGCCTTGTAAAATTTTTCAAGTTACTATATACATCAGCGGTTCTCAACCTGTGGGTCGTGACCCCGGCGGGGGTCAAACGACCAAAACACAAGAACCGCTGCTATACACATTTCCATAATTAGGAAAAGAATTTGTAAAGGCTGAATTAAGTGAAAAGCTATATCACCGGTCAGTTGTCTCAGCAGCACTGCTATTCATGTCATGATGGTGGTGGTGGTGACAGTGGTGGTGATGATGGTGGTGGTGGTGGTGGTAGTAGTAATGATGGTGATGGTGGTGGTGGTGGTGGTGATGGTGGTGGTGGTGGTGGTGATGGTGGTGGTAGTGATGATGGTGATAGTGGTGATGATGATGGTGGTGGTGATGGTGGTGGTAGTGATGATGGTGATAGTGGTGATGATGATGGTGGTGGTGATGGGGGTGGTGGTGATGGTGGTAATAGTGATGATGGTGATAGTGGTGATGATGGTGGTGGTAATGGTAGTGGTGGTGGTGTTAGTGATGATGGTGATAGTGGTGATGATGATGGTGGTGGTGATGGGGGTGGTGGTGATGGTGGTAATAGTGATGATGGTGATAGTGGTGATGATGGTGGTGGTAATGGTAGTGGTGGTGGTGTTAGTGATGATGGTGATAGTGGTGATGATGATGATGGTGGTGGTGATGGTGATAGTGGTGATGATGGTGGTGATGATGGTGATGATGGTGGTGGTGGTAGTGGTGGTAGTGATGGTGATGGTGGTGGTGATGGTGGTGTTAGTGATGATGGTGATAGTGGTGATGATGATGGTGGTGGTGATGGGGGTGGTGGTGATGGTGGTAATAGTGATGATGGTGATAGTGGTGATGATGGTGGTGGTAATGGTAGTGGTGCTGGTGTTAGTGATGATGGTGATAGTGGTGATGATGATGGTGGTGGTGATGGTAGGGGTGATGGTGATGGTGGTGGTAATGATGGTGGTGGGGGTGGGGGTGATTATGGTGGTTGTAGTGATGATGGTGATGATGGTGGTGGTGATGGTGATGGTGGTGGTGGTGGTAGTGACAGTGGTGGTGATGGTGGTGGTGGTGGTAATGATGGTGATGGTGGTGGTGGTAGTGGTGATGATGGTGATAGTGGTGATGGTGATAGTGGTGATGCTGGTGGAGGTGGTGATGCTGGTGGAGGTGGTGATGTTGGTGGTGATGATCTCATTTATGCCCTAGAAAGCGTCCGGGAATTGGCCCAAGCAAACATAAAACCCAAAACCTCTCCAGTTGGAATCTTCAGATGATAACACAGGAAATCAGCAGGGCCACCTATTTAATGATCTTCTAAAAGGTCTGTCGGCTCCAGTTTATTTTACTCTTGGAAAGGCTGATTGAAGTTCATGACAATAGCCAACTGCAACAGCCAACTGCTGCAGGTCAGGTGCTTACAAAACTGTCGCCAGCACACAATAACATTGATTACTGTGGTTCTATTCACCCCCAGGGCACATCATGAAAGCTGTCCCTAATAGTTAATAGTTTTTAAAAAGTATAAAGCAAATACACAGAGAACTGGAACAACGTGTGATTTTCTTCTGTTCTCCCACACTTCCAGTTCCTTCCCTGCGCTCTCACCTCCCTACTCAAGCCTCACCGCATGCCTCCTGGTACACCTTCCCTCAAATACAGCCAGAGCACTGGCGATACATGGAGGCTGCTTCAAGAGCCCACCCACTCACCACCATCGGTCAGATTCAGACGCCCATCCAATGCCTGTGAGGGGTCTTACACACACCTCTGCCATCCTGTACCATCACTGCCACTTTATTTGTCTCTCCCTGGGAGCCTCACTTAGGGTTCATTAAAATAAACCAAGTGTATGATGAATATAGATTGTCCAACTTCAGAAGCCAAGTCAATAAGTTGTTTAAATTTAAGATTCTATCTATACAGTTAAATTGTAGAAAATCCATCAATATATTTCAGGACTTCTCTAATGATTCCATTTTTAAAGGTCCTCAGATTATAACATTGACAAGTCATACCAAATAACAATACTTCCTTGAAGAGTGTCAGAAACAGCCCTAAACAAAAGGATCGGGCAAACCCCACACTCAATGAGCGACTTACCTTTTCAACATACTCAAATACCAAGTACAGCTTCCCCCTGCGGCGGAAGGCTTCCTTCAGCTCCACGATGTTCTCTTGCTTGAGAGTGCGGAGCATTTTGAGCTCTCGCAGAGTCGTCTCCTTGACCTCTTCATTTTCTAGCGTGTAAGCAATGGTGAGCAGAGCAAGATTAAAGCTTTAAAATTACTATTCAAACATTTCTAATACTGAAACCATTAATTTAATTTCACTTTCCACTTTGAGTACTTCTGCATGAGACGCCCAAGGATGCCATATTAGATATCACCTTTTCTTGTTCAAAGGAGCGACAAGAAACTTCAGGAAAAGGATTATTTGACCAGCATGAACCTAATTTTCTGCTTGAATTTTCTGTATCTCCTTATTGTAAAGTGTATGTGTAAAACACAGAGTTCCAAGTACCACATATGAATAATCCATTGTCCGTTTAGCTCTAACACTATTTGAAGGAGTTAAAAAAGGGTAAAAAGGAATCAACTGTATCAGTGTGCAGAAGAGCCTGTGCAGCATCTGTAGCAGTTGATGTTTTTAAGTCTGGCCTGAAGCTTTGGCTTAAAAGAGCATTTTATTCCTCAGGCTGCGTGTGAGTCACGTCAGTGAGCAGAGGCCATGTGCCAGGCATCCACAGTACAGCGCCCACAGTGCAGCGCCCAGTCAAGCTGCAGGGAATTCTAAGTGTGTCTGATCTTCTCTTGGAACAGCAGCTGCTGTAGGTTCCTGCTGTCCTCCTGTGTGGTATGTCCATCTGTCCCTCCCAGATGGTGTAGCTGTATTGGGGTGGAGAACGTATGCTGACCCAACAACCCCATCCACATCGTCAATGTCACTCACGATAACCCCCACAAACAAGGAGGAAGGATCCACTCTAATGGATTCATTAACAGGGACAGTGGGAAAGGTAATACTTCATTTTATGATTTAGCCAGGAAATTCTAACTACCATGTTTATGTATATACACACAAGCATACAGATTCATAATTCCTTATCTGCAATTCTAACAATTCAAAAATCAGGCTAAAAATTGAACTCTTTTTCTAGTTATGGCAAATCTCTTTAAAAGCAATACCTGAACTGACATGACCCACTAACAGTCTTTGGATATGCATCTCACTTAGTATGAATATTCATATGTTGTGCTTTTGAACAGTACCTGATTACAGGTGCTAAAGTAATAGGCCATATTTTCATTCTAAAATCCCAAAGTGAAAAACTAGGAAACATGCTTGTCCCCCATGATTTCAGAACATTTCTTTAGACCTTCGCACTATCTTTATTTATATACTGTGGTGCCTCGACACACGAGTTTTACTGGTTTCGTGGCCAAGCTCATGACTCAATTTGCTCATGTGTCAAATCAAATTTCCCCATTTAAATTAATGGGGATGCAATGAATCCATTCTGGCCCCCAAAAACCACATAAATTTTTTGTTTTATTTGCTTTTAAATAAGAAAATATACTTTATAAATAACAAATACATACACACACATATATAAACATAATAAAAGAGTATGTAAAGAAATAAACTGGTTTATAAAGTGTATTTACTTTCAAGGTCAGGTGAAGATGCTGGCAGAGGGGGAAGAGACATTAACATAACAATGGCCCTTCCCAAGCAGGAAGGTAATTAGCAATTTCACAGACAGCTGCCCAGCATAATTTCTAACAATAAAAGTGAGCAAACTCAAAAAACAAATTGTACAAATTCATTTGCCCAACACTTGTGATTCAAATATCCGCTCGTGACTTAAAGCAAAATATCCTGTGAGTGACTGCACGTCTCTCATATTGTTCATGATTTAAAGTGCTCATGTGTCAAGGTACCACTGTATTTGTCTTCTAACTGGTTTGACATCTGTGTGGCCACCCCTACAAACCGAGAGCTCTGGGAGGGCAGGCCTTAGGTAAGGGTCAGAATGTTAGCTTCAGAGTCTCAGTTGTGTGGCTTAGGTTTTGGCACGTTTTGGTTGGAGGAAGGGAGAAAATGGAGTTTGGGGATAGAAGCAAAAAAGATGAAGATACCTTCCAGGAAGAAATACTCCCTAAGCAAGATACACAGGAGGAAAACCCTGCCTGGAGCCAAAGGGGGTACGGAAGATTCTAACTGCATCACCAGGAGCACCTCTCAGGTTGTTTTCTATCCCAACCCGCAGTCACACTGAGACTAAAGGAAGAACTGCTTACACAAACGAAGATTCCCACCACTTCGGCATGCACACTGTTGGAGAAGGCTGGGACTAACATTAGGAAAGGCAGAGAGAGAGAATGCCTAGCAGAAGGAAAGCAAGGTCTAGCAAGAGCTAAGGCCAGCGGCAGCTTAGGCAGTGGACCAGCCCAGCCCAGCCCACTCCAGGGGGACTCAACAGTGCAACAGAGCACGCCACAGGAGGGGACACCTGGTAGTAGAGGGGAAACAAGTCTGATGTGATCAGGGGGTTTCCCAAAGCAGCTTAGAGGATTGGGGGCTTGGAGTGGGGAGGGAGACACAGAGGTCCAGCTCATCTGCCAGTAGGGGCCGATGCTCAGAAGTGGTGCTTTGTGAGAACTGCTGAGGTGAGAAGTGAGGAGGCAGACAGACTCCTGCATATGTCTAACTGGGATTCACCTGGACTTCTCACCTTAGCAGTTCTCACAGTCACACTAAAAGCCTTTAGTCTTATGAAGAAGGCTAACCTCCTTCTCTGCTATCCCACCTGAGTTACTCTCAAGTTGGAGGTAATCAAACTAAACTTCACCTAGTTCTAAGACACAGAGCCACACAGATCTCAGTAAGCAGCAAGGAATCTTCTAACAAGGAAGTGGTTCAGCAAGAGAAACATACTGATTCCTCATGACCTGGTCCCTGGCCACTTTCTATCCTCCTCTCATGCCCCCCTCCCCCCAGCTCCCTGAGCATTTCAGGTCCCCAAATAGCCTCAAACTCTTTGTCAATGGTCAGGCCTTTTAACTTGTTCCCTCTGCCAGAACTCTCATTCAGGGCTGGCTCCTTCAGGTGTCAGTTTAAACGTCACTCCTCATGAGCCTTGCCCAGAGCACTAAAACAAAGTAGCCTTCCATTTCCATTATTCCTTATCACAGGACTCTGAACATTTCTTTCAGATCTTCACCCTATCTTTATTGAGGTATTTGTTTGCTAACTGGTTTCACATCTGTGTGGCCACCCCTACAAACCCAGAGCTCTGGGAGGGCAGGCCTTAGTTCTTCAGTTCAACCTTATACACCTAATGACCTAGCACTGTCACTAAGAGGAGATCAATCAATACTTCCGGCCCTGGCCAGTTGGCTCAGTATTAGTACCTGATTAGTCAGCCCGATGTGTGGAAGTCCCGGGTTCAATTCCCAGCCAAGGCACACAGAAGTGCCCATCTGCTTCTCTACCCCTCCCCCTCTCCTTTCTCTCTCTCTCTTCCCCTCTCACAGCCAAGGCTCCATTGGAGCAAAGTTGGCCTGGGTGCTGAGGATGGCTCCATGGCCTCTGCCTCAGGAACTAGAATAGCTCCTGTTACAATGGAGCAATGCCCCAGATGGGCAGAGCATCACCCCCTAGTGGGCATGCCGGGTGAATCCCAGTTAGGTATATGCAGGAGTCTGTCTGCCTCCTCACTTCTCATTTCAGAAAAATAAATAAGAGAATTAAAAAAAAATACATACATACACACATACATACATGCATACATACTTCCCACAGTGCTGTGAAGAAATCTTTGCTCATATGTGGCTTGCTCTTATTCCCTTAAGACATGGCAGCCACAATGCGAGACCTAGATTTTGTATGCTTTTAACCCACTAACACTGTGAGATGTGACTTTGGGCAAGCCACCTAACTTCTCATTCATGAGATAAATAAATGGGCACCTCCCCACATACACATACCCTTAAAATTCCCATAGCCTTTTCTAAATCTAGTAATCTATGGTTTCTTTTCATTAAAATGTCATTGATTATGAGACTAAACCTCACTGAAATCTGGTTCTATGGTATATATACATCATTTAAATCTATACTGACTCTACCTAAGAATGGTCAGAGAGAGAAGAAATGGATTCTTCAAAAATCAGCTCACAAAATCACTTAGTATGTAGGACCCAAACGACCTCATTTGAGCAGCCTTTTTGAGGAAATGAAGGCTTCTCTAATACATGCCAGTCAGAAGCATTAAAAGTTGAGGTAATCATTTCGGCACTGAGATGGTAATAAATGGGAAAGGGCAGGAAGTAAAATTATTAATTTCCTAAGTGCAAGCAAAATGTGCACTCTTCAGTACTGGGTCTCTCCTGATGCCTTTGTCCCTCTGAGTACTTCTAAGGTTCCCGGTGTACCCTGGACTCTATGAGGAAAACTGGGGCACGGAACAATCAGATGATGGGGAAGAAAAGCACATTCCACTTCCATGTGCTCTCTCCTCAGAGGTTCAGAAGGTAGCCAAGCTCTTCAATGAGGCAGCTTTTTAAAGGTGGGGGCAGAGCCCACTAAAGTGAGCACAAAAAGCCCTGCCTTCTAGTTGACAGAACCCCGTGGCTTCGTTTTTAGGCCAGGCTCCTCCAGTTTACACAGGAAGAAGCCAAGCTGAGGAAAAATAACTTTCTCAGAGTGAGTGAAGAGAATGCTACACTGAGCAGAACATGGACGCAGGCAACATGGCAGAGGGCAGGGAGCGGGCTTTGCAGAGAGAGCTGGAACAGTCCGGCTCCAGTCTAGACTCTGTTCCTGCACTGCTCAGGTGAGGGGCAAAGCA
Source organism: Saccopteryx bilineata (assembly GCF_036850765.1). Lineage (NCBI taxonomy): Eukaryota > Metazoa > Chordata > Mammalia > Chiroptera > Emballonuridae > Saccopteryx > Saccopteryx bilineata. Next base: position 133,291,615 of record NC_089502.1, read on the forward strand.
GCATGCTGTGGGCTCAAGAAAAACTCAGCAAAGACCAAGGGGTCTGCATCTTAGTCTCAGTTAACCACACACGAGCTGTGCAGCTCTGTGCCTTCGGTTTCTGAGCTGGCGTTGAGGTTCTTCTAGATGATGGAGAAGGTCCTTCCAGCTCTGAGAGCTGGTGTTATGTCCATGTGATTCCTGCTGATGCGCATGCCCATTGAGGCTGTTGAGCTTAGTACAGACAGGAACTCTAACAAAGTTATATAAATTTTACTGAGTAGTGACTAAATGGTAGAGTAGAAAAAGAACATTAAGTAAAAAAAACAACAACACTATTGCTAAGCTTGCTAGGAAAGCAAGTTAACACATATAAAATCAAGAAGAGAGATTCACTAAAGTAAAAGAAAACAATTTTTAAGAAGGAAGATAAATAAACAAATGCAAACATAAGTGATGAAAAGAAAAAAAACTAAAGATGAGCTGAATTTCTATTGTAACTCTATTTTTAAAGGACTGTGGGCTTGTAAAAGAAACCCAGAAATAGCTGTAACCTACTTTTTGAAATCCTAACCCTGACAGTCTTGTATAGCCAAAGAGACCCCCGAAACGGAACTTTAAACAGGTATGATGGGGGGGAGTCAACCCATCCTGTATAAAACCAAAGGGTATCTATCCTGTTTGAGTCTGGCTGCCCTGACTGAAGAAGGCACAACAGGAGGGCAGCCAACATGAATGGCCAGCAGGGTTTGACTAGTGGTGCTGTCATCTATACCAGAAAAGATGAGAACACTTCAGTCTTCAGAGATGAAGGCTGGGGAAAGCACAATGGAAGTTTATTACATTGTGAAAGGTACAAAATGTTCACCAAATCCTAGAAGAATCCCTGAAGTTTGAAAGAGATCTATTTTGGACATTAAAAGCAAGCATGGTGACATCATGACTAACAGAATGCTCAAACACAGGTAACTGAATTGTCTGCTTAACCAGGGATTAGAATGTTAGTTCAAGGCCTCTCTTATGGAGAAATCAAGTTCTTGAATTTAAGGACCAAAGATTATACCATTATACAAAACAAGAGTGAGTTTCTTGATCTAGAGTTCAGAATAGAGCTTTCTAGTGTCTGGGTAAAAACAAGATGACATAAATTACAAGAAAACAATGGATGACCAAGTAAACATTTTTTCATGATTAAGGAGAATAAATATATATCCCAAGAGAAAAGTATCTATGGAAAACAAAAGCAGCAGCAGGATATGAATGCAAGTATTTTCATTTGATATAAAAGCAGAGACTCCACCTAACCTCCATCTGAACTGAAGACTGCACCACGGCTCCCCGAGTCAGTCTCCCGCATGCGACAAGTAGGGCGGGCCCTCCTCATTCTAACACCTGTCTATTCAGAGAAAGACTGAGGAGTCCGAAGAAGCAAAGCGTACTGTCACATCAGAAGATCCACATGTGTATGTCGAAAATAAATTCTAGGCCATAGGATTTCCTCAAGCAAAGGCTGAACAGACAATGTTTTTAATTCTCACTGGTCCAAAGCTATCTAGTGTAAATCAGTTCTCTTGGATTATTTCATAAATTGAAGGACAGAAGACACATGTATGTGTGTGCATGAGAATGATAACCCAACTGTGATAGAAGATTATCATCTGAACATAAAACATCATTGTACAATACTGGACTTATAGAAAGGGCAGGAGAATTAAGGTAATTTTATCATTACACATAGTCCGAAAACTATCTTTTAACAAATAATTTCTAGTACCTTTTTGGTCTGTCTGTAGTCATTTTTCTCTTCTCAGAAAACCCAAATACTGAGTGGAATTAATTCTAAGAAGACTTCTGGTTGGTTAGGTGTTTCTCAGTTAATGTTTCTCTGTGGAAACTTACATTAATATACAAATTTATATAATACTACCTTCAGGTTATCTTAAGAATTCATTATCTGCCTGACCAGGTGGTGGCGCAGTGGATAGAGCTTTGGACTGGGATGCAGAAGGACCCAGGATCGAGACCCCGAGGTCGCCAACTTGAGTGTGGGCTCATCTGGTTTGAGCAAAAAGCTCACCAGCTTGGACCCAAGGTCCCTGGCTCAAGCAAGGGGTTACTCGGTCTGCTGAAGGCCCGTGGTCAAGGCACATATGAGAAAGCAACCAATGAACAATTAAGGTGTCGCAATGCGCAACGAAAAACTAATGATTGATGCTTCTCATCTCTCTGTTCCTGTCTGTCTGTCCCTGTCTATCCCTCTCTCTGACTCTCTCTCTGTCTCTGTTAAAAAAAAAAAAAGAATTCATTATCTGAGACTTCATAGTTATGATAATGTATAAAGAAGCACATGTCATCAAAACAAGAAAATATTAACTAATGAAGCGATCTCAGATAAAAATGCCATCACTCAAACATTCCTCCCTTTTAACAGAGTTTTTGTCCCCCATCCAGGGTATCAGAGTCTTTCAGGGAAAGTCATAGGCAAAGACACTGATAAATGATCTGATAGAGTTCTTTATCAGAATAAAAAACTGACAAGAATGAAGACAGAAAGGCAGGAATATACAAAAATGAAGAGAAACTGAGAAAGCCTTCTGTGTATTTTTTAATGACTCTTTTTATTGTGAAAGCTATTCATTGACCTAGCCTACAATTTTACTGTAAAAACTGCTCCTCCCCCAAAAGAGAACACTTGATTCTTTTTTTCTAAGAAATAGCATATAATTGCTATTATAACCTAAATACTATTAACTATAAGATAAGCTTATTTTTGTAATTTTAGTTTCTTTTCCCCCATCTTTTATTTACTATGAAATTTTGGTTTACATTTTAAGTAATAATCTATTATCCTGGGATAATAGGGACCTCTTGAACTAAATAATGGTCTACCTTAAAATGTGGTTTCCAAACATTTTATACAAATTTGTGGATACATAGATATGTAACAGGAAAATAGGAGACAGTCATAATCATTTAAAGCTAACAAAAGATAATGTATACTCATAAAATATTCCTCAGCGTGAGAATACTTGATTAGCTTGAATGTGGGTCAAAGTTCAGATCTTATTATGGTTTAACAGTATTTTTACAGGGTTATTTCATTATCTTCACAAAAACTTAAATATATGGATTTAGAAGAATCACCATCATAATTTCAGGAGAATATTTTCAGCGTAAGTAGTAAAGGAGATTAATGAGAGCTATATGACAATAAGGACAATATTATAAAACTCTATTTTTATTAGAATTGGTCTAAAATGTAAGATGATAAACTGTTTCAGAATAAAGTGGCGTCTATAGGGGTTGAATGGACATCCTCATCTGTCCTTGACTATCTCTGCACGTTACACTCCGAAAGTGCTGTTCCACACACATGTTCCCTTACTTTCCGTTAAACATATTACTTCTCTGGCAGCAGAAAAGGCAGGAAAAAGTCTGAGATCTATCAGGGAGTACTGGAAACAGTAGGAAAGTGTTCCTAAAATAGGACTGAACTAAAAAGTTATGAAAAATTGATGTCTTCAGAGTCTATCAAAGAAATGTTTAAGGAGTATCCCTATAGAAGTATGCGTAGGCATGCCCACAAAGATGTCCGTCTGCAAAGTGGGTGGGTATACAGAGCAAGAGGGAGTGGACTTTTGGACACCTGACAGTCCAATATGGAGTCACTGTCAGCCATGACAGTTAGGTCAAGTGCTATGTCAAGACTGAGGTAATGGGGTGTAATGGGACTACTCTCAGGAGGGCCCAGACCACCCAAAACCACAAGTCTGGACAGTTGGATAAGAACTCCATCTGGACACCAACATGAGTGGGACCTCCACTCCTGGCGGGTTAAGAACTCGGAACTCTGATCACCCAGCACTTGAGCCTGGCTGGACCACAGGTCATATCTGGACCCTGTACTTCCACTCCACCAGATGCATGTCGCCACTGTGGCTGCCTGGCTTGGGACTGACGCCCACCTCTCCACCTGCAGATGCCACCAGTGCTCAGGACTTTGTGCCGGACACTCGTTCTGCTCGCTCTGTCATTTCACTTCCCGCTCTCTGTGTGTAACCTGCATGTGACTCTATTGGCTTATTGGGGAGGCCTACTGTGATAGACCTGGCACTGTGGAAACTGTGGGAAGACACAAACACGTGTACTCCTTTGGAGGATGCTCCCTTGCTCACGACAGTGGGTGATAAGGGCTGCATGCCTGAGGGATAGTAACTGATACTGGCCCGAGGGAGCAGAAGGCAGAGTTGGAGTCACGTTTTGTCAGCTTAGTGAAATAAGGGCTGATCAAATGTGTCCTATAATGTCTACACTATTCATACATCCCCGGGATACCACAGCTAGAAACAATATTGCCTCAAAATGATACAAATTCAATCAAAGCACTGACTACTATTTACTTATAGGTCTTAATTGTACTAATAGGTCATGAGCTTCTTGACAATATCCACACCGGAGGGACTCACCTCCGTAGCTTCCGGTACCTCATCCAGTGCTCAGTGAATTTCAGCAGACACACTACTGATTGCCACACAGAAGATATTACACAGGTACACGTATTTCGTTTCACTGAAGCTAAGAATTGAGAACTGGTACGTGGAAGATGGAGCTTGTAAAGAACATGGCACTTAGTTGTTCGTTTTTTAAAGCAATGGCATACAATGTCCTAGAATAAATTATATCTAGGACCTAGATTATACTGCTTTTCAAAAATTTGATGATGATTATTATTTTTATGGAGGATGATACCTGATGATGTTCCTCAAAAGAGGAATGCACAGGCATAAGTCTTACCACCCATGGGATCTACTGTTGCAACCACTCTTTTTAGTAGGTCACCATTCTCTTTCTGCCACCTGTGGTTAGTCCAAAGCCACTGCTCAAAGAGCTTATTTCCACTGAAACAAGTAGTTGCTGGCCAGAGTGGGCTCTGGGCCTACAACTACTGTATCCTGTTAGACCACAGGTACATCATTTGAAGCAGTTTCCCCCCATTTTGTTTAGAAGCATTTTTTTATTGCCTTGTCTTTGAGGCGGCCGGGGACAATGGCTGCCCAAGTTCCTGGCTGGTGTGCACATGCTCCACGCGACCAGCACGCCCGGGTCAGGCTCCATGGCACACCACTGGCTCGACACCACAGGCCCTGGCTCGCAAGCCCTTCCGGCTATTTGACGTTTGCTAAGTCTCAGTCTAAGGTAAGGGTGATGAAACTGTTCACAAATACAGAGGCTGCCGTCTTAGAGCAGTCAATCAGCGTGTGCTGATGAAGGTAGGCTGTGACTGCTCTTGTCATAGTTCTAATTCGATATAAAGGTTGATGCTGTGCTGGTGACGCTTACACCTGGAGCACTATTTTTCAAGTGGCAAGTTGTGACTCATTCATGGTGAAATCAATGTACTTGATGCCACAATAAGCATTTACATGAATTTATATGAGCAAGAAGAACAGAAAATGGAGAACCTCACATTAGCAGAAGAAGGCACTCTGTGACACTTGTGCTTCAGCTATACATAGGACATTATGTATGTTGGCACTGGGATAAGATGTAAAAAAGAAATTCTACTGTGGGTCTCAGTCCAAAAAAAAAAAAAAATTAGAGCTTCTCAAACAGCATGCACGTTTCCACGGCCAGTTTCATACTCGGCTATTTTTAACAGGCCAACAGTCTACATTAAAATCCCCACTAAACTACTAAAAGGCTTTATTTTTTTTTTGATACATTACCTTTTTTGTAGATTACTTTTTAAAAAATGGTTTACTTTAACCTTTCTTGCACAGTGTGGGGTAATTTTAATACTCTATTTAAAATGGTCATGAAATATGAACAAGCCCTCCAAGTAGTATTTCCCCTTGAAAGGTTTTTATTTACCCAGTGACTTAATATATAACGACTCCCACTTATTCTTGTATTTCTGACTAGGACCTGGAGATCATACCACTGAATATCGAAGTCTTTCACATAGTGCTTGCTATTTTTGTGCGAACCCACAGAAATTGTTACTTCAAATCAGTTTTCTCATAAAGCTTTCCAATGTTGACTTTACCTTAAACTATAAAATGAGTTTTCTAATATTATGAGATTTGAAAAGTTTCATGCAGAAGGAACTAAATTTTTCAAAGCAAAGTATGATTTAAAAAATAAGCTCTATTCACTTTCTTTAACTGAGACTTGATAATTTCTGGAATAGAGTCTAATCAGCTCAATCTCATCTCTGTCACATTCTGTTCACAGAAATTAAAAAATATATATGTATGTAGAAAAAAAAAATATATATATATACCTTCACTATCCTTGAATTTCTTGATTGCGACGATTTCATGTGTCTCCTGCAAGGGAAAAGGCAAAGAAAAGTCATTCTCCCATGTCTTTCAAACTGGGGATCCCAATTATCCGGGGGTAGGTATATTCTGAGACAGAGTAGCAAGAACCCAGCAAGGAAAAAATAGATCCTCCTCCCTCCTCCTCCCCAGTCCATCACTTCTCAGTTCCAAAATTCTTTCTTAGTGCCCTGCAGACATCGTCAGGAAGAGAAGAGGAAAAGGCAAACAAGGAGGGGGCAAAGGGCAGAGACGGGAGAGCACCCGGATGGCCCAGAACTGTCAATGTCTCGAGGACAAACCAAAGGGCCAGGGTGACTGGTAACAGACCCCCAACTGCTCTCTGAAACCCAGGGATACATTTTTATTGGCCTTCCAAGACCAGAGACAAGGCTTCTACACTGCTGGGCAGTAGCTGGCAGCAGAATGCCTCTTCCGGTATCCTGTCTCACTTACCTTTTCCTAACGAATCCACCTAGTTGTTCACCAGCTCTTCCCTATGGACAGTCACTTCAATGCAAACTGGGATAAACATTTGTCACCAAATACCAATCACCAACCTCCCCGCCTGCCCCCCGCCTTTAGTTAGTTCTCCTGAACGACAGATGTAGCTTGCAAGCACAACCCTACTTGAAACTGCAACATGGCAGATCTTTTTCTTTTCCTTTTTCTTTTTGGGTGGAAGAGAAGAATAGAAGGGCTGGAAAGGAAATGGAAATGCTAAGAACTAAGTTCCACTAGGCTAAATAACTCATGTCTAATTCTGGTTTATAAAAAGCTTTTGGAAAATAACATAGATTTCTCAAAGCAAACGCATCGCATAGAAAGGTCTTCTGAATGACTCAGGCCTGCTTTTTACTCTGAATACACTTCAAAATCTGTAGGATCAGATCTTTTAATAAAAAAATTTTCCCTGTATCAAAATAAAGGCTTCAGAAAGGAACATAATACCAGGTAATAACCAACAGGGTACAGTTTATTTCCCTTTTTTTAATTAACTGAGAGGCGGGGAGGCAGATAGACAGGCTCCTGTGTGTCAAACAGGCTCCCGCATGCACCCAGACCAGGATCCACCTGGCAAGCCCCACACTGAGTGATGCTCTGCCCATCTGAGGCTGCTGCTTTGTTGCTAAGCAACTGAGCTATTTTAGCACCTGAAATGAGGCCATGGAGCCATCTTCAGTGCCTAGGGCCAACTTGCTCACCATTGGAGCCATGGCTACAGGAGAGGGAGAGGGAGGGGGAAAGGGAGAAGGAGAAAGAAGGAAAGCCAGGGAAAGAGAGGAAGAGATACAGGGTGAGGAAGAGAGAGAGAGAGAGAGGGAGAGGGAGGGAGAAAGAGAGAGGGAGAGAGAGAGGGAGGGCCAAAGAGAGAGGGAAAGGGAGAGAGGGGGGGAGGAAGGGGGGGAGGGAGAGAGGGGGGGGAGGGAGGAGAGGGGTGGAGAAGCAGATGGTTGTTTCTCTTGTGTGCCCTGACTGGGAATCGAACTTGGGACATCCACAGGTGGGGCCGACGCTCTACTGCTGAGCCAACCGGCCAGGGGCAGTGCAAATTATTAATATTAAAAATATGTGCTTTTCGCCTAAGTTTCTTACAAAAGCAAGGAGAATCATGAAAGTGGGGAGGGGGAGAGAAGGAAAAGTGACCATTTTAATCATTATGCTGAAAGATAAACCAAGTTGTAACTATGTGAGTAAATTAAACCTTTCCCTTTCTCATTTGCCCATTGAAAAAAAAAATACCAGATTTCACATTTGTCTTATAGGAAAAAATGATCTGAAAATGCTATCCGCTACTGAGAAGAAAGATTCTTAAGGGTATTATGCTTTTGTTTTTAACGAAGAAACAGAACTGTAGAGTACAGACAGCTTTTAGGATATAATGTACTTGTGTATTAGCAGACCTTGTGACCTAAATATAGAAGCAGCCTTCCAGGTATTTCCTGATACGGTAAATTTCACTACTGAGAAGGAATAACTGCAAAGCCAGCAAAATGCCGTGAAAAACGGGCTACAATATTAGTGCCGGTGATAGCAGGTAACTCTTCTAGGCATGCTACTCTCTCAGAACACTGATACCCTTTTTCTTATGGGGTTCCTTTTCAAATGGCTCAAGCTAGCAACCTACCTATGGCACAAGGGATAGAGCAAACACTATGAGGAAACTGCTCACAGCTCAAGCCAAGGGGCAGCACGATATGCACTCTGGGAGAGAGTAAGACTGCTCACACACATCTCAAGAAGTTCCAGGTAGCGTTTCATCCTATACTGCACTCTAAACTCAGAATCTCACATACATTTTTTTATTGCATACTCAGTGTTAAAGCCTTACTTGATTTTATAAAAGGTTTGTTTGGGTCAAAATTGTCCACTGTATGACTACAAATTCAAATTTAAAACCAATACATTTATACCATCTTGAAGAAAGAAAATATTTGGTTTTCTTTTTTATCCCTAGTCTCTCATAAATAGAATTCACTGTATAAAACTGTTACCAAAAAGGAGGTTAAATAAAATGAAATATCTATTATTTATTCTTTCACCAATACTATGGAAATCCTCTATCCTCAAAACACACACAGACACACAAAATATGGTTTCTATACTTACTTCAAGAATGAAGCCAAATAGACAAAGTTTTCTACATAAAATCATTTCAATGTTTGGTAGAAAACACATGTAATTAAGGTGTAATTAATGGCAGAAGAAGATGCTGGGAAGAATTTAACATTTCCACTTTTATTCAAACTACTTAGAAAAATAAACTCATTAAAGAAAATATAAAAGAATATAAAGGGTATTAAAATATGAATATAAAAGTAGTATAAAGAAGAAATTAAAAACTATGTAACCCTTCTTAACATTTTGATATAGTTTCTTCTAGTAAATTTTTCTCAAATTGTAATAGGACTATTGGATATTGTGTTACATGTTGCTTTTATTTCACTTAATATAGTACAAGGTACAATTATCTGTCATTAAGTAATTTTTAAAACCACCATGCATAATGGATGGTTAATAAACCAGTCTATCAATTAACACACTCAACATCTGCGTCTTTATTTCCATAAAGTAAATTATATAAGTGATATAATTGGGTCAAAGAGTATAAAATAGTATCAGGAGAACCTATAACTGTGTCCAGGTAATAATACCAGGTAATAACCAACAGGGTAAAATAGTATCAGGAGGACCTATAATATTTCTTCCAGTAGTCTCTAGATCTCAACCCCATAAAAATCATGCCTCAACCACTGAACAACCTTACTGGACACAGAGACTTAGAACCAAATCTCACTCCTGCCAGTTACTGTCTAAAGCTCCTGAGTGTTTGGTTTAGTCCCAGAATCAACTGTCCTTTGTTAAGATATTGACAAAGTAACTAATTGGTGTTAACAATCACAAAGTTTACTAAGTTATTTAAAATGCACTTACATAACTTGATTTAATTATGCTCTGGAACAGTGATTCTTTAAACTGATCATACACTCACTATACAAGGAATAGCAGGACTCACTGTTATGAATGTTTTTGCTCTATGATTTTAAATATCCAGCATGCATTATAAAACAGAACAGAACAAAATACTGATTTTATTTTACTCTACTCTTCATGAATCAAACTCTACAATTCATTTTCTAATTATTCTTTGAGGAGGACCTTTACTGGGAGAATTCTTTAAATGTTCATCCAAATGGCAAAGAATACAACTTGACAACTAAAATGTTTGAAAATACTTCAATCCATGTTTTGAATGCAAATATCCCAATTGTCTAAGTGCTTTCACACACTACCCATAATTTCCTCCAAGATTATACATCTTAGAAGTAACACTCATATGTTTTATTGTTGAAAAGGATATATTCTGAAATAGACACACACACACACACACACACACACACATACACACACAGGGGAGGCATTATTATTTCTCTTCTGTGTATTTCTCAAAAGTACATGTTAGCACCAACAAAAATTTCCAAAACGTTTCTAAAAAGGTCTAATATTTGTACACCTAAAAGTATAAATATGTGCAAATTTCCATGTTTCTATCTTTATCTTTACTCAGCACAGAAACCTAAAATAACTCAGACAAATTGAGTTATTTATACATTGTGAGTAATATTACAAAATGGGAGTAAATTCAAGCACAGGATACATTCCATGGTAGGTAGATAAAATGGAGCTAATGTGTGTGTGCCAAGCACCAAAGAAATAGAAAACATTACCCAGGACATGCAATGATAAAAACTAGGTTGTATTCCAAGAAATCCCTTAGATCTTTACTGGACTTGTATTATTTATTACTTGTAAACTACTATAGTTTGCCAATCCTAAAAGTTAGATCAACTACTAAATTTAAATATGTCAGACAAAAATCAGGAAGGAAAAAAAACGATAGCAAAAAAGAACATTTCAGTCATTCAGCTAAGAATTGTCTATTGGGCCCTTGCTTTATGTGAGGTTGTATGACATTCTAGGTTTAACATAAGCAAATTAAATGTCTCATATAACAGATGCTTACATCCTGGTGTGTAATAATGCATGACAGTAAGATAAATGTAGGACAACAGTTAAAAAAATACAAGTGTTACATGATATGCCACAGGAGTTCAAACCAAATGGATCATGAAAAAATTACAGAAAATGTATACTTCTTTCAGATTTAAACTGATACTATGTTGGTTTATTTGTTTCTGATAGCTTCTTGAAATGTAAATGTGATAAATATACCTTCATTCATCCTAATTCCTTCTCTCGCCATAAGTAACTTCTATCCTAAAGATTGTATGTGCCATTCCCATGCACATTTTTATTACTGCAAACGACTTTATCCATATGCAAGTTTACTACTGTTTTGTACATTGAAAATCATGTATCTAGCATGTTACTGTATGCATCTTTTAGCAACAGCTTTTTAGCAAAGAATGACATTGTGGGCCCTGGCCAGGTAGCTCAGTTGGGTAGAACATCTTCCCGATACACGAAGGTTGAGGGTTTGATCCGTGGTTAGGGCACATACATGAAACAACCAATGAGTGCATAAATAAGTGAAACAACAAATCAGTATTTCTCTCTCTCCTTTCCTCTCTCGTTCTCTCTCAAATAAATAAATAAGTACATACATACATATATATATTTTAAAAAGAACGACATTATGCGCCTGATATTGAAATATAAATCTAATTCAGTGGTACTCAGCTAGAGACAACTGTGCTCTCCCCTGCCCCACCGCCGGGACATCTGGCAATGTCTGGAGACATTTTTGGTTGTCACAATGAGGTAGGATAGAGTAGGGGACTACTGGCATCTAGTAGGAAGAAGTCAAGGACACTGCTGACCATCCTACAGTGCACAGGACAGCCTCCACCACAAAGAATGATGCAGCTCCAGGCCTGACCTGTGGTGGAGCAGTGGATAAAGCATTGACTTGGGAACGCTGAGGTCACCAGTTTGAAACCCCGGGCTTGCCTGGTCAAGGCACATATGGAAGTTGATGCTTCCTGCTCCTCCCCCTTCTCTCTCTCTCTCTTCTCTCTCTAAACTGACTAACATTAAAAAAAAAGAGGTCCTGGACGGTTGGCTCAGCGGTAGAGCATCGGTCTGGCACGCAGGAGTCCCGGGTTTGATTCCCGGCCAGGGCACACAGGAGAGGCGCCCATCTGCTTCTCCACCCCTCCCCCTCTCCTTCCTCTCTGTCTCTCTCTTCCCCTCCCACAGCCAAGGCTCCACTGGAGCAAAGATGGCCCGGGCGCTGAGGATGGCTCCATGGCCTCTGCCTCAGGCGCTAGAGTGGCTCTGGTCACGACAGAGCGATGCCCCGGATGGGCAGAGCATCGCCCCCTGGTGGGCGTGCCGGGTGGATCCCGGTCGGGTGCATGCGGGAGTCTGTCTGACTGCCTCCCCATTTCTAGCTTTGGAAAAATGAAAAAAAAAGAATGATGAGGCTCCAAATGTCAATAGTGCTAAGGTTGAAAAACCTTGGTTTATTCATTTTAATGGTTTTGTGGTATTCCACCGTAAATATTCCCCTTTAAAAGAGAAACTGACCACTTGGTGAGGAGATCAGGTAAAGCTTTTGAAAAGACTAATTAATATACTCTGAAAAGGAAAGAAATTTTAGTCGCAAATGAAATGATCAAAAGATTAATTCTTTGAAAAGTATTAAAGCTATTAATTATGACACTAAAATGCCTATACTCAGCTCATTATAAAACAATTAGTTTTCTAATAATTTTTGTAAGATAGCTCCTCTAAAACATGTAGTGAAATATACCAAAAGTTATATAAAAAACATTGTCTACTTTTTGGTTAAAAATCCACTGAATCTGGCCAAAGACAATTTAGCAGAGTCAAACAAAGACTACACCTATAGCTAGCAAAACTGCCACAAAGGTTCACATTATCAGGATATTGTCACAGAAATACTGGTGTCAACTCTAAAGTACTCATCATGTGCATGCCAAGAGAACTTCAAGAAAAGTCTTACATTTTAAAAAGCATTGCAAGGAGAACTCATAATGAATTTACTTCATGCTCAGCCTCTAAAAAGAGGATAGTCTTACAAAAATAGTATACATTAACAAGAACATGAGAGAACATGGAGCCAAAAAAAGGAGGATGTTTGAAGTGGGATATTACAAAGACAAGGTCATGTAGAAAACCACTGTTTCCATGATTAAGTCAGTAATAAGATTGCTATGTAACAAAATCTACTTTCTCGTTTATTTCCATTAGAACATCAATCCCTCTACTCCCTCTGAGTTAAATCGGCTGTCCACAAATCTTTATTGAGATGTAAGAGTGTAACATACTCTATTTAGATAGAATGCCTAACCGTTTCTTCTTCCCCCTCTGAACCTGGTCCTGTCTCCTATCCCCGTATTACATGAATGTTAGCCAGAAATTTACGATCACTCGTTGACATTTCCCTTGTTTGTATGCCAAACCCATCCCGACCATCACCAAGAGCTGGTGATTTTTGCCTCCCAAATCTTTTTTTTTTTTAAACACACATGCATGAGTGGGACAGTAACAGACGGGCCGACAGACAGGAAGGGAGAGAGATGAGAAGCATAACTCAATGTTGTTTTAGTTGTTCATTGATTGCTTTCTCATATGTGCCTTGACCAGGGGCCTACAGCAGAGCAAGTGACCTCTTGCTCAAGCCAGCGACCCTGTGCTCAAGCTAGTGAGCCTGTGCTCAAGTCAGATGAGTCCACGCTCAAGCTGGTGATGTTGGGGTTTCAAACCTGGTTCTTTCCTGTTCCAGGTTGATGCTCTATCCACTGCGCTACCACCTGGTCAGGCCCAAATCTCTTTCAATTTGGCCCACTGTTCTTCTCTAACCAAACACTACCAATCCCAGTTAAAGCGCTTGGTATGCCCACCTGGAATACTGCCTAGCCTCCAAACCCTTCTAATACCCGCCACTCAGCAACCAGGCTCTTTATTCCCCTTAAAACCTCACCCTTCCCCTTAAAACTTTCCACAGACTCCCATGCCTGAAGGATGAGGTCGAAGTCCCTTCATGTGGCCGGCAAGGTCTGTCCAGGAGCCCTTGGATGCTCTCCAGCCTCCTCTGCCCGGTCTCCCTTGCTGAGCCCCCACCCTCACGGCCTCTCCTGCCTCGGGGCCCGTTCCCTTTCCTCCTCAAAGCTCTGCCCCCTTTGCCCCCCCCCCTGGACTGCTCATGCCCCTCGGGTCTGGGCTCAGCCCTCACTTCCTGAGGGGAGCCTTCCCACAGCCCCACGGCTATTCGGAAGCCCCGTAGGCTCTCTTAGCCAACACCTCTTCTACACAGCTTTTATTAAATGAGACCTTTACATATTTATAAAATGACACCTTTACACTTGATAAAGGTTTGATTCGACCACTGGACTGCAAGCCAAGTGGGTAAGAAATAAATGTATGACTGGTCCAAAGTGTGCAGAGCGAGAGAGGGGCAGATCCAGTGCCAGTGTGTCACTGTACTGCATCACCGAGCAGCCTTCTTTCCGGACATCGTCTACTAAGACCACTGCAGCTTAACAGAGAAACACTTGTTCCTACCATAGCTTTTAAAAGTGCAAGGGGGAGGGAGACATTCCTTGGTATACAAGGAACTTAAGAAAAAACACAGAATACAAATATACACATTGAAGAATTTTTTTTTAGTATATCATTAGGAGACATTAAAATAGGTGTTTTCTTCTTTCTTTAGAGAGTTCCCCCTTAGGCCTGACCTGTGGTAGCGCAGTGGATAAAGCGACGACCTGGAACACTGAGGTTGCCATTTCGAAACCCTGGGCTTGCCTGGTCAAGGCACATATGGGAGTTGACGCTTCCTGCTCCTCCCCCTTCTCTCTCTCTTTCTCTCCCTTTCACTTTCTCTCCTCTCTAAAATGAATAAATAAAAAAATATTTTTAAAAAGTTCCCCCCTAAAATGAAGATAATGAAAGAGACATAAGAGCCTTCAAAACTTCATTTGGCCCCCTCTGGAAGTCCTCTTCCAGGCAGGAAGCTGAATAAGCTCTTAAAGTTCAGACGGGGCCCTGACCGGTTGGCTCAGCGGTAGAGCGTCGGCCTGGTGTGCGGGGGACCCGGGTTCGATTCCTGGCCAGGGCACACAGGAGAAGCGCCCATTTGCTTCTCCACCCCCACCCCCTCCTTCCTCTCTGTCTCTCTCTTCCCCTCCCGCAGCCAAGGCTCCATTGGAGCAAAGATGGCCCGGGCGCTGGGGTGGCTCCTTGGCCTCTGCCCCAGGCGCTAGAGTGGCTCTGGTCGCCGCAGAGCGACGCCCCGGAGGGGCAGAGCATCGCCCCCTGGTGGGCGTGCCGGGTGGATTCCAGTCAGGCGCATGCGGGAGTCTGTCTGACTGTCTATCCCCGTTTCCAGCTTCAGAAAAAAAAAAAAAAAAAAGAAAATAAAAAAAGTTCAGATGGAATTGCACTGTCTTGATTGGCTACTCTGGCCTTCTGCAGATCTTAAAGATGCACTGCAAAATCAATATTGCTTTCTTTTTGTTAAAAATGTGTTACACAGTATTATTATAAAATGGTTGTAGTTACTAAGTTGCCAATATTTACCAAGTTATATCAGAAGGCTTACTAATTTAAAAACTATTATCTATTGATTTATTTCTCTACATGAAACAAGGAGTGCTCCCCCCCCCTTCACTGTCACCTCTATTCCATTCTCTGACAGTAGTAGTAAGCTGTCCTCTAGCCTGGCAAAATGTGAAAACAGAGATGGCGCATAACTAATATCTAACATGCAGCATGAGACAGTCTCACGAACAGAAATAGTTACAACCTAATACTTACATTGCTTACAGTGCAGTCACATGGTCACCAAACCCTCAGTGCAAGCACGCTGCCAATGTGCAGCCATTTTGTATTAGCAGTGCTTTGGGAAATGAAGGAAAAGGGGTAAAGCTTGGGCTGATGTGGAACAGAAAGAAGGGAAAGGCCACTAGAGAAGAGACAAAAGAACATGAGTTTGGTGGGAAGAGAAAAATCAAAGGGAGAGGCTCTCTTTATTCTATTTGAGTGCCACAAATAGAATAAGAAACATCTAGACCCATTTACATAGTTGATAATGCCAACAAACCCACACACCCAGAAAGCCTTTGTAAGAACTTCTAATATGGCCCAGTATAACCGTTAGTGGAGCGCTATCAACCTGAAGGGACTTGGGCTGATAGTGTTAAAGAATGTAACTGTGATGAACTGAGAAAACCAGCTCATACACAACTGTATACTTGAAATGGGTACATCTTATTGCATATAAAAAACTATGTTCTTGCATGGAAATTATGCCTCAATAACAATAATTTAAAATCAATCATTTAAAAATAACTCACCTCATAGTTACAGACTAATATAAATTTACTACCCTATATTAATATTATAATTTTAAATGTTCAAAAAATAAAATGTAGCTATCACAATGAAAAATGAGGTATTCAAAGAACAATTTTCACGAACCATCCCCCTTCCAGGAGAGCAAATAGCAATTCTTTTCAACAGAACAAGATAGGTAAAATTTCAAAACAATTTAGCTCTGTATTTATAGACCCTATAAAGTGGAAATACATTGGATTTTCATGTAATCCACACTTTCGGACATTACATGCTCTCTAACTACCTAACGCAGACTGCAGTATGGCAGCAAATGAATGGATTATTTCAAAGAGTCCATGGTAATGGTGCCTACCAGACAGCATTGCAGTTTAGTAATATTTAGTAATATCATGTCTGCACTGCAGTTATTGTGCAATTCTGTCACGATTTTATTTCATTTGCCTTTATATTATAACAATGAGTAAATAATGAGAAAAATTTAAATTCCACTTCTAGTGATCAAGTAATTGAGACAAAATGGCAATAATTAGGCATGCCAAATACAGGCAATCAACAACCTCAATCAGACAATCACTGGACTTAAAATGTGTTCAATAGTGAATAAAGAATATGAAATTTAAATCTAAACACTAGAAATACAGTGTGTCTGTAAAGTCATGGCGCACTTTTGACCAGTCACAGGAAAGCAACAAAAGACAATAGGAATGTGAAATCTGCACCAAATAAAAGGAAAACCCTCCCAGTTTCTGTAGGATGATGTGGCAGCATGTGCGCATGCGCAGATGATGATGTAACACCGTGTATACAGTGGAGCGGCCCACGCCATGCCAGTCGAGATGTGGATGATACAGAGGAAAGTTCAGTGTGTTCTGTGGCTCGCTAAATTCAAATACGTGACCAAAGTGCAATGTGAATATCAGCGCATTTATAACGAAGCACCACCACATAGGAATAAATTACTCGGTGGGATAAGCAGCTGAAGGAAACCGGCAGTTGGGTGGAGAAACCCCGTTCTGGTAGGCCATCAGTCAGTGACGAGTCTGTAGAGGCTATACGGGACAGCTACCTAAGGAGCCCTAAAAAATCTGTGCGTGAGCCCACATTGAACTGCACTGAATAGGTATGAAACTGGGAGAGTTTTCCTTTTATTTGGTGCAGATTTCACATTTCTATCATCTTTTGTCGCTTTCCTGTGACTGGTCAAAAGTGTACCATGACTTTACGGACACACTGTATAACCGCAAAGGCTAAGATGTGCCAAGAAAATGCAGCTTTTAAATTTTCTATAACTGATTTAACATTGCTTTTCAACAAAGAATGTAAATAAATCGGCATGGATGATAAATCAATATAACTCAAAAAAGAACCAATGCTAGAAACGTATATAATGTTATTAACCAATGTCATGCCAATAAATTCATTTGAAAAGAAGGGCCAATGGTAGAAAAATGCAAATTAACAAATGACTTTAGGAGAAATTATACATTCTGCTCTAACAAAACATGACAAAATTTTTCTATTCAACACTGTTTATAAGGAATAGAACAAACTATTAGATTATACTATCAAGTACATAGAATGTATAACTTGGTATCACATGTTAAAGGAATAAAAAATCTAAACATTTTCAACTGGCCTGTGGTGGCGCTGTGGATACAGTGTCAATCTGGAACCCTGAGGTCACCAGTTCAAACCCCTGGGCTTGCTCAGTAAATACATATACGATAAGCAAGCAATGAACAACTAAAGCAGGGACAGTCAACCTTTTTTATACCTACCGCCCACTTTTGTATCTCTGTTAGTAGTAAAATTTTCTAACCGCCCACTGGTTCCACAGTAATGGTGATTTATAAATTAGGGAAGTCACTTTATAAAATTTATAAAGCAGAGTTACAGCAAGTTAAAGCATATAATAATAATTACTTACCAAGTACTTTATGTCAGATTTTCGCTAAGTTTGGCAGAATAAATCTTTATAAAACAACTTACTATAGTTAAATCTATCTTTTCATTTATACTTTGGTTGCTCTGCTACCGCCCACCATGAAAGCTAGAATGGCCAATAGTGGGCAGTAGAGACCAGGTTGACTACCACTAAACTAAAGTGAAGAAGCTATGAGCTGATACTTCTCACTTCCCCCAACTCTCTCCTCTCTCTGTAAAATCAATAAAATCTTTAAAAAGTAATTTAAATATTTTCACTGAAAAAGCAAGGTAAAGAGCAGCATGAATCTTTCCTAAACCGAGGAACTTGGCTACATTATAACTGCCTGACAATAAGCTCCTAAAGTAAGACTTAAGTCTAATGGCATAGATAATATACTGCTCACAAAAATTAGAAAATATTTCAAAATAAATATGAAGCCTAACCAGGCAGTGGCGCAGTGTATAGAGTGTCGGGCTGGGACACAGAGGACTCAAGTTTGAGACCCCAAGGTCGCCAGCTTGAGCGCGGGCTCATCTGGTTTAAGCAAAGCTCACCAGCTTGGACCCAAAGTCGCTGGCTCGAGCAAGGGATTACTCGGTCTGCTATAGCCCCACGGTCAAGGCACATATGAAAAAGCAATCAATGAACAACTAAGGTGTTGCAACGAAAAGTTGATGCTTCCCATCTCTCTCTCTCTTCCTGTCTGTCCCTATCTGTCCCTCTCTCTGTCTCTATCTGTTTCTGTCACATACAAAAAAAGAATATAAAGCTATAAAATATCCCCTAATTTTTGTGAGCAGTATATTTATATAACAACTGTGAATCACATCCTTCTAGTTATTCTACCCCTAAATTTGAACAAAAAAGTACTTAAAGCAATAGAAGATATTACAAATGTATAAAAAAAGTCATAGATGTATATAATAAAAATAATCTGGGCCCTGGCTGGTGGGCTCAGCAGTAGAGCGTCGGCCCAGCATGTGGAAGTCCCAGGTTCAATTACCAGCCAGGGCACACAGAAGAAGCACCCATCCGCTTCTCTATCCTTCCCCCTCTCCTTCCTCTCTGTCTCTCTCTTCCCTTCCCACAGCAAAGGCTCCATTGGAGCAAAGTTGGCCTGGGCGCTGAGGACAGCTCCATGGCCTCCATCTCAGGTGCTAGAGTGGCTCCAGCTGCAACGGAGCAATGCCCCAAATAGGCAGAGCATCGCCCCCTAGTGGCATGCCAGGTGGATCCTGGTCGGGCGCATGCGGGAGTCTGACTGCCTCTCCACTTCTAACTTTGAAAAAATACAAAAACAACAACAACAAAACAACTGGTTAAATTTTCTCTTGAGCCCTAAAACAATCGAACAAAAAGGCAGGCATTTCTAACAAACTCATTATCTCCTAGTTTGAGAAACAAATAAAAAAATCTGATTATTAAAAGACTATGCTCCAAACAGTTTAAAATATAAGATATATTAGAAACAATAAACCAATACAGTAAAATCACAGGTCATAAAATCAATATACAGAAGTCTATTCTTTCCTATATGCCAACAATGAAACCCTGAAAAATGTACTAAAAAAAATATAATAATCCCTTTTACAGTTGCAAAAAGACCGCAACAAACCTAGGAATAAACTTAACAAAGAATGCAAAGGCTCTGTATACTGAAAACTACAAGGTATTATTAAAAGAAACTGAAGCCCTGGCCAGCTGGCTCAGCGGTAGAGCATCAGCCCAGTATGTGGATGTACTGGGTTCGATTCTCGGCCAGGGCACACAGGAGAAGCGCCCATCTGCTTCTTCATCCTTCATCCTCTCCTCTCCTTTCTCTCTGTCTCTCCTTTCCTCTCCCACACTCAAGGCTCCATGGGAGCAAAGTTGGCCCAGGCACTAAGGATGGCTCCATGGCCGCTGCCTCAGGTGCTAGAATGACTCCAGTTGCAACGGAGCACTGCCCCAGATGGACAGAATATTGTCCTCTGGTGGGCATGCCAGGCGTATCCTAGTCAGGTGCAAGCGGGAGTCTGACTGCTTCCCAGCTTCTCACTTCAGAAAAATACCAAAAAAAAAAAAAAAAGGAAATCACAATGAAATGAGAAAATTTCCATGTTCATGGATTGGAAGGATAAACATAGTTAAAATGCCCATATTATCCAAAGCAATATACAAATTCAATGCAATTCCCATCAAAATTCCAATGACATTTTTTAAAGAAATGAAACAAAAAATCACCAGATTTGTATGGAACCATAAAAAACCCTGAATAACCAAAGGAATCCTTACAAAAAAAAACAAAGCCAGAGGCATCACAATACCTGACTTTAAATTATACTACAGAGCCATGATAATCAAAACAGCATGGTACTGGTGGAAAAACAGACATACAGAACAATGGAACAGAATCAAGAGCCCAGAAATAAAACCACATATATAAACAAATCATCTTCAACAAAGGAGCCAAAACACAATGGTGAAAAGAAAGCCTCTTCAATAAATGGTGCTGGGAATACTGGAAAGCCACATGCAAAAGAATGAAACTTGACTACAGTTTATTCCCTTGCACAAAAATTAATTCAAGATGGATCAGAGACCTAAATATAAGATAGGAAACAATAAATTACATAGAAGAAAACATAGGTATTAAACTCATGTACCTTGGCCATAAAGAACAATTTATGAATTTGACCCCAAAGGCAAGGGAAACAAAGGCAAAAATGAGTGAATGGGACTACAGGCTTCTGCACAGCAAAAGAAACTGACAAGACAAATAGGCAGCCAACTAAATGGGAGATGATACAATATTTGCAAACAACAGCTCCCATAAGGGGTTAATATGCTAAATATATAAAGAACTCATCAAGCTCATCAACAAGCAAGCAAACAATCCAATTAAAAAATGGGGAAGACATACAAATAGCCAACAGATATATGAAAAGATGCTCATCCTCACTAGCTATTATTAGAGCAGCAGTTCTCAACCTGTGGGTCGCGACCCTGGCGGGGGTCGAACGACCAAAACACAGGGGAGGTCGTTCGACCCCTGCCAGGGTCGCGACCCACAGGTTGAGAACCGCTGTATTAGAGAAATGCAAATTAAAAGTACAATGAGAAACCACCTCACATCTCTTAAGATTGGACCATGGCCTGACCTGTGGTGGCGCAGTGGATAAAGCGTCGACCTGGAAATGCTGAGGTCGCCGGTTCAAAACCCTGGGCTTGCCTGGTCAAGGCACATATGGGAGTTGATGCTTCCAGCTCCTCCCCACCTTCTCTCTCTGTCTCTCTCTCCTCTCTCTCTGTCTCTCTCTCTTCCTTTCTCTCTCCTCTCTAAAATGAATAAATTAAATAAAATTAAAAATTAAAAAAAAATCCTCAAGGGTTGTAACAGTTACAACTCTGTTTAAAAAAAAAAAAAAAAAAAAAAAAAGATTGGACCTTAACAACATTTTACTGAGTGAAATAAATCAGAAAAAGCTAAGAAGTCCATGATTCCTCACATAGGTGGGATATAAAATTGACACTCATGGACATAGGTAAAAGTGAAGTAGTTCCCAGGGGGAGGGGATGGGGGAGAACATGGGGGAAGAGAGTCAAGAGGGAGAAAGATATGGTGATAGAAATTGATTTGATGGGTACATAACATACTCAAGTTTAAATACTATAGAAATACTTACCTGAAGCCTATGTACTCTTATTGATGTTATCCTGTTAAATTTTCTTTCTTTCTTTCTTTTTTTTTTTTTTTTTGACAGAGAGAGAGGCACAGATAGGGACAGACAGGAAGGGAGAGAGATGAGAAGCATCAATTCTTCATTGCGGCACCTTAGTTGTTCCGTGATTGCTTTCTCATATGTGCATTGATGGGGGGGGGGCTACAGCAGAGCAAGTGACCCCTTGCTCAAGCCAGCGACCTTGGGTTCAAGCTGGTGAGCCTTGCTCAAACCAGATGAGCCCAGGCTCAAGCCAAAGACCTCGGGGTTTTGAACCTGGGTCCTCTGTGTCCCAGTCTGACACTCTATCCACTGTGCCACTGCCTGGTCAAGCTAAATTAAATTTTCTGGCAAAAAATAAAGTAAAAAGAAAAAAATATATATGAAGTCATTTTTCATACTCTTGTTGCCAGGCCTATGTGATTTCATAAGAAAACATAAAGTGTTTCTAATTAGAAGCATTCTGTAATTATATTTAATTTTGTGGTATCTTTTAGAAGCCCAGAAGCACCTCTTTCAGATGCAATCTTGATTTCAAACAAATAAAGCAAAGTGAAACGCAAAGGCTGTCACACATCCAGAAGCAGGGTAAGAACTTCAGATCTAGAGCCAAACTGCCTGGATTTGAATCCTGGCTCCACCACCTACTAGCTGAGTAATCTTACACAAGTTACTTATCTTCTTGGTGCCTCCATTTCCTTTTTGGAAAATTGATTCTAATAATATTTCTGAGGTTGGTATTAGGACTAAATGAGAGGGTACAAGTAAAATGCTCAGAATAGCACATGAGTTGAATGTTATTACCCTTATTACTACAACCATCAAGGAGAAAGTTCAACATGTTCTACTTTTGGGCATTCCCAAATCACCGAAACAAGTAAGTTTCCAGAGGAACTCACAGAGCATGGGGTTTGTCCCTGAGGGGCTTCTCCTGCCCCTGGGGAGAACTAACAGTCCCTACTATATAGTACAAAGCCCAACTCACAGAAGCAGCAGAGGAGAACTTCCTTTCCAATAGGCTAACATCAATATGCTGTAATAGTTCTCCAGGGTAGCCGGACCTTCCAGGATGGGCAAACCTTCCAGGACGGGCAGCACTTCCAGGACTGGGGTACCTTCCAGGGTGAGCGGACCTTCCAAGTCTCGGTAACCTTCCAGGATAGGCGGACCTTCCAGGACTGGGGTACCTTGCAGGGCGGGCGGACTTTCCAGCACTCGGTGACTTTCCAGGACTGGGGGACCTTGCAGGGCGGGGGGACCTTGCAGGGCGGGTGGACCTTCCAGGACTCGGTGACTTTCCAGGACTGGGGGACCTCCCAGGGCGGGCGGACCTTCCAGGACTCGGTGACTTTCCAGGACTGGAGGACCTCCCAGGGAGGGAGGACCTTCCAGGACTCGGTGACCTTCCAGGACTGGGGGACCTTCCAGGGCGGGCGGACCTTCCAGGACTCGGTGACTTTCCAGGACTGGGGGACCTTCCAAAATGGACGGACCTTCCAGAACTCGGGGACCTTCCAGGGCGGGTGGACCTTCCAGGACTCGGGGACCTTCCAAAATGGACGGACCTTCCAGGGCGGGCGGACCTTCCAGGACTCGGGGACCTTCCAAAATGGACGGACCTTCCAGGGCGGGCGGACCTTCCAGGACTCGGGGACCTTCCAAAATGGACGGACCTTCCAGGGCGGGCGGACCTTCCAGGACTCGGGGACCTTCCAAAATGGACGGACCTTCCAGGGCGGGCGGATGTTCCAGGACTCGGGGACCTTCCAAAACGGACGGACCTTCCAGGACTCGGGGACCTTCCAAAACGGACGGACTTTCTAGGGCGGGTGGACCTTCCAGGACTGGGTGAATCAGGGGAACGTAGCTCCTCCATGATGCAGAGGGGTGTCCAGAACTCTGGACAATGGTGGTCGGTCCAGAGATTCCTCCAGTCTGATCATTAAGCAGCACAAACTAGCAAGTGGGAGCCAGGCAGAACCACTGGAGGGCAGCTCCTGGCAAGTGGTTTAATGGTAACCCAAATAACAAACAATGGTAACCATGGTAGCAACAAAGGCTTAAAAGACTAGGTGCCTTCACATTTGCCTGGTACCTCCTAAACCAAATGAGGCTTATATCAGTCAGTGGGAGGCAAAGGAGTGCCAATAATACCACAAGTCAGGTGTTGTGGAGCTGGATTTAGTTTTTTTTGGTTTTTTGTTTTGTTTTTTTTTGTATTTTTCTGAAGCTGAAAACAGGCAGGCAGGCAGGCAGGCAGACTCCCGCATGCGCCCGAACGGGATCTACCCGGCATGCCACCAGGGGGCGCTGCTCTGCCCATCTGGGGCGCTGCTCTGTTGCAACCAGAGCCATTCTAGCGCCTGAGGCAGAGGCCACAGAGCCATCCTCAGCGTCTGGGGCCAACTTTGCTCCAATGGAGCCTCAGCTGCAGGAGGGGAAGAGAGAGACAGAGAGGAAAGAGAGGGGGAGGGGTGCAGAAGCAGATGGGCGCTTCTCCTGTGTGCCCTGGCCAGGAATCGAACCCGGGACTCCTGCACGCCAGGCCATTGCTCTACCACTGAGCCAACCGGCCAGGGCTTGGATTTAGTTTTATTTCTACAATAAAGATGTGTTTTTTCCTCGAGTGTCATGGGGCAAATTAAAACCTATTTCCCAGGTTTTTGACCTCTACCAAACTGTAGGTCTTTGAGGGTAAGCACTGTGTCTCAGTCCTGTCTATAGTCCCCAGGGTAAATCACAGGGCCTGACATATGGCATATTTAAAGAATGAACTGATGTCATTACTACCCAAATGGTTATTTACAAAAAAGTTCACACATATACACATACATGGAGACTTCCAGTTTTGGTGAAGATAGAGTAGCTCCATTCCTCCCAGATCCCTCCTCTGAAAACTGGAAATTCCTGTATCTAACACAGAGACAAGATTGAGAAGAGAGCAGATAGGGGGAAGGCAATGAAATTCCTGCATGTAACACACACACAAGGACGGGAAGAGAGCAGATACGGGGAAGGCAATGAAATTCCTGCATGTAACACACACACAAGGACGGGAAGAGAGCAGATAGGGGGAAGGCAATGAAATTCCTGCATGTAACACACACACAAGGACGGGAAGAGAGCAGATACGGGGAAGGCAATGAAATTCCTGCATGTAACACACACACAAGGACGGGAAGAGAGCAGATACGGGGAAGGCAATGAAATTCCTGCATGTAACACACACACAAGGACGGGAAGAGAGCAGATAGGGGGAAGGCAATGAAATTCCTGTATCTAACACACACACAAGGATGGGAAGAGAGCAGATACAGGGGAAGGCAATGAAATTCCTGCATGTAACACACACACAAGGACGGGAAGAGAGCACATAGGGGGAAGGCAATGAAATTCCTGTATGTAACACACACACAAGGACGGGAAGAGAGCAGATACGGGGAAGGCAATGAAATTCCTGCATGTAACACACACACAAGGACGGGAAGAGAGCAGATAGGGGGAAGGCAATGAAATTCCTGCATGTAACACACACACAAGGACGGGAAGAGAGCAGATACGGGGAAGGCAATGAAATTCCTGCATGTAACACACACACAAGGACGGGAAGAGAGCAGATAGGGGAAGGCAATGAAATTCCTGTATCTAACACACACACAAGGATGGGAAGAGAGCAGATACAGGGGAAGGCAATGAAATTCCTGCATGTAACACACACACAAGGACGGGAAGAGAGCACATAGGGGGAAGGCAATGAAATTCCTGTATGTAACACACACACAAGGACGGGAAGAGAGCAGATACGGGGAAGGCAATGAAATTCCTGCATGTAACACACACACAAGGACGGGAAGAGAGCAGATACGGGGAAGGCAATGAAATTCCTGCATGTAACACACACACAAGGACGGGAAGAGAGCAGATAGGGGGAAGGCAATGAAATTCCTGCATGTAACACACACACAAGGACGGGAAGAGAGCAGATACGGGGAAGGCAATGAAATTCCTGCATGTAACACACACACAAGGACGGGAAGAGAGCAGATAGGGGAAGGCAATGAAATTCCTGTATCTAACACACACACAAGGATGGGAAGAGAGCAGATACAGGGGAAGGCAATGAAATTCCTGCATGTAACACACACACAAGGACGGGAAGAGAGCACATAGGGGGAAGGCAATGAAATTCCTGTATGTAACACACACACAAGGATGGGAAGAGAGCAGATACGGGGAAGGCAATGAAATTCCTGCATGTAACACACACACAAGGATGGGAAGAGAGCAGATACGGGGAAGGCAATGAAATTCCTGCATGTAACACACACACAAGGACGGGAAGAGAGCAGATACGGGGAAGGCAATGAAATTCCTGCATGTAACACACACACAAGGACGGGAAGAGAGCAGATAGGGGGAAGGCAATGAAATTCCTGTATGTAACACACACACAAGGACGGGAAGAGAGCAGATACGGGGAAGGCAATGAAATTCCTGTATGTAACACACACACAAGGACGGGAAGAGAGCACATAGGGGGAAGGCAATGAAATTCCTGTATGTAACACACACACAAGGACGGGAAGAGAGCAGATACAGGGAAGGCAACGAAATTCCTATATGTAACACACACACAAGGACGGGAAGAGAGCAGATAGGGGGAAGGCAATGAAATTCCTGCATGTAACACACACACAAGGACGGGAAGAGAGCAGATACGGGGAAGGCAATGAAATTCCTGTATGTAACACACACACAAGGACGGGAAGAGAGCAGATACGGGGAAGGCAATGAAATTCCTGCATGTAACACACACACAAGGATGGGAAGAGAGCAGATACGGGGAAGGCAATGAAATTCCTGCATGTAACACACACACAAGGACGGGAAGAGAGCAGATACGGGGAAGGCAATGAAATTCCTGCATGTAACACACACACAAGGACGGGAAGAGAGCAGATAGGGGGAAGGCAATGAAATTCCTGTATGTAACACACACACAAGGACGGGAAGAGAGCAGATACGGGGAAGGCAATGAAATTCCTGTATGTAACACACACACAAGGACGGGAAGAGAGCACATAGGGGGAAGGCAATGAAATTCCTGCATGTAACACACACACAAGGACGGGAAGAGAGCACATAGGGGGAAGGCAATGAAATTCCTGCATGTAACACACACACAAGGACGGGAAGAGAGCACATAGGGGGAAGGCAATGAAATTCCTGCATGTAACACACACACAAGGACGGGAAGAGAGCAGATACGGGGAAGGCAATGAAATTCCTGCATGTAACACACACACAAGGACGGGAAGAGAGCACATAGGGGGAAGGCAATGAAATTCCTGTATGTAACACACACACAAGGACGGGAAGAGAGCAGATACGGGGAAGGCAATGAAATTCCTGCATGTAACACACACACAAGGACGGGAAGAGAGCACATAGGGGGAAGGCAATGAAATTCCTGCATGTAACACACACACAAGGACGGGAAGAGAGCACATAGTGGGAAGGCAATGAAATTCCTGCATGTAACACACACACAAGGACGGGAAGAGAGCACATAGGGGGAAGGCAATGAAATTCCTGTATGTAACACACACACAAGGATGGGAAGAGAGCAGATACGGGGAAGGCAATGAAATTCCTGTATGTAACACACACACAAGGACGGGAAGAGAGCACATAGGGGGAAGGCAATGAAATTCCTGCATGTAACACACACACAAGGACGGGAAGAGAGCAGATACAGGGAAGGCAATGAAATTCCTGCATGTAACACACACACAAGGACGGGAAGAGAGCAGATAGGGGGAAGGCAATGAAATTCCTGTATGTAACACACACACAAGGATGGGAAGAGAGCAGATACGGGGAAGGCAATGAAATTCCTGTATGTAACACACACACAAGGACGGGAAGAGAGCAGATAGGGGGAAGGCAATGAAATTCCTGTATGTAACACACACACAAGGATGGGAAGAGAGCAGACAGGGGGAAGGCAATGAAATTCCTGTATGTAACACACACACAAGGACGGGAAGAGAGCAGATAGGGGGAAGGCAATGAAATTCCTGCATGTAACACACACAAAGGACGGGAAGAGAGCAGATACGGGGAAGGCAATGCCAAGGGACGTGAGCAGCTGAGGAACAGCCAGCAGTGAGCTCCCCACTCTCCTTGCTGTCTCCCACGTATTCCTGAAGGTGCTACCGAAGCCTCCAGCCTGGAACTGACAAGAGGCAAACATAAACAAGTGCGAAGAAAAACCTGTTCCCAAAGCCAGGAGATCAGTAAAAAGATAGGCTAACAACAGAAAATCCTTTAGGCAACACTCGCCCTAGTCCAGGCATACATGTCAATGGTAAAAACTGCACCACTGAAGTTTCAGCATGGCTAAGCGGGTAGACACTGTCACATACACACACTCAGACACACGAGTGTGCGTGTGCACGTGCACACACGTTCATTTTCTCTCTCCCTCTCAGAGGAAGCAGGCAGCAGCTCCAACACCCCCCCCCCCACCTGGTGCTGTCCCTGCTGACGGGGCTAAGCAGGGAGCTAATCTTCCGTCCCCTGCCTGGCAGGGGCAGGCAGCGCGCCCATTCCCAGCCTGCGATGTTGGCAGGTCCAGCCAGGCGCCGATCTTCCATGCCCTCCCACCCCCGCAGCAGGAAACGGTACTCGGGCCCCTCGGCCAGGGTAGTGTCTGCAGGATGAAGCAGAAGCAAGAAGACAGTGTGCATCAGTGGTCCACTTTCGCCAGGGAGGTATTAGCAAGGCCAAGTGGGGAGCTCAACGTCCACACTGCCCGTCTATAAGGGGTTTGGAGTGGGAGCGGCCTTCTGCAGAGCTGCCGGGAGGTGCGGGCAGGGGAACCACGTGGGAGGCCGCACGTACACATCTACCCGGCCCTCCACGGGGAGGCTGCGTGTTATACAAAAGAGAAAGAAAGAAAAAGAATCCAAAGTCTCACATTATCCAAAATGACCAAGATGCAATTTAAAAAGTCACTTTTCACTCCAAGGACCATGAAAGTCACAACTTGAATGAGAAAAGACAAAGGACATGAACCCCAACATAAGTCAGATGTCGGAATTATCTAACAAGGGTTTTAAAGCAAACCCTAATAAAACTACTTCAACAAGCAACCCAGAAATACCAACAGGCAGACAAAATAGCAAACAAAAGTCTGCTCTCTTGAGCTAAAGCACCAGGAAGGGAGCAGTGTAACAAGATGGAAAACTTTTAGACAATAACCACGCTAATCCAGCCAAATGAAACAGAGGAAATCGTGGCTCCACTCACAGCAGCAGAGGCAGAGGGGCGCTATGGCCAATCCCCTGCCAGAGTAGTTTCAGTGGAGGCCACTGGACAGCACTGGAGGCCATCATGCTCCTCCTAGTGCCTAGTGGGGGTGGGGTCAGAGGAGGCCAAGTAAGGAACTGAACTCCACCCACACCAACGCCACCCATAACACAGAGCCGCGCCCCAGTGGGCGTCAATGACTATAGTGCAGTGAGGAAACTGAATTACCACCCCCACATGGCACCGCCCCCTTATCAAAGCAGTGTCAAAAGAGGCAGATAAAACAAAGGATTAAATAAGACCCAAAGTCTAATGACATAATATCCAAAATGCCCCGGTTTCAACAGAAAATCACATCATATGAAGAACCAGGAAAACCTCAACATGAATGAGAAAAGACTATCAAGAGAGGCTAATACAGAGATGTCAGAATTATCTGACAAGGATTTCAAGGCAGCCATCATACAAAGCGGAAGTCTCAAAGGAAATTTTAATTTTACAGAACTGAATGAAAATACATTATACCAAAATATGTGGGATGCAGCTAAGGCAGTACCGAGTGACATTTCTAGCACTAAATGCATACATTAGAGAAGAGGAAAGGTCTCAGATCAATATCTAAATTCTTACCTCAATACGAGAACAAGAAAACAAACCAAAGCAAAAAGGAAGGAATAAACGAACATAAAAGCAGAAATCAATGAAATTTCAAACAGGAAAACAATTGAGAAAATCAATGAAGCAGGGTAGATCCCTACAATTCTGTGGCTATTAAAAGAAGAAGGACCTGACCAGGCGGTGGCACAGTGGACAGAGCGCTGGACTGGGACCCGAAGGACCCAAGTTTGAAACCCCGAGGTTGCTGGCTAGAGCGTGGGCTCATCCAGCTTGAGCGTGGGGTCACTGGATTGAGTGTGGGATCATAGATGTGACCCCATAGTTGTTAGCATGAGCCCAAAGGTCACTGGCTGAGCAAGGGGTCACTAGCTCTCCTGTAGCCCCTCCAATCAACGCACATATGAGAAAGAAATCAATGAACAACTATAGGAGCCACAATGAAGAATTGATGCTTCTCATCTCTCTCCCTTCCTGTCTGTTCCTATCTGCCCTACTTCTGTCTCTCTGTCTCTGTGGAAAAAGTTTAAAAAAAAAGAATAATAAGGAGATATTACAAACTTCACATTTATAAATTTGACAACTTTAGTGGAAAGATTCCCTAAAAACAACTAACTACCCAGACTTAACCAAGATGAAATAAACAACTTAATTAGTCATATAATTATCAAGTAAATTGAATTTGCGATTTTAAAGTTGCCAATAAAAGAAGCCTTTGGGTTCAGGCAGGTTCACTAAAGTTCTACCAAACACAACCAGACAAAGACTGATATTCCTCAGGAACTCAGGCACAAAAATTCTCAATGAAATATTAGCAAATCAAATCCAGTGATATGTAAAAAAAAGAACTATATATAATGACCAAGTTGAATTTATTCTGGATATGCAAGTTTGATTCAACATCTTAAAGCTATATCAATAACGTGCCTGACTAGGCGGTGGCGCAGTGGATAGAGAGTCGGACTGGGATGTGGAGGACCCAGGTTCGAGACCCCGAGCTTGCCAGCTTGAGTGCAGACTCATCTGGTTTGAGCAAAGCTCACCAGCTTGCACCCAACGTCGCTGGCTCAAGCAAGGGGTCACTCAGTCTGCTGTAGCCCCCCAGTCAAGGCACATATGAGAAAGCAGTCAATGAACAACTAAGGTGCCGCAAGGAAGAACTGATGCTTCTCATCTCTCTCCCTTCCTGTCTGTCCCTATTTATCTTTCTCTCTGTCAAAAAAATAAATAAATAAACTTAAAAAAAAAGCTATATCAACAACGTAAAGAAGGAAAATCATAATGATCATACAGTTGATGCAGTAAAAGAATTGGACAAAATTTATCAGACAAAATTTATCATTTGTGTTTTAAAAAGGCTCTGGCAAACAAGAAATAGAAGGTAATTTCCTTAATTTGCATATGAATCGGTCATTATCCCAAGATAAAAAGTTTAAAGATAATAAAGCAAGCAATATATGAAAATGAATGTGAAACAGGAAGTGAGGGTGGCAGGGTCCAATCTGATTGCAAAGTCTCAGAAATTCTGCAGCCAGAGCAGGACGCTGCGGATTGGCAGGTTTCGCGTTTAAGTTGTCCCAGTCTCCTCCTCCTGTCAGTGCCCTTGGGGGGGGGGGGGCTTCTGATGAAGAGTAGATTAAAAGAAAAAAAAGAAGCTTTTTTTTTTATTTTGCACATCTGGAAATAGTGGGTATATCTGTAATTCTGCTACATATAATTAAAGATGCCAATACTAAATCTTCTTCAACGTAGTCACAGTTCCATCTGTACAAATCTGATTCTTGTGTATTTTGCTCAGATTAAGACGTACCAAGGAAGAGTTCAAAAGACTAAGAAAGGTCAGTACAGCCAGCAGCTCTCAGAGGAGGCAGACAGGCAGGCTGCTCTTTTAAAACTTTACTGAATAAAGAACACTCTCTAGAATATATGATGGACAAGGTCTACACTGCTTGCAATAAAGCTGAACATGACAGTGGCTTAATGTGAAATGTTAAATTAGTATTTCTCATTGTACAAAACCGCTTATGTAGCTCTCGTGAAATAACAAAGTATTAAGCTCAGGATTTTCACCGTCTGTGAAGAGCTTTAAAAAAGGCATTTGAAGAAATAGATTTCTTCAGTATATATAGTTCAAGCAAATTAGTTACATGGGTAATACTCAAACCTCTTTCAACCTATCTTATATTCCAAATAAAATCTTATTACAAACATCAAAAATGTTGGTCACCCCAAAACACAGACTACCAAACTCATAACAGTTTGGTATGAGTTTCAGAATACAAGTTCTGAAATACTGTGTTATTAAGTAGGATAAAGCCAAGAGCTCTCAATTACTGCAAAATACATGTAAAAAACATTTAAGATAATAGTACAGCTCTAAGTATTTCTTTTAAGTTTCTCACATTGAGTGCTGTTTACTGAACGAAATTCTATCAGTCAAGCATCAATGATGACATTTTAGAAAAGAAAATCATTTGTGACATCTTTCTACAGAACAGAAAAAATCATAATGAACAGAACCAGGATCCATAATAGGAAACGTGGTGGGGGTGGGGTGGGGGTGGGGCAGGAAAAGCGTGCTCTGCTTTCACAGTAGGACTTATGTAACAGAAACATCATTTGGGCCCATACCACAAAATCCATGAGAGAGGCTCAAATGTGAACACGGTGTGCGCGTTATTTTAACATCTATGTTGCTGCCCTGGCCGGGGTAGCACAGTTGCTAAGCATTGTCCCAGTACCCCAAGGTTGAGGGTTCCATCTCTAGCCAGAACACGTACAAGAAACAACCAATGAGTGCATGAATAAGTGGAACAATAAAATCCATGGTCATGAGTTTATACTGCATCTGTTTGCACCAACACACGGCAAATTAATCAGTTTCACACACACTGAACCATTCCAGGGCAGCACAAGAGAGAATAAGGCCTCACTTATATATCACCTAGTGTTAAGTTGTACTTAGAATATAAATTCTTTCAGTCAGCTACTTTAGATACCAGCATGTACCTTCATTCATCACTCTCTCCACCCTCCTATCCCAGGCACCGTGAAAGAACCGTCAGTCTAACGTCTTCGCGTCTGCTCTGCCTGGCAACCGAGCTTGGTGAGCACCATCTCCAATGGAACAAAAGTGTATTTTCTATTGCACCTTGCACCTTCCTTTTCTTCAGCAACTGAGCAGAATCTACTGTTTTCCAGCATGCACCTAGGTCTCTAGGTCATTACACTGGTGCAGGTACGACTGCTGGAGCTACAGCTGGCTGCTGGTCTACAAACAATGGCTAGGAGCTAGATTTGTTTTCTTTTGTTTTGTTTAGAACTTCACTGCTCATGAGGAAAATCAAAAGGCTGTGTATCTCAGATACGGTGCTTCCTGGCTGCCCCATTCAATCTTGCTACGTGCTGGAATTTGCACTGTTTTGCTCATTTCCTTGTTTGTTTTAACTGTGGCAGGAAGAACTATTTCTGTCCCCAGGAACCAGCTTGTCCCTGGGAGTGGACATGGTAGAGCAAGAGCTGATGAGGAGCCATTGGAGGGGCCTGGCTGACCAGATGTATCATCGTGCGGAGGCTCACTCTCCAGATCCTTCACGTGCTCCTTAATGCCCCCGAATAAGAGAGAATAGCTCAATGACATTCAAGATAAGCGACAGTGAAGACACCACTCACGTGAAAAGGACAAGATGCTTTTCTCTGTGGGGTGAGAGAGGAAGCAGCTCACCTGATGCAAGCGAGGGTCTTGTTTGCAAGTGTCAGCCACATGTAGGCTGAACCCATGGGTCAGCAGGTAGGCCACCTCGAAGACAGACTTAAGACACAAATGCTACAAGTTCACAGCAGACCCCCTTGCATTGTCACTGTCCTGCATTGTATTCTTCCATGCCATACCTGACCTTTTATTTTTCTTTCTTTGTATTTTTCTGAAGTTGGAAACGGGGAGGCAGTCAGACAGACTCCCGCATGCACCCGACCGGGATCTATCCGGCATGCCCACAAGGGGGCGATGCTCCGCCCATCTGGGGCGTTGCTCTGTTGCATCCAGAGCCATTGTAGCGCCTGAGGCAGAGGTCACAGAGCCATTCTCAGCGCCCAGGTCATCTTTGCTCCAATGGAGCCTTGGCTGCAGGAGAGGAGAGAGAAACAGAGAGGAAGGAGAGGGGGAGGGGTGGAGAAGCAGATGGGTGCTTCTCCTGTGTGCCCTGGCCGGGAATTGAACCTGGGACTTCTGCACGCCAGGCTGACGCTCTACTGCTGAGCCAACCGGCCAGAGAGCCATACCTGAACCTCTCGATTTCCTCTCCCTGCAAGTGCATCTCCACAGTGACGTCTTCAGTTTGGGAAACTTTGAGTCCCTCCTCTTTCTTGTTCAACTACTCTTCCTTTCGCACCACACAGAACACATTCCCTAGGTTCAAGTGTGTGGGGACAGTCACAAATCTAATCAGCAAGACCCAGAAGAGCAGAGGAGAAATTGGGAAGGACTTATCACAGCAGGCATTTTCACAACGAGGCTGTTGAGTGTTACAACAAAAGGCAAAATGCTCATCATCCAAGGCTGACTCAACCGCGGTTCTCAGTAGCAGGATTTGGAAAGGAAAAGAACTACGAGCCACTCTCCCTCTAGCAGGGAGCAAGCTCAAACCCTGCCCAGGAGTTGGCCTAAGGCAGGCAGTCCAGTCATTCCTGTTAGCTATCTGCAGTTCTTTCTCTTAAAGTGAGGGAAGCAGGCACACCCGTCTCTTCACTCCTTGGAGGATGAAGTAAAGTGAAAAAGTTCAAGCACTCAAAACTGTCTCAAGTTTGTAAGTCGGCTATTCTTTGGTATTCTTCATTCTCCCACCTGATGAAAGACAATTTCTGATACCTGACAAAAGCTTATGTGGATTCATTTTCCACATAGGGAGTCAATACTCTTAAATAAGGATGCATATATATTGATAATGGTACAAGTTCCATAAATGGAGAAACAAAACAGATACATCTAAACTTTTCCTTCAGCCTGATTTGTGGAGGCACAGTGGTTAAAGCATGGACCTAGAACGCTGAAGTCGCTGGTTCAAAACCCCGAGCTTGCCCGGTCAAGGTCCATATGGGAAGCAACTACTGCGAGTTGATGCTTCCACCCCCCCCCCCACTTCTCTCTTTCCTCTCTCTAAAAAAAATAATAATAATAAGATTGCACTTCATAGTATAGAAGTAAAAGAATCTGCAAAGGTAAAGACTGAAACACAGAAACTGAATTAAAAATTCACACGCACATATTGACCGATTCATCATCAGACGTATTAGGGTTAATCTTCCAAGTTGATAACGATATTTATTCAAGTATTATTTATTCAGCACCTACTGAGGTGCCAGGTACTGTACTAGCACTGGTTCCTATTGATGAGTAAAACAGAATTCCTTTGGAACTCATAACCAACTGGGGGAAACATAATTTTAAACGCAGCAGTTCATTAAATCTAAAACACAGTTGACTGTAAGATAGATCATTATTACCATTCAAAAAGCCACCAAAGCATCCAGTGTAACATGTAGCCCAATATCAGAAATGTGGGGGGAAATATACATCTTAGAGTCAATGAAAAAGGCAAAGTAAGTGATTATACAATTGCAAATTTAAGTAAGTCCCAAGGAGGAAACAAATAAGCACCGACAGAGATGAATGCACGGAAACCCGTCTACAGAACCAGACGGGCAGAGTGTAAAAGTGCTGGGTGCGAGGGCAGCAGCCTGGGCAAAAAGCTGGAGAGGGAAGAACTCACTGTCCTCAAAGAGCACGGCACGCGCCTAGCAGGTAGTGAGGCGGCAGAAGCAGACTGGTGCCAGAGGGGCTATCTCAGGTCTCCGCTTGCAGCAGCAGAGAAGCCCAGAGGCAGACAGCCAGAGTATACCGCGAGGCTGGGCCAGGCTGGGCCAGGCTGGGGCGAGGCTGAGGCCCTGGAGAAAGTCCTAACTAACGGCAGTTCAGGAGCTGGAGGGGACAGGATGTGATGGTGGGATGCACAGAGCAGTGCAAGGATGGGGTTTCTATCCTAACGTGCAGCCAGTGAGTTTGGGTGGTGGCAAAAATTAAAACAGGATGTCTAGAACCATGGGACTGGTCCTGGGGGTCTCCGGAGAGGGGAACAGATGATCAATTCTGGTGCTGTGGTCCCACATGCTGTTGCAAGAGTAGCTGCCATCCTACTTAGCAGAAAGTAGCAAGATCAGAACAAACAAAAAAGGAGCTGCTGCTCCCTTTCTATCTGGGAATTGGAAATCAGGTTCCTACCAACAGGAACTTCAGTTAAGTACGTATTTCCTGAATGAAGACCATTACCTTGACTTGCATTGTTAGCACATGGAGAGGTTTATGGTTAAGACTAAAATACTGATATAACATTTTCATTCTTTTGGATTTCCTCTAGGATATTGTTATAATATACCTAGAGCTTTTTAAAAAAAATTTCACCAGGAGCAATACTGATATTGCCCACCAATCTATTGAGGGTGAGTAGAACCTGGCATAGCACATAACTGTGCCATTATTGAAGACTTGCTCTTCTTTTTCTATTTCATACCAACAGACCTATTTTTTTTAATGAGAAATGTCTCTAAGTGCCTGACCAGGTGGTGGCGCAGTGGATAGAGCATCAGATTGGGACACAGAGGACCCAGGTTCAAAACCCTGAGGTCTGGCTTGCACGTGGGATCACTGGCTTGAGCATGGGGTCGCCAGCTTGAGCATGAGATCATAGACATGACCCCATGGTTGCTGGCTTGAGCCCAAAGGTTGCTGGCTTAAGCCCAAGGTCACTGGCTTGAGCAAGGGGACACTAGCTCTGCTGTGGCCCCTGTCCCCGTCAAGGCACATATGAGAAAGCAATCAGTGAACAACTAAGGTGCAACAACGAAGAATTGATGTTTCTGATTTCTCTCCCTCCCTATCTGTCCCTCTCTCTGTCTCACAAAAAATAGAAGAAAAAAAAAAGAAATGTCTCTAAGCAAATGCTTTCTCCTTCAAATTCACATTATGCTGGACAAATGGTTCCTACCTTAAAATGAACTGCAGTTAACTGATTACTACATGGCAAAAAAACCCAAACATTTTCAACCAAATTTTTCCATTACAGCACCACTCATTACTTTAAAATTTTTATTTTGTATACTGATATTCATAATATTTAATATTTTAATTCTCCTCGTTCAAAATAATCTTTAATTCCCAAAAATATTCATTTTAAACAATTAGAAAAATTAAAACAGGAAAATATTTTTTAAAATAAATACAACATGAATTTGCCAACTAATAAGTAATCTTAAATAACATGCAGCTAATTTGTTTCTTGTTTTAATGGCTGTTCCTCACAGTAGATTCAGTGAAAAAAAAACAACAAAAAACAAACTTAAAATGAAACATCAAAAGGGACAAGGTTAACGTAATTTGCAATGTCTCCATCTCCGGAGGCTGATTATAACTGTTCTCCAAGGATAAGTACTGAAGCCTCCCCAACTGCAATTTTTTAGTAAGTAATCAAATTATACTGTTTCAAAGTACACAGTCTTTTTCGGTTGCTTTAGTAACATAGTTGAGCCAAAATGCCCTCTATCACATGGATTCTGAAAGTAATACCATTAACCTAAAGTCACCAAGACCTATAGTTTATAATTATTAAGTCTTCAAGGTTAATTGAAAATAAACCGTTGGCAAAAGACTTAGGCATTTATCCTTATTA
Organism: Saccopteryx bilineata; assembly: GCF_036850765.1. Classification (NCBI taxonomy): domain Eukaryota; kingdom Metazoa; phylum Chordata; class Mammalia; order Chiroptera; family Emballonuridae; genus Saccopteryx; species Saccopteryx bilineata. The sequence continues at coordinate 133,329,038 of NC_089502.1, forward strand.
GTTTTCCAAATTTAAACAGTGTTTAGTCTCCAGAAATTTCTAAGAGCCTTAGAAAATTAAGTTACTTCTTCAAAAATAAGTGGAATAAAATAATAAGTGAAGGTTAAAACACTTCCCAAAGCTTCTTTAGCATGGTTTATAGACTGTATCAGATAAAACAAAAAAGTGCTGAGGCTGGGGGGGGGGGGGGGATCAACATTTCTGGTTAATTGAAGATAGTTTTAGCATTTTATAGAACTACATGAAGTTCTGAGGTTTTTCATATATTTTATTCTGAAAAAATTCTTACTAAGCACTTTGAAAATATATAGATCTGGCTTGACAAGGTGGTGACACAGTGGATAGAGTGTCAACCTAGGAAACCCTGAGGTCGCTGGCTTGAGCGCGGGGCTCACCAGCTTGAGCGCGGGTCGCCAGCTTCAGTGTGGTATCATAGACATGACTCCAAGGTCACTGGCTTGAGCCCAACATTGCTGGTTTGAGCAAAGGGTCACCGGCTCTGCTGTAGCCCCCAGTCGAGACATGTATGAGAAAGCAATCAATGAACAACTAAGGTGCCACAACCATCTGTTGATGCTTCTCATCTCTCTCCCTTCCTGTCCATCTGTCTCTTTCTCTCTCACTCATTCTTTAAAAAACAAAGTAAAGCTCAAAAGGTAGAGGTTTTAATAGGATTGGGTTACTTTTGTATAGAAATAGATCACTGTGCACTATTCCAGTCACTGATTTCAACAATTCATAGAAGTGCCTACCATATGGGTATTTTATTGATCTGTTCCTTTTCTTGTATTACCAGTGGATACAGGGTAGGCAAAAGTAGGTTTTCAGTTATGAGTATGTGAAATAGTCGATTCTTGTATTATTAATTATTGTATTATTTTCCATAGGAACAACTGTAAACCTACTTTTGCCCACCCTGTATATATTTCAGGCTTATATAGAAAAATGATTCACATTCATTTTTGCTCCTAAAATTTTGAAAAATAAGTCACATTAAAAATTTAGTATAGGTCCTGGCCAGTTGGCTCAGTGATAGAGCATCGGCCTGGCGTGTGGAAGTCCAGGTTCAATTTCTGGCCAGGGCACAGAAATTGGCCCCATGGCCTCTGCCTCAGGCACTAGAATGGCTCTTGTTACAACAGAGCAACTCCCCAGATGGGCAGAGCATCGCCCCCTAGTGGGCTTGCCAGGTGGATCCCAGTCAGATGCATGCAGGGAGTCTGTCTCTCTGCCTCCACACTTCTCACTTCAGAAAAATACAAAATTTTTTTAATTTAGTATAAATCTCTTAAGCACAGACATGATCAGAGACTAATGAAATTCTCATCTTGAGAAGGTGTAGAATAAATGATGATGATATGAGAAAAGAGGACTTGAAAGTTCATTTAGTATCCCTGACAACTCACCGCCCAGGTCGGGTGGCGGGTAAGGACATGACCATTTAGGAACTGAGAACTAAAAGACATGAACGAGGTCAAGTCTTCCATGTAGACAATGCATACAGAGCTAGTACTGGCTAGTTCTACTATGACCATTCCCTTATCCTACTGACTAAAAACCAGACAACACCAAACAAATCCAGATTAGGGTGATGAGGACAAAGGCAACCAGGAAGCCTGCAAAAACCCAAAATTCTTCTAGTTCCTAAGGAAGTCACTGTCCTGGAAATGGACACATGAGCCATTATTCTTTTACTGATAACAAGACAACAGAAACATAGATGATTTTTCCTATATCAACAGGCTGGCAGAATCAGAAATACAAACTATTATAATACAAAGAAGTACTATTTTGGTGAGACTTCTGAAGTGTTCCATAGACTGTTCTATAATTAATTGGATCAGCATCAAAAACCAGGCCAGGAGAGAAAACCACACAGAAACATGGTTCTATGTGAGTACCCATTTAAGAGGAAACAGAGGGTGCTTTCCCCTCGAATGACCCCTACTATCTCTGTTCCTGACCTGAAGTCCAGCTTAACATTGGCAGCTCATCAATCGCTATAACCTGCAGTAAATTAATGTCATTTAGGAGAGAGTAAGTACTTAACAATGATTGTGAAAAAATAATCAATACTGAAATGTTTCCAAGCTTCTGAGAATCTTTATGAAACATCCCAAGCCACTCTTTAATCTTCTTCAAATGCTAAAAATTTTGCACACAAAAAGCAAAGAAAAAAAATCACATTTCATTTTTAGTTAAATAAGGATGAAAGTAATGACAAAAGAAATAACAGAATTAATCCCATGTATTCAGTTTCTCATTGTTGACTCTCTCTAAATTGTGTTTTAAAAACTCAATTCACATGTAAAACCTAAAACTAAAAATTAAAGAAAATATTAGTTTTATTTACTGGGGGGAAGAAACTGAAAAAGTAAGTTTATTTTGTTATAGTAGAAAATAACTGTTTTGGTTTGAGATGGCAGACTATAAATAATCTGTTAAATTGGTGATGGTTCATTGACTTTTCCTTAAATATCTTAAAATCGTTCGCTTAAAAAAAAACAAGTCATCGTTTTGCATTTTGGTGAAAAACAAAATCTGAAAAAGGAGGAGGGATACATTCAGAACAACACTAGAATCTATGAAAACACAATAAATTAAAATCAATAAAAAAATAAAACAAAATAAAATAAATAAAATATTTTTAAAAAGAGGAAAAAAATCTGAAAAAGAAATCACTAATTCAAAATGCATAATTGCTAAAGCTGAAGCTTTATAGCAAAAGATCAATTGCGAATGTTAAGTAATAGCAAACAGCCAAAGGGTGCCTTTCGGTAGGGGAAGTAAATTTATTCCTGACTAGAGAATACTTCAGCAAATCTAGTCTTCTTCCTAGTTTTAACCTCAATCTTCCACATCTCAAAGGGGAAATGGCACAGTCCAGCTTTTATCCATGTACTCTCTCTTCTTAACCTCTTGCAGTTTGGCATTCAGCGTACTGTTTCACTTAAAGAGGCCGTTAATAAACGGCACGGGTAAATGAAACAGGGCTAATCTGGTCACCCCTCAATTCTTATCATTACAGATCTTTCAATGAATTTTGACACTGTTGGTGAATGTCATCTTCAAAACTTTTCTTCCTTGCTTTCTTTGTTTTTTGGGGTTTTATTTTTTTTATTTTTTTTGGTATTTTTCTGAAGTTGGAAACGGGGAGGCAGTCAGACAGACTCCCGCATGCACCCGACCGGGATCCACCCGGCATGCCCACCAGGGGGCGATGCTCTGCCCATCTGAGGCCTTGCTCTGTCGCAACCAGAGCCATTCTAGCGCCTGAGGCAGAGGCCATGGAGCCATCCTCAGCGCCCGGGCCATCTTTGCTCCAATGGAGCCTTGGCTGTGGGAGGGGAAGAGAGAGACAGACAGAGAGGAAGGAGAGGGGGAGGGGTGGAGAAGCAGATGGGCGCTTCTCCTGTGTGCCCTGGCCGAGAATCAAACCCGGGACTCCTGCACACCAGGCTGACACTCTACCACTGAGCCAACCGGCCAGGGCCCTTCCTTGCTTTCAAGAGGTCGGCCTCCCTCTCCTTTCAGGCTGACCATTTTAAGCATGCTCTTCATCCTGCTCTGCGCTCCCGCTTGGAAGGTACATATCATTTCACAATTAGTTCTATCTCATGCTCAAGGTAGCTAGTTCTGGCATCAGATCAAAGCTGCATAATTCAAGAGCTGAGTAATCTTGGCCCTGTTACTAAACCTCTCCATGCTTCAGTTTCCTCACCTGGAAAATGGAAATAAGAGGACAGCTGTTGTGGGAATTGAATGTAAACATCTAGTAGAGTACCTTGCACATGGTAGATGCTCAATATGTGCTATTTACTAATATCAGTTTTTGTATTCTACTGCCATTTTATTCTTTATTATGAAACCAAACTCATTATTTCTCCCCTCCCCAAACGTATACACGCTCTATAAATTTTTCATATAAATAATAGCAATGCTTTTCCATTTTGCCCCAAATCCTCGAGATCATCTTTGATCCTTCCACAGGGACTTGCTACTCTGCAAAAGCTCTCTGCAGTGTCCTTCACTTTTGGTTCTGTAATTTAAATCAACTTTATTATTTATTGAATACTTTATAGGCTGTACCCTAATATGGGATAGTTCATGGCTTTGTATAACAACTAGCTATCTCAAGAGCACACGGTCCCTACTACTTCATACCAGAGACTTCTCATGAGCCAAGCCCAGTCACAAGGAAGGACCTACATGAACCAGCACTTCCCTTTCCAAGGCTCGACTGCATTGCCCTCCAACCTCTATTTTAATGCACAACCTCTCCTGCCGAGTTCTAATAGTATCTCCCTATTAAAACTCTTCTGCAAAGAAGTATACTGAAAAACATGCCTCTGCAATCATAGTCACTTCAAAGCAGACATGCAAATTAAACAAAACAAAATAAAAATACAGCAATATTATATCTGCAGGGAAAGGTCCAAACCAGAAAGTCTTCCAAATGTGAGGAGTCATAAAGTGCCAGAAAGAGTTGAACAGACATTGCTAGGAGTTTTCCTATACAAGGCAATGTGGATATGTAACAATAAACAGAGGCTATTAAAAGACATACTGTTATATTCTTTTTTAATTGGGCATCATTTATTTCAGTAAACTGAGAAGTATGGTCTTTGGCCTTGAATAGACCAACATCTATTGTATTCACAAAAGACAAGATGTATCTTTGTATAAACATGACCTCTAAATTTTTTGCAACAATACAGATTAAAACAGCAACCTTCTTCCACACTTGCTCAAATATAGGATATGCTAGGAATTATTTAATTGTATATACACCCAGAGCCAACACTCTCAAAAAGAGAACAAATTTATGCATAAGTGATCACAAACACTTATGCATAAGTAATCATACATTTTTATAACCATTGTATTAAATTTTAAAAGGTATGCAAAATACATGGGCATGATTATTTTATATATAACGGCACAACAGAAAGGATTATATCCATATTTAACTGCAACATGAGATTTCACGGTAATCCATTTGTTTGATCCTGAACAGTAAATCTCACCAAAAGCATCAAATTCTCTATTTTGCGGGAGTGGGGTAAAGATTTGAAGGTCTGATTCTGGCTGAAAAAAAGAATATACCATAGCAAGTCTAAATGATTAAACAGCTGCAGATTCTAAAAAGAGTTTTTATTACTCAGAGTTAAGCACTCATTTATGCTTTAAATTTTCTATTCAGTGATATCTTTTTAGATGCATAAAAGGAAAAGCAACGGTACTTAGCTGGTCTGTGAGTCCCTCATTTAGTGAAGGGCAGTAAAAAAAAAGTTTTTTAGATGTAATCTCATTGTCTAAAGTATCTCTTCAAACAAACCATAGCCATATAAGGTTAAGGTTAAGAATACTATGGGGTACTCATCCATGTAATTCAAAGTGCCCTAACACATAGCCTCTAGGAATCAAAGTTCACATTTAAAGTTGGTTTCCCAAGAGCAGAGATGCCTGTTCTCATTCAATTTCACTCTGGGCCCTTCTTGCTGATGCTAACAGATTGCATTAATAGCATGTAGGGCAAACCAGTTACTACAGGTAAACAAGAATATATATCTATATACATATATATCTACATATGTATATAGATATATAGATATATTAGATTTTATTTATTCATTTTTAGAGAGAGAGAGAAGAGAAAGAGAGAGAAAGAGAAGGGGGGGGGGAGCAGAAAGCATCAATTCCCATATGTGCCTTGATGAACAGGCAAGCCCAGGGTTTCAAACCAGTGACCTCAGCATTCCAGGTTGACCCTTTCTCCACTGTGCCACCACAGGGCAGGTACAAGCATATTTTAACAAACAAGTAAACCAGCTATATGGGAAGGTAAAAACAATATATTTGACCAATAAACTTTTTTATTACATAAATGGTAGAAGGAGAGCTTAGATAGCTTAGATAAGGTCAAAAAAAGGTATAGAGGAAAGGCCACAGGAAGAAGTGACAAAGATAGAAAAAACACTGTAGGAAGATTTGCATTATATATTAGAAATCCTTGGGTTTGAGAACTCAAGGATTAAGATTAAGAACTAAAGCTTTCATTTGCTATGGGGGTATTATGTTCATTAAAGAGTCAAATCTGTCTGACCAGGTGGTGGCACAGTGGATAGAGCGTCGGACTGGAATGTGGAGGACCCAGGTTCCAGACCCCGACGAGGTCGCCAGCTTGAGTGCAGGCTGATTTGGTTTGAGCAGGGCTCACCAGCTTGAGCCTATGGTTGCTGGCTTGAGCAAGGGGTCACTTGCTCTGCTGTAGCGCCCCCCCCAGTCAAGGCACATATGAGAAAGCAATCAATGAACAACTAAGGTGCCACAACAAAGAACTGATGCTTCTCATCTTTCTTTGTACAGTCTGTCCCTATCTGTCCCTTTCTCTGATTGTCTCTGTCACACAAAAAGAAAGTTAAATCTAACTTGAAAACCAACAATCTATTTCTCCTTAGTAGTACCCACCCAGGAATATTTTTTTAAGTTTCAGAAATTTACTGTAATTCAAGGCAACTCATTAAAAGCATAGCATTTCATTAGGGAACTTCTCATTTGCTTAATTTCAAACTGCCATAATATTTCTTAAGGACATATTTAAGATGCTAAAATTACTTTGATTATATTTATTATTATAAGTTCTTAATCATCTTGAATCAAGAACCAATACTATTCAAATCACTTTTTGAGAATTTACTGGCAAAAATCTTTAGATAACTACTAACATAAATAATTTGAACACCAATTTCAAGAATAGAAATTTTCGTTGAACTGAAGTAAGAGATTTGAGATCTAAAACCTAAAAATAAATCAACTGTCATGAAGCTGTAATATAAAATGTAAGTAATATTTTGTATAATGGAAAAGAAAAAGCAAACATCAAAATTACATCATCTAGGCCCTGGCCAGTTTGTTCAGACGTCAGCTTAGCATTCAGATGTTCTAGGTTCAATGCCTGGTGAGGGCTCACATGAGAAGCTACCATCTGCTTTTCTCCCTTACTCTCTCCTCCTTCTCTCTCTCTTTCCACTCCCACAGCCAGTGGCTCAACTAGTTCCAGCATGGCCCCGGGCGCTGAAAATAGCTCTGTTGTTTCAAGTGCGTTAGCCTCAGGCACTAAAAATAGCTCGGTTTATTGGAGCATCGGTCCAAGACAGGGATTTGCAGGGTAGATACTGGTTGGAATGCATACAGGAGTCTACCTCCCCTCCTCTCACTCAAAAAAAAAAAAAAAAATTACATCTGGCCCTGGCCGGTTGGCTCAGCGGTAGAGCGTCAGCCTGGCGTGCGGGGGACCCGGGTTCGATTCCCGGCCAGGGCACATAGGAGAAGCACCCATTTGCTTCTCCACCCCCACCCTCCCTCCTTCCTCTCTGTCTCTCTCCTCCCCTCCTGCAGCCAAGGCTCCATTGGAGCAAAGATGGCCCGGGCGCTGGGGATGGCTCCTTGGCCACTGCCCCAGGTGCTGGAGTGACGCCCCGGAGGGGCAGAGCATCACCCCTGGTGGGCGTGCCGGGTGGATCCTGGTCAGGTGCATGCGGGAGTCTGTCTGACTGTCTCTCCCCATTTCCAGCTTCAGAAAAATACAAAGAAAAAAAAATTACATCTATTGACCCTGGCTGGTTTGCTCAGTGGCAGAGCATCGGCCCAGCATGTAGAAGTCCCAGGTTTGATTCCCGGACAGGGCACACAGGAGAAGCGCCCATCTGCTTCTCCACCTTTTCCCCCTCTCCTTTCTCTCTATCTCACTCTTCCCCTCCCACAGCCAAGGCTCCATGGGAGCAAACTTGACCTGGGCCCTAAGGATGGGATGGCTCCATGGCCTCAGCCTCAGGCATTAGAATGGCTTCAGTTGCAATGGAGCAACAGCCCAGATGGGCTGAGCATCGTCCCCTGGTGGGCATGTCAGGTAGATCCTGGTCAGGTGCATGCGGGAGTCTGTCTGACTGCCTCCCCTCTTCTAACTTCAGAAAAATTAAAAAAAATAAAAATTACATCTCTTTATTTATCTGTATATACACATACATATGTTATAATAGATTTGTAAGTTTAAATGGTTTGGGCTAAATTGCTAAACTCATGTCATACATAAATTACTTTTATGGCTATAAATATAAAAAAAACTTTAAATTTTAGTCTTAACAAATTATACACAAAATAACCTGAGGTCAGATTATTAATACACTAAGTATACCATAAGAGAAAAATAGCTAACCTAATGCTTGAAATCATTATCACTTCAACTTCTTAATTGAGGTATAATTTACATACAACATTATATTAGTTTCAGATGTACAACATAATGATTTGATATTAGAATACCTACCATCTAAAAGTCTCTGAATAAAGCATGCTCACCACTGAGCAATGGCTATGGAAACTTGATGTGAATAAATGGTGGTTATTATCATAGTCAAATCATTTATATAACATGATTCTTTTCAAGGCTGTTCAGGGTGATCAACTACAGCCAATAATCATAACCACACACTATTATCCCAAGCTCTATTCCACAATCAAATACCTACCCACTATACCCTTAAGAATCTGGATTCCGATCCATCAAGCATTCTAAGTTATTGGGTCTACATGAGAAATACTGACTGAAATTCTTCATTGCTCTTAAGTACCTGAATATCAATTCATCAATCCCTTGATTTCTTCTCTACTACCTTTTCTCTTTCCATTAGGCGGCTTTTCACCTACATATAGAACAGCTGAAAAAGTAGCACATGATTGCAAAGAACTAATGACTACCTACTCATTATAAAGCTTGTTCCAAAGTAGTCTCCTTTCTCTGGGTTCACTTATTAATTCTGTTCAATAAGCATCATCATTATAGCCAGACAGTTTTAATTATATGCCCACATGCACAGAAAACCACATTAGTTTCAAAACAGTTAAATACATAAGATATTTTCTTCTTGTACTTGCCTTGTGTCTGCATTTAAGTACAACTCCATAGGCTCCTATAATAAAAAGAAGTAAACAGTTAGGAGCAGTATAGAAACTGCAAGTAGAAATCAAAGTTCTCTTATATTTACACTGGTTTTCAGTATAGAGTGCTATATATATATATAAACACCCAGACGATAAGCAGCCCATTTCCTCAACGTGTAGTTTTAAAGGTTTCTCTTTTTTAAAGAAAATTTCACTTGAGACATTTTTAAATTTAAGTTTAAAATATTCTGGAGACAAGATTTGAGCATAAGAACTTTAGGAGTAAATGAAAATTAATTCAAGAGATTCTAGGAACTTAAAATTTAAGAGCTAATGATTTCCCAAGAGTAAGCTCAAGCACAGAGCTACCAAATATGTTCTCTACTCTAGAAGACATTTAAATACTCTTCTAGGACACTGGAATGTCTTTCCTGATTGGCAAAATACTATAGGCCTCGGCATCCAATTAACAACTAGTAGAAGTTTATACATTTTTGCCATAAATAATGACTCAGTTCAAGGGCACAAGCCACAAGCAGTCCAAGTATCTCTGTCCATTTATCAGCACACACTCCCACTTTGGTAATCTCAATGAGATTCATCACTACTTTTGGCTTACTTCTCCTATTATGTAGCCAACAAACTATTTCCTTAGAGGCAGAACACACGAGTTGACAGCAAGATACCCAGGAAACTGAGATTAAAATTATATTGTGAAAATCTAACTAGAAGAATCAAATGTATGATAACTGAGGTTTGTAGAAATGTCATGAACACTGACATGGAGAGGTAAAGCCTCATGCATCTATAAGAAGGGGACTTTAAGGGACATGAAATTGGGAAATGTGTCTCCAACACAGTCTAGGGAACGAGAACAAATCTCCCCCACTTTGGCTGAGATGGATGAACCTCGTTATCATAGTTAGGGTGGGACCAGCCATGACAGCCATCCAACTTAGCTCCACATCACAGACAATCATCCAACCCTCATGCCAGTTTTTCTATGAGGTGAAAATACACTGTCTAGGCTACAGGAATGTAGACTTTGCTTGATAGTTTTTCATTTCCTTAATATAGATATGCATTTCTTAGCCAAAAAGCATCTGAGGTCATCCAGAAAGGAGAAAACATATAGCAATGATATTTCTGACTATAACTTAAACTGACACAGTCTGATTTACATAACAGCCTAGTAGTTTTAGGTAACCTGAGCCAATCCTTGAGAAGATGATTACTTACAGGTATACAAAGCGAAACAAGGTTATGATCCAGAAAACTTAGGCCCAGAATCTGGAATATTCCAAACTTGCTGAATATTGCAACCCTATGATGAGACCTTCTCTAGTCAGCAGCTTTATTGCCTAAGTCTCTAACTGTAATACTTTAAAAAAAACCAGTGACAAACAAAAAGGCAGCTATGATCAAACAGACAGCATATAAGATATGGACAATAGATTTTATTTACGTAATGAACATCAGTGAAGAAAAAGGAAAGGAACTGACTGGGGAAGGAAGAGGGTCCAGTCAATTAATATGGTTTTGACTTAAGACCTTGAAGCAAACACCCAAAGATTAGACTGTATTTTAACTGTTTTTGTTTAAAAGGGATTTGACAACTTAATATTAATAATATTAAAATCTAAAATAGCTTTGCTGTTCACATTGGTATAAATTTTTAAAACTTCTTTTGAAATTCAAATTTTATTTGAAAATTTTGAAATATAAAATTTATATAACATTTGTTTTACAGATATAAATGCTAAGAAACTGTAATTATAGTCATTTATCCCATTAACAGGATCATTTATCAAAATCTCCATTAAGTTATCTTTAAGTAAAGAGCAAAAATTACCAAGAAGAAAAAAATCAACTCATGAAAAATGAATAACCATATTTCATCTAATCAATGATGTCACTGATTGTAAGCACGATTTTATGTACTTTAAAAAAGGAAAAATGCTGCAAATTAAACCAGACATGCTGCTAATTATAACACACATCTGATTTCAAAGAAATTACAATATGACCAAATGGATGGTGTGACTCAGAATTTATAAAATCTGGTTTATCATTCCCAAAGACAAACAGAAGTTATTCGTTTATTTATCATGTAGTAAGTAAAATTTAACTTATATAAATGAATTTTAAGTTATTCACAATAAGCCTAGCTGATAGAAAAATAAAATGTAACCCAAAAAATTGACTAAAGAAACCATGATATCTAATGAAAAGAATAAAACAAAGGCAGCCTTAAGAAACCCATTATTGGACTTTAAGGGGTTTTAAAATATTAACTTTCAAATAGAGAATAAAGCCCAACAGTTGAGAGTAATTTTATTTTTAATATCTTACTTTTAGGCCCATGTCTAAATTGATATAGATTAAATTAATAGGACCTGTATTATTAACTTTTTTTGGTGGTAGGTATAATTATATATTGCTCAAAAACTCAAGGAATGCAAAACTTACCTTCACCTACAACCCCAAGGATCTCAAATTTATTCATCACATTACCAATATTAGGAATCTTCATGAAGACAAACTCCTCCTTTGATGTGAGCCACAAAACATGGCATCGAAAAAGAACTTCTGAGAAAGTTGTCCAGTAAACAGAACAAAAAAATAGCTGAATGAAGAAATTCTCACACGTCGGCAGGAACTTTCACATATTTCTTCTAACATGCAGTATTAACTGATTCCCTGCAAGAACAAACATTTAAAAGCCATAAGTTTTATATCTCAGTAATCTAATAACCTAGCTTATATCTTTTTATACAGTTCTTTTAAAACTATGTTAACGTTTCACATACCAAAATTATAGGAGAAATAATCATAGGAGGTACCCAAAAGGGAACGAAAATTAACAAATATAAACTTAACTGTATTTGAGTTGAATAATGTAAAAACATTGAAGAGAGCCGGGGGGAAAGAATTAACCCTAGGTAACTCTTGAAAACAGTATTTTAAGAGCATACTCTCACCGAGCTAAAGACAACACTAAATAGCCTGACCAGGCAGTGGCGCAGTGAATACAGCATTGGCCTGGGGACTCTGAAGACTCAGGTTCAAAACCCCAAGTTTGCCGGCTTGAGAACAGGTTCACCAATTTGAGTGTGGGGTCACCAGCTTGAGCCCAGCTGGCTTGAGCCCAAGGTGGCTGGCTTGAGTAAGGGGTTATTGGCTCGACTGGAGCCCCCCCACCCCAAGGCACATATGGGAAAACAATCAATGAACAACTAAGGTGCCACAACTATGAGTGGATGCTTCTCATCTCTCTCCTGTCTGTCTGTCCCTGTCTGTTCCTCAACTCTCTTTTGCAAAAGAAGAAGAAAAAAAGACAACACTAAATATAAACACATTTATTCTCTACTTAGGTATCTGTTTTTACAGAGATCTGAAACTTCTTTATGTGTATTTCAGGATTGAGCAAATAAATTAATATATTGTGGATGAGTTTGGTCTCTTATTCTCCTAAAAGGAAGTTACAAATATGAAATGGAAGGTTTAGAATGACAGTTAGCCAGACATGCTCAGTTCTTAATATAGAGAGATGCAGAAATAGATATAAATGTGTGTAAATATACATACACACATATTCCTTAGCTCTGTCTGCTGATGGGGCCTGGAAGCAACAAAACTCCAGTAGCCATGAGCACAACTAATTCACCAATCAAAAATGCCATGGTTCCTTGGAGAAATGGCTGATTTCCAGGCTAGGGTCAAAGGTAGGGAAATGCTCAACGAATAAGGGGGCATTTCTAAAGGATACAGAGCCGGCTTGGAAAGACTCCCACTGCTCAAATCAGGAACATGTGAGCAACAAAATGAAAATAGTAGAAGACTGTAATCCACAGAATAAAATAGAAATGTACCATTCCCCACTGACATAAATAAATGGGAGAGAAGGAAAAGCTCTTTCTTAGAGTATAATTCCAAGTAATAAATGTAATGAAGAATTAGAAAAACACCATTTGGCAACCACCCTGGCCTATATTGCAGTTATTTCAGGCAAGTATCAATACATGATAAAACTATTGGCTCAAAGTTTGATGGAAAACAGGATATTATCTAGTCTCAAAGTATCTCCCTATAAGATACTTCTCAATTACAAAGGGCAAACTAGTCACCTCATAGTGAAGAATTCTGCCAGATACTACCTTAAGTGATCAAAATTAACACTGTTAGTAATAGGACAAGTCAACACCCTATGCCTCCTGATAGGAATTTAAAAATGTCTATGTCATGAAAGACAAAGAATGACTGAGTAACTGTCCCAGAAAAAATAAATTAAAAGCCATGAAAACTAAATATAATGCATAATCAATCCTAGATTGGATTCTGGACAAGAACAAAAATATATATTTTGCTATAAAGGGTAACTGATAAAATTTAAATGTCTACAGATTATATAATAATAGTGTAGTACTTTGATAATAGTATGGTGGTTATATAAAACAATGTTCTTATCTTAAGAAATGACAAAATGAGTGAAGGTAGTTAAAATAAGCCCGACGGGTGTAATGTACAGCATGGTGCCTACAGTGAGTGACATCGTATTGTATACTCAAAAATTGCTAATAGAGTAAATCTTAAAAGTTCTCATCACAATAAAAAATTATAACTGTGTAGGGTGATGGATGTTAAATAAACTTATTGTGCTGATCATTTCTCTATATACAAATACCAAATTATTATGTTATATATCTGAAACTAATATAATGTTGCATCAATTATACTCTTTTGATAAAATAAGGCTTAGCCCAGAATCTCTAGAATAAGACAGTCTAATAAAATGTTTTAATGATCAAAGAAAAAGAACAGTAAAGTTTTTAGATATAAAGTTTATAACTTGTTCAGAAAATAATGTTATGTTAGTAAAGAGAAACAGAAAAAATGATAAGTAAATATAGTAAAATGTTAATATTTGGAGAGCGTGGGTCAAGGGTCTATGAAACAGAAGGTTCTTTTTACTATCTCTGCTATTTTTCTCTAAATCTGAAATTATTTCAGAATTCCTATCTTATCTTTTAAGAGTAACAGCTGTACCAACACAAAATATTGGTTAAGAAATAAATCAAAACTAGTAAAGAAAATTTTTTTGCTGCCTATGAAATCTGAAACCTTTTAAAAATAAGAGTACTCCATGTGGTGCAGAAAAGTATTATTACCTTGAAGAAGTGTGCTTTTTCGTAACACTGATGCTGTGAATGTAAACTGAGACAAGCTTTCTGAAGACTAATATGTCTTAATTAAATGCTTTTAAAATGTTCATATTCTAATAAAAGTATCTGATAAAAACCTACACTATACTTTTTAGTTTTTTCCTTAGGGAAAGGAGAGGGAGATGGGGGAGGGAGAGAGCGGAGTGCGGGGGGAGAAACATCAATTTGTTGTTGCACTTATTTATGCACTCATTGGTTGATTCTTGTTTGTGCCCTGACTGGGGATTAACTACAACCCTCAGCATGTCAGGATGATGATGTTTTAACCAACTGAGCTACCCAGCCAGGGCCTACAACATCCTTTTTAAATATGTAACATTAGACACAATCCCTTTAAAAAATTAAGAACCTGATAAGATGTCCTACAATTAATACCTATTAACATTATTATTAAATATTACCCCAGTGCATTATAGCCAGCTCAGTAAAATAAATAAAATATATATAATTAGAAAGAAAGAAACAAAATAGTATTTATAGATATTATTGTCTACATAAAAAATTCAGAGGAATTTACAGAGTATTAAAATTATAAGTGTTGTCAAGATAGCTGAATATCAATTTAATACACAAATAATTGCATTTATGAACATAAACAAGAAACAAATTATAATTTTTAAAAATCACATTTACAACAAAAAAAAGTTGCTTAGGATCTAACATAACAAAAGATCTTTGAGGCCTCTATTCAAATTTACATACACACACACTTTTAAGCTAAGAAGAGTCAGTACTCTTCACATTAACCTATACAGTCAATGCAATCCCCATCAAGATCTCAGGGTTTTCTGAGGAGTTAGGAGAAGCTGACTCTAGAACATACATGGAAGAGCAGCAGAGTTCCAAGCACAGTCTACACCCACCCGGACTAAGAAAAGTAAGAAGGCGCAGCATCGAGACTCACATCTGGCAGCATGCCCTAGCAAGTATACTGATGGTTAGAACTAAGCCACAGACCTTAAAACAGGATGCTCCTGGTACAGATGAGCCAGATTAGCCAAATTAGCCAGTGGAGCTACCGTGAGAGCTCAGAAGCAGACCAGACTTACTTAAATATCCCTAACACCTCCATCCTCACCATCCCCTGAATTCAGTCTGCTCCCTACACAGGAGTCTTTAAGAAAGACAGATCATGTCACTTCTCTGCTTAAAACTCTCCAGTGGCCTCCCTTATCAGTAAGAGTGAAAGTCCAAGTCCACAGAAGCCACAAGGCCTAGCTCTCTTCCTCTGACATCATCTCTGACTGGTCTACTTGGCTTGCTTCTCTCCAGCCACAATAACCTTGTTTCAGTTCCATATATAACAGGAAAGTCACAGTTGCCCTAATCCTAAATATTTCTTTATCACTCTAACATTTACTTGTGGCCAGGTTCTTATTACCTGATTTTTCATTCAACATTTACAAAAAAAAAGTTTTTGAAAAAAAAGAAGGCAAGAGAAAGCAGATACTATATTTTAGAGAACTTTAATGGAGTCCCAAATTAAAAAAAGATGACTGTGACATTTAGAGATAATAATGTCACCATTTCAGAAGAAATTAATATTTATTCTATTTATTCATTTCTTAAACAAATAATTTACTGACTGCCTAACATGTTTCAGAAAATGAATAAATACAACACACAAGACAGTGGTAAACCAGATAGGCAAGGCCCTGGCCCTCATGGAACTTCACATTTTGCTGAGGGAGTAAAAAATACAAGATTATTGTCAGATACTGATATGTTATGGGGGCGGGGGACAAAGGGACCATTACTCAGAGAGGCCTCTCTGAAAAGGTGACATTACAGGTCAATGTCAATAACAAGCCATATGAAAATCTAAGTCAGTCACATTCCAGGTAAAAGATACTCAGAGTGCTTGAGAATGAATCATTCTTTCATCTTCTGTGACTGATTTGGAAGAACACTGATTTGGAAACAAGCAAATATTCTACTCTCTGCCAATAATGGTATACAGCTCAATCCAGAGGAAAGCAGAGATAGAAATGAAATTATTCCCTCTAGGAAGACTCAGCACCCAAAAAGCTCTGTAAGTAAATATATGTAAAGAACATTTGGTCCCACCTAGTCTCTGAGGAAATCAAAACTGAGTAATGCAAACTGGGAATCAGAATTTAGATGTGTGAGTGGTCAATACATACTATAGGTGTCAAGAACAGCCTTTTAACTACCAGTATTCACACTGGGGTGAAAAATGATGCCAAATTAGATTAAACTATGTAAACAAAAAAGGGGCAGGGCAACTTAATAGAGCCCACAAGCTCAGGGAGCTACTTGGCAGGCCTGATACACTGGAAGTCATCCCAGGCCTACTGCTTCCTTAGCAAAGGTCGATCTTCACCTTCAGTGAGCCCTGTTCATTGTTCTCATGCATCTAGATAACATTCCTTTGAAATGTCACAGTACTTTTCTTTTTCAGACCCCCGGAGAGTGCTGGCACTAGAGCACAAGACAACAGAACTCCTCGTTGTTACACACCACCTCTATGTACTGTAAACGTTACATATTACCTGTCCAGGACCCACCAATATCAAAGGAATGTGTCTCCCCATTTTGCTTTTTATCCAACCCCAGAGATTTCCCACTTTGCTTTCTCCCACCTCCTTAATCTATCACCAGTGGATTCCATGCAACTTTACCTATGCTTTCTCCTTTGATTCTAAATGTATAAAATTAGTGCAAAACTGTCATCCTCTGGAGCATTTTCTCCATCCCTGGAGATCTTGCTTCTGGACACATCCTCAAAAATGTGTCTCTCATTCTTATAAAATTTTTCTATAGGTTTGGACGTTCTTACGTCAACAATTACAACTTTAGGTGAATAGCAGATTAATTTTAAGACATAAAAACTCAGACATTTTAATTTCAAATAACTAAATAACTTGGATGAAACATCCCTTTGAGGATAAATACAAATTCTGGAGGGAATACTTTTTAAAGACAGCCCCCAAACCCCAAAGACTTAAGAAGATTGTAAAGAATTACCCAGCTGAAGTCACAGCAAAATAATAGAACCCAGTGGTAGAATCCAAACCACCCAAAATGGTTTTAGCCTTCTGGCCCTTGAAAGTCCAGAAGGAGAAAAAAGGGAGGAAAACCAGTTTGCTCTTGAAACCCTTACAAATCCATGGGTAAAATAGTCAAAGGCAAGAATGTTTCAAAAGAAGGAAGTTTGATAATCCACCACTCATTTAAAGCAAAAACCCAAAAGAGCTATACTCCCAGAATAGAGGGAACCAGAAAGAAATCAGTTTTGGACAGATTTGCATTATAGCTTTATGTCATCTGGGTGACCTAAATAAACCTCTAAGTGTACCGTGGATTGTTGCATTGAGGTGGTCCCAATTCATATTGGTGGTGCCACCAGATGTCAGGCTGAAGCAAGGAGGCAGGGTGAGGGGTCCAACAAACAAACAAACAAACAAACAAAACAGCAAGTCTCTGCAGATCACACCAACCTAGCTCTCACGATATTGCTACAAATAATTACTCCTTTACATTGTGCACTGCATAGTAGCCAGACACACAAAGTAAAACAATACCACAAACAAGAACAAATTGAAATGACCAAAGTAGAATATGACCCAGAAAGTCTTGTAATATTAGAATGATCAAGAACAGCCTATAAAATAACTATAAGGTTGAATTAATAAAAACACAAGGGTTTAAGATTCTGATAGGACTCTAAGGTAAAAAAGGTAAAAGAATAAATTTGAAAAAATAAATTAGAATTCTAGAACTGAAAGACAGAATAATAGCAAAGGAATTCAGCAGTTTAAAGAAAAAATGGGACCTGGCCAGTGTAGCTCAGTGGACAGAGCGTCAGCCAAGCATATGGATGCCCCGGATTCGATTCCCGGTCAGGGCACACAGGAGAAGAATCCATCTGCTTCTCTCTCCTCCCTCTCCTCCTTCTCTCTCACTTCCCCTCCCACAGACAGTGGCTTTATTGGAGCACATCAGCCTCAGGAGCTAAAAATAGCTCAGTACTCAAGCATCGGCCCCAGATAGGGTGGCTGGGGAGATCCTAGTTGGCACGCATTTGGGAGTCTGCCTCACTATCTCCCCTCCTTTCACCTTAAAAAAAATAGCAGGATACAGATGATTTTTAAAACCTGACCAAGTGAACATGTAAACTGTAGCAAAGAACAGCAGAATACCTTCCCCCCCACCCCCATGTACACATAGGACACTTACAAAGACTGATAATGTGCTAGGCCATAACACAACCCAAAACAAATAATAAGGATTGAAGTGCAAAGACATTCTCTCCACAATGCAAGTATGCAAAAAATCAATCATAAAAGAAATCATTAGGAAACATTCATAGGTTTGGAATTAAAATAATCCATAAGTGAATCAAGGAAGAAATCATAAAAGGCATTTAAAATAACACATTTATGGGAAGAAGCTAAAGCAATGCTTGGGGGAGAGCCTTATATATGCATATATCAGAGAATATTTTTTAAAAAATTAATAAACTAAGCATGATCTCAAGAGTTAAAAAAAAAAGAACAGCAAAAGAAATGCAAGGAAAATATAAAGAAAAATAATTAAGAGCAGAAATTCATGAAATAACAAAATACATGTAGGGGTTCAGAAGAGGCCTTCCCAAGATGTGCTACTTTGGCCTGTGCGTTATTTGGAACTGAAGACAATCGAGACCCTGCAGACTCACAAGAAACTTTTACCTTTCCCTTAAAGAATTTAAATTGGGGGCCTTCCCCACAATAAGACTTATCACCAGAAATAAATTTTTATGACCAACCTATAGGGAAGGGCAAACTTTTCATTACTGAATATCTGCTCTTCTTATAATCCTGCAAATGTCCCTCCTCCGCTGAAGCCCAAAGCATCTTACCTCATTCCTTGGCTCAGGATATGCCTCATTTTACCTTTCTGTGTCAGAACCTCTCCTTACGTGAGGTCTCTGACTCTTCCATATAGGGGTTCCTGTACATATGTATGTAAGTATATTTAGTTATTTTCTCTTGTCAATCTGCCTCATGTCAATTTAATTATTAGACCAGGTTAAAAAACCTGAAAGGGTAGAGGTAAATTTATTCCTTCCTACCACAAACAATAAAGCGATCAAAAGAGCAAAAAGCTGGATCTTAGAAATCCACTTTGGAACTAATCAAAGGAAAAAAGAGAACTCAGCCCAGTCAACATGCTGATTTCAGGCTTATGATATCCTTAGTGAAGAAACCCAACCACTCTGTGACCTACAGAATTGTAGGCTAACATATGGGTGCTGTCTTAAGCTGCTAAGCTAGTGGTAAGTCATTGAAAAAACAACCAAACACTAACACAGTTTCACTGCACTTACAGTTTTAAAACAGGCAAAGTTGGCCCTGGCCAGTTAGCCCAGTGGGTTAGTGCCATCCCAAAACACCAAGGTTGTGGATTTGATCTCTGGTCGGGGCACATATGGTGCTTCCCTCCCTCCCTCCCTCCCTCCCTTCCTCTTCCTTCCTTCCTTCCTTCCTTTCTCTCTCTCTCTCTCTCTCTCTCTCTCTCTCTCTCTCTCTCCTCTCCTCTGTTTCACTAAAATCAATCAATTAAAATAAAAAAGGTGAACTGTATTGTTTAGTGATACATATATAAGTGGTAAGTCTATAAAAAAAAAAGAAGTGAGGATTATTTAAAGAATCAAGATGTTCATTACTTCCAGGGAGGAGCTGAGATTGAGAAGAGACACATAATGACATAGGGTACTTGGCAAAACAGCTGCAATCAATAAAAGCTATAGGAGCTGTCAAGAAGAAGACTACTGCCCACCAGATTTATGGCTTAAAACCAGCAGAGACCAGCTCAATCAAACATGGCAACTAATTTCACCTAAACATAACCCCTAGCCTCATTATACACTCATTGTAATATGTCATCATGCTAGATGACACACCTTGTAGCCCCATGATCTGCAACAGAAAGTTCCTTCACAAAATGGCTGACAAAGCAACTCTGAAAAATCTCCACGGTTCCCAGGGAAGGTCCTAAACATTCCTCCCCTTTATTGAATATACTACCCCCACCCCAATTAAATAAACTTCAATAAAGAAAGCAAAATCTGGTAAAGGGGAGGTACTCTGTTGAGTATCCTACTCTCTGTCTCACCACTTGACTAATAAACTCACTTACACTTTAAACTCTATGCTGGTTCATGCTTGAATTCTTTCCCACACAAAGTCAAGAGACTACAGTGGGTTGTGTAGTCTTGGGTCTGCAGACCCCTGGAATGCCTGCTTCAATAAGAGGGCTTTCTGGAACCGTAATAATGTTCTATTTCTTGAGGTGAGTGATGAAAAGACATGAATTAGAGTGTATATTTTTTATGTATTTCTATGCTGTTGTATTCTACAATAAAACAAGTTTTTAAGAACTCAAAGAGTAATTCTGACAATGATATCATATAGAAATAGTTCCTTGGTGTTGGGCAAATAAAATATATTATGCTCACTTTGTTAAAGATGGTGCTGCCCACGTGGAGGCCCTCGCCCAGGTGATATTAATGTGTGTTGGGAGTGGGCTGTGGGCAGGCAGGATCCTTGTAGCCTGGAGCTTGGTTTTAGGACTAAGCCTTTCCCAACCTTTTTGATGAGGGGTGGTGCACTCTCATGAGGAATCCCATTATGCCTCAGATGAGTGACTTTGTATCAGAGACATCATTGTTTGTACATTGGATGAAAGGTTTTGATTTCTACACTATAAAGTGGGGCAGACTGGGAGCTTGCTCTCTCTTGGTTCCTGAGATTAGCATTAGAGGAGAGAGCAGAAAAAAAAGAGCAGAGAAAGGCCACATGGAGGAGAGGAGAAGCAGCAAAGATGATGGAGTGCTGAAGGAGAAGCCAGTTAGTGCAGAGTTTGTGCAGAGAGAAGGAAGAAGATGGGGAACAGAGGTGAACGAGACTGATGAGGTTAGAAACTTTTGATTCTAGAAAACTCGAATAAGTCAGTAGCTTTGTGAGCACTGAATGAGTGGGTTTTGGAGCCCAGTGTGTGTTTTCACTTGCCCACCAGGTGTAAGCTAGGATTAAAGATAATGGCCCACCAGTTCTTGGCTCTGTTGTTTCATTACTGACTGTCCGAATCTAATGCAAACCTGCACGGGCCAGGTAGCTATAATGGTGGCCGAGTCTACTGGCTTTATTTACACTTGGTCATTTATAAGGAGGTAAAAGATAATTTTTATCAAAGATAAACACTGACCAAAAAATTTTAACCAAACTATCTCTGAGGCACAGACTCCACAAAATGTACTGTATAGTGTTGGGTATCAACAAAATCCAAATCTCCCTGTGATGGATAACTGGATGCTGACAATGCCCATCCATGCCAGATCAGGAGCTGGTGAAGAAACTGGGAGAGTTCGGCCTCAATGAGAGATGACTGACATCCAAATGTCTGATACTTTGCAAAAGAGGGAGTAGAGCAGGTGATGTGAATTATTTCAGAAGGAGAACCTAACAGCAGTGGTAGAAACGAAAGGAGATAGATTTCAGCTCAATAGTTCTTGGACACAATGAACCATTAATGGTTACCCATTTATTTTGCAAATATCTGTCAGCTACCTAAGGTGGACCAGTCCACTTACAGATGCTTCAGATACAACAGTGAAGAACACAAACTCAGCCACTGCTCCCATGGGGCTTACTGAGGGGAAACAGGCAAACAAGATCACTCCAGACAGTGAGCAGATTTGCTACTCCAAAATATACCCTTTTGGCATACAAATTATTTTGACCTAAGGCAATCACAACCCAGCAAATTCAGAAAAAGCTGTTTACCTCCTCCCTCAACTGCCTAAATTTACATTAGAAGTGGGCCTTGTACCAGGAAGAGATGAGATACCTTTTATCTGCATAACTAAGCAAACTTTGATTTCCAAAAAACTCTCATCAGGCCTACCATAAAAGCTCATTCTCCCCTTTGGATTACCAGACCCCATGCCCTTCCCATTCCCCTTTCCTTAGCTCAGGCTGTTGTATAAGCTTCAGTTACCTGGCTGCATTTTGGATCTTAGTATGTTCTTATGAGGCCCTGTACCTATGAAATTAAATTGTTTTTCTTCTGTTAATCTGTCTTCTGTCAATTTAACTATGTAGACCAGCCAAAGAAGCTAAAAAGGAAATTTTTTGTACCCCTAGGTAAAGCCAGTAACTGTGGCCACCATCACAGCCGCCTGGCTCTTGTAGGTTCGCATTTGATCCAGACAGATGGTAATGAAATTGCAGAGCCAAGAACTGATCATCCATTTTCCTTTATTCTAGACTCGCACTAGGCAAGCAAGTAAAAACACACAGTGGGAAACCCTTCCCTTTCCATTCAGGGCTCTCAAAGCCACTAACTCATCCGAGTTTCCTAGAATCAAAGGCTCCCACCTCTTTGGCTCCATTTTGGCTGCCTCTTTCCCTGAAGTGGCCTCTCTCTCCCCTGGAACAACATGATTTCTCTTCTCAAAATGGCCTCCTAGCTCCACCTTTTAAAACCTTTTGGAGTGAAAGCCCCTCCTCTAGCATACATTAACATAACCAAGCCCCTTCCCAAGCAAGAAGGTAATCAGCCGTCCCACGTGAGCAGCGGCCATCTTTAACACTAAGAGTAAGAAAAAATAACTTATTTGCCCAATACCCTACAACAATGACGAGGATTATAAAGAAAAAAAAGTCTTATGATTGAGAGTTATGGCAATTAAGAAGGGGTCCTTAGGTAGGGTGGTCTGCAGAAGGCCTGTCTGAGGAGGCAAGATTTGAGTAAAATCTGTTCAATGTAAAGAAGCAAGCCATGGGAACAAGGATGTGCAAAGAGCATTTGAAGGAGTACAAAGAGCCTTACAGAACTTGATAAATTAAAGGACAGGGAAGACCTGTAATTTGAAGCATAGGAGATCAGGGGACAGAGAGGGGGCAGGAAGGGGCTACTGGAAGCAGATTGGCCTTGGCAGAAAAGAATCCTATACTAACCCCCGTATGCTCTAGAGATCCCTCCAATGCAGAGATCTAAGTATCTCAAAAATCATTGGAGGCTCTCAAAAATCATTTGAGGTTTTCATTACTAACCATTAACTTCCTAAATAACAGATTCACCTTGAAGTGGATTTGTCTTGCACTAAGAAACACAACTAGCATTAAGTAATCTTGTCCCTGCACTGGCAAGAAAGCAGGTACCTACATAACAAGAGCGGAGAGAAACGTAAAGCTTATAATTTATTTCATATATTATTAGTACTAAATTTAAGACCTTCCTGGGCCTTGAATGTTTCCTTTGTTGCTGAAATTATACTCTTCGTTTCAATGGCTCTTTTCTTCTTTCCAAAGAAAGTACAAAATTAGTTGAGTTTTGTTTTTGTTTCTGGTATTGTTTTTATACATGCAAACGAGAGAATCACTTTGTCACTGAAAAGTGCACAGGAAGAAATTTGGTACATGACAAAATTTCTGTTATAATGAGAGTTCAAAGGGTTTGAAAGCATCTTAAAACTCTAACCCATGTATGGAAGGACCTCATTTCTATGGAAAGCACAGCCTTGTGGGGGAAGAAACTACTCATTACACTTGTGTAGAGAATTCTCCATGTTGAATGTTTTCTTCCTGGATGGGACTACCTCACCCATAATTCATAGGATCTTCATTAGGATTTACTTCCTCAATAGTGGAGAATAACTTGATTTATAAATCCATTCTCCAGATATCAGTTTCCATCATTAAATCAAACTTATATTTAACTATCATAAGTAACAACATACACACTGTTTAACAGCATAAAAATTTCAAACTACCAAACTTTTAGATTGCCTTCCCACCCTTTACCTTTAGAATCCTTAGACAAGGAGGGAAACTGAACACCGGCTCAATGTATCTTCTACCCTGCTCCTTGATATATCACCCAGCACTGCCAACCCTCTTCAACTCCCAGCCTTTCCTGAGACTCTGAGGGCCTCAGGGTTCAGATTGGGGGAGAAAACTGCAGGGGCTAAAAAATAATTTTCCTCCCACCTTCTAAGTTCTCTGTCGGTAAACAAATGTTTTTTAGGTTTGGTCACTGTACTGGGGCAGTGCCAAGTGTGTATAGTCTATGAATGGCTGCAAGTGCTTGCCCTCGGGAGGCAGGTTGCAAATTGTGGGTTGCCTTCCTGCTTGGGAGGGACCATTGCTTGCTATTGTTTGCTGGAGAAGAGTTTTTTTGCCCCAGCCTGTTTTGCAGGAGGGTGCAGAGTGAGAGAGTGAGAGAGAGAGAGAGAGAGAGAGCGCTGAAGGGTTTGGGGAGCCCTGATTTGGGCCTGGCTTGTTTGGCTGGGGAGTACCGTTTTGCTTGTGGGGGCCTGTGATTCCAGGAGGGTCCAAAGAAAGACTGGGGCTTTGGGAGTTGTATGGCCAGCAGTCGCCGCCGCCGCGGCCAGGCACATGCAGGTTCCCATAAGATTCGGACAGATGGTAAAGAACAGTGGAGCCAAGAAACGATGGGCCATCGTGTATTCAAGTTTCGAAAAACGATGGGCCATCGTGTATTAAAGTTTGGCACCAGCAACACACAGGGAGAACACTTCCCTCTTCATTCATTCAGAGCTCACAAAGCTCTGATACATTTCCCGTTCCACAACCAGGAGACTCTTCTCCTGTTCCTCCTAGAATCAAAGGCCCACCGGTCTCAGCAGAGCTCGTGAAGGCCCTCAGCTCTGGTTCCCCATCTGCACACCCTCTCCCTTCTCTCTGCACAAACTGCAAAAACATGGCTTCCTCCCTTCTTCCTTCTCTCTCAGCAAAACTTTCTGGCACAAAAACCTCCCCTCCAGCAAACATTAGCAAGACAATGGCCCTTCCCAAGCAGGAAGGTAATCTGCAATTTCACAGATCACATACCTAGCGCTGCCCAGTGCCATTTTTAACACTAAAAGTGAGCAAACTCAAAAAATATAAATTTTGCAAACTCATTTGCCCAGTAGGAGCCCTGAGTGAAAGGGAAGTGGTCTTCCCTGCCTGTTGGCTCGGCCGCAGTTACGAGATTTTAATAAACAAACCGGCCCACCATTTTCTGGCTCCACAGCTCCTTTACCGACTGCCCAAATCCCATGAGAAGCTGCACCTGAATGGCTCTACATTCTCCTAACAGGGTTAATAATCAAATCAACAGAGATAGAGTAACAGGAGAACATGTCCAGGTTTTTATACAAATACACACTCAGGAGTGCCATCGTGAGACTCCCACACACCCTGGGCAGCTGAGGCTTATGATATTCCAGAGCTAAGGAGAGGGGGGCGGGTGGGTAGTGGTTTGGGCTTCACGGGGGAGAAGGCAACTCAAATGGACACGGAAAAGCAAACGTTTAGCAAATCATGTTTGCTGGGCCATCTTTAACAATGGGACACAGAGAAGACTTTGAACAAGTGGACCTCCCTGTCTATCACACACTAGTTTATATTAAACTAGTTATCTGATGCTATTTCCCTTCCTGGAACAGGTCCTCTATCTAAATTCCTTTTAGGTAGTGAGGGAAGAGGCCAAAGGTTTTTTTCCAAGTCTCTTGTTCTTTAATAACTAGCTTTAAAAATATATGTCCCATCAGACATATTTTGGGGTGTCAAACTCCCCTTCCCTTCAGTGCTAAATTGGGAACACAGAAATTCAAGGTTGATACTAATACTGTACACCTTAAGATACACTATTGGTTTAAAAGATTTTGAAAGTGTCCGCACAAAAATGTAAGTATCAGTTTTTTCAGTTTCCATGGGATTTGTCCTGATCACCAAATTCAACTTAAAATAAATTTAACAGAAGTTGGAGACCACCTAAGATTTTGCTGGGTTTATGTGGGTCAGAATATGTGGTCTAAGTCATTATACCCTACTCCAAATAAAATAATCTTCAAATGAAAAAGGACAGAAAGAACTGAGGCCCAAGACCACCTGCAGATCACTTTGTAGCTCATACCAGGTGGCTCCAGGCAGGGCACAGGCAGTGGCTGACCTTGGCCTGCACCTCAAGAGGCCTCAGAACCAACACACCCAGTGGTCAGCTTCAGACCACACCAGAGCACCACCCAACCACCCACACAAGCGACAAACTCAAAGGACAGCCTCAGAACACACCAGAGCCCTATTAAAGCAAATCCTGCTACTAGGGAACAGCCCCTGCACAACAGCCTCTCCCCTGAAGTCATGGCCAGTCCTCATAACCAACCTCTAAGGGGTCGATCCCTCCCCAAAAGCAATCACAGCTCAACTACAACAGGCTCTCTGTGGTATGAAGCTCTCTGTTGTAGAGTTGAAAGTGAAAGATGGATACATTCTAATAACAGCATTTCTCAAATTTAAGTTTTCTCACTATTTTCCAGTAAATCAAAATTCTACTTAAAATTATATTCTAATTTAATAGCACTCATATGTTTTGTAAACGGTGATCCTACACAAGATTATTATTTGTGTGTGTGTGTGACAGAGACAGAGAGAAAGACATATAGGGACAGACAGGAAGGGAGAGAGATGAGAAGTATCAAATCTTTGTTGTGGCACCTTATTTGTTCATTGATTGCTTTTCTCATATGTGCCTTGAGGGGGGGGGGGACTACAACAGAGCCAGCGACCTTGAGCTCAAGCTGGTGAGCCTTGCTCAAACCAGATCAGCCTACGCTCAAGCTGGCGACCTCAGGGTTTCGAACCTGGGTCCTCTGCATCCCAGTCAGACGCTCTATCCACTGCAGCACCGCCTGGTCAGGCCACAAGATTATATATTTTTTGAAATAGGTTTATTGCTATTTTTTTGAAGTTTGAAAATTTACTAATTGAAAGTGTAAAAGTACATGGTAGAGTTTAATGGTCCTGAAGACATCAAGAGATTTCAACCGCTGTTAATAATTTGGAAAATTCACAAGGATTCTTCCAGGCTAAACAGTGTTAATGCTGTCAAATTGAGCATCTTATCATGTCTCTAGATTTACATCAAAGAGATTCTGCAACTTAGGTTTCTTTCACCAAGCCAAAGTATCAGATTCATGGCTGACCTTGACAACTTTCATTTCCTCAGTTAAAAATAAGGCTCCTCCGTTAGATGATCTCTGAGCTCCCTTCTAGCTTTCAAGTCTCACCATTTCATTTCTAAAAACCCAGAGGCACTCCAATTGAAATAAGAGTAAAGATTCTCAATTAATAAAGGTTAATTCGTAGAGGATCAGAATAAAATATACATATTCTACCATCTCTTTTCATTATGGTCCCAAATCACTTACCAAGGTAAGTTTCAAGAACAACTGAGAAAAATCATCTTAGAATAAGAGAAGGGATAGAGTGATTACCTTCTAGCCTATTTCAGAAAAACTGCAAAACCAGAATAAGAGGAATACCACTGGCCAAACATCTGGAGATTGAGCTATTCCTGGGAAGATCAATTATATGTTAAAGGAAAAAAAACCCCAAGTAGTAATAATGACTAGACAGCAGCAACTTTGCACGGCGTGAGAAAAGTCTGGGAGAGCTTCCAAATGGGTTGGGAGGAAGTTATTTTTATTTACAGAGATATTTCTGTCCTATTTAAAATATAGAAGGAACTGAAGATAATCAAGCTAAAGATCTTAGACTTCCTCAGCTGTTTGTCCTGCTAAGTTTAGAAGGATAAGTGACATTACTTTGACCAAACAAATGCAGTCAAAATTACAAGCAATTTCATCAAGGCTATTAAATTGATGAAAGCGTTCAATTTAGTTCAAAAGAAATTTGGACACATGACTAATAAGTAATAAAAATGTAATATGTTAAAAGAAAAGATGGGGGAATAAGATATGACCAAGAGGATGTCTGAGTTATAGCTCTCCCACATACTAACGTAATGTTGAGCCAAGCGCTCTCTTCAAGATTTGTCTCCATTTGTAAACTGGGGTAAGTGTCCCTGACACCAAATACACGGCCGCTTTTCCAACACCAATTCTCTGACACCAGCTGGGTGTCCTAAAATCTATTCCAACACTCACTACCCTCAATTAACATCGATTTCACAGGTTTAAGGGCCCGGTCCCACAAGACTTGTTCACTTTAGAGGGCAGTCACAAGTCCTAGGTCCCCAGGCCACCTACACTTCAGACTTGACTAAAAAAGTAGGAGTTCCACAACCCCTTCCTCAGGTTTGATTAATTCCCTAGAATGGCTCTCAGAACTCAGGAAAATGCTTTACTCAGGAACAACCCAATGGAGAAATGCACAGGGTGCGGCAGAGGGGTGGGGCACAGAGCCTCCGTGCCCTCCCAGCGCCCCGGCATGTTCACCAGTCCAGGAGCTCCCCAAGCCCTGACACTTAAGGGTTTTATGAAGGTTCACTGATTGATTCCATCTTTAGCCTTTGGTAAGGCACTGAAACTCGGGTCCCTTCTCCCCGCCCAGAGGCAGAGGTGGGAAAAGGGGACAGAGAGATCTAACACTCTATGGAGTCCTGGCTGATCCTTCCGGTGACCAAGCCCTAACCTGAAGTTACAGGGACTTGGCCAGGTGTAGTCATTAGCATACAAACAGAAACTATCACTAGAGAGATTCAGGTGACTTTCTTTCTTCCTTCCTTTTTTTTTTTTTTTCTTTCTTCTGTTTGTCGTAGCACTTTTATTTATTTTTTAATTGAATTTACTAGGGTGACACTGGTTAACAATAAGCCAGTCAAAGAACAAGTACCATATGATTTCACTCCTATGTGGAATCTAATGAACAAAATGAACTAGCAAGCAAAACAGAAACAAACTCAGAGATCAGGTGACTTTCTTGGGACAAGAACTGAATAGGTATTATAGGAAGTTTGTGCAAAAACAACCCCCCCCCTAAAAGAATGTTAGTAGAATTCAAGTCACTCAGCTTCTCTGAAATCCAGGGCCCAGGTCCAGGAACAGAAGAAAGGAGGCAGAACCTAAATCATGAGAAGCCTGGGATGCCACGGCCCAGGTATGTTTCCCTGTACCTGAAGAAAGGGTCTCAACTGCTCTACAAGGAGTCTGAAGGCTACTTACTGCCATAGACGATAGTAAATCAAGAGAAGCTTTTCAGGTGAGTAATCATCAGTGTTACGTTTCAGAAAAATCACCACAGAGGCAGGAAGAGGGTTAGGGGAAGAGACATTAATCAGAAAGCGACTGACTCATAGAGGCCAGGCACAAAAATGACGAAAATCCGAACGCAGCAACAGCGAGAACAGAGAAAGGCAGATAGATTTGAGATATTTCAGAGGATTACTTAAAAGATACAGTGATAAGTTAAAAAGTTGACAAATGATAAATGATGGAGAAGTCTAGATGATTACAAAATGTCTGCTCTGAGTCTTAGGTGTATCAGGGCACTGGAAGACAGGAGCGGACGGGGTGGGGGGTCTGCTCTGGCTTTCTGAAGGGCCCTCGGTCCCCTCTCCCCACACCACCTACTTCCTCTCACAACAGTGGAGGTGGGGACACTAGACAACCGCCCGGTGACCGCGTACCTGCTTCTGGGCACAGTATTACCGCTTTCCTTAAAATAACTCCCGGTTTACTTAATCATACAGTATTCAATATTTTAAAGAAACCAACACACATTCCAAATCTGAAGAGTGTCTATTATCTGCTATTTTGAGTTAATCAAACAGGTTTGTCTATGTTAACATAGACAAACATATCCTAAAATTTTTCAAATCCAAGTAAATTTTCTTCTAGTTTCTACAATTATTGTCTTCCTTAGGAGATGAAAAATCGCTAACAATCTAAGACCAATTAAGATGAAGAACAATCAGACCCCGTGCACTGCTGTTGGCACAAACGCATCCTTGACCTGAACCCCGCCTTCTATTCTTCTAAGACACATCCGGTGTCAACCCTCACTGATTATGTGACCATGAGCAAGTTATTTCACTTTAAGTCTATTTTCTCATTCACTAAAAGGGACTGATACTACCTATTTATAGGCTACTGGCGAGGATTCGAGGTTATATAAATAAAGACTGATGTATCGTAGCCACATAATATAACTATCATTAGCAGTTAAATAATAATACTAACTTAACACTCTAAAAAGTGGGACTTATGATCTCAGTTATGAGCCTGTATTCAAAGAGAGTCCCCAGATGGGACAAGTAATTTATGTCAATACCCAGAAGGATTTATGAAACATCACTAGCATTTTTAAGAGTAATATTTTTTATCAAAGTAAATAAAGCATTTTTAAAGCAAACAATATTTTAGTCTTGCCAGTTCCAACAACAAAGTATCTGCAAAGCAATGTTATTTTATTAAGCTAACCGGTATCACTGGAAATTCTTCTACTCAGCGTAAATAATTTAGAACTATGATAAATCCAAACCCACTTCTGAAATTTCACTGTGCTATCAACATGACAGTAGTCCCCACTTACCTGAGGGGCTACAATCAAGAGTCATGAGACCCTCAGTGGGTGCCTGAAAACAGTGCCAAACCCTATGTATACACGGGAGGGCAAAGGAGGCTTACAGTTATGAGTACATAAAGCACAGGCTTTATTCTTCTATTATTTATTATTTTATTGTATTATTTTCCATACGAACTGTAAACCTACTTTTGCCCCACCTTGTGCTGTATTTTTTCTTATATATACATACCTATGATAAAGTTTAATTTATAAATTAGACACAGTAAAAGATTAACAATAACTAAAAATAGGACAATTATAAAATACACTGTAAGAAAAGTTAAGTGAATGTGGTGTCTCTCTCAAAATATCTTATTGTACTGGACTCACCTCTGCACTAAAAGGAAGCACTTTGCGGCTTCTCTTTTGTGTATCTGAATTACCAACATCAGTATCCTTGTACACTGGGCCGATTACTAAGCAAAATAAAGGTTACTTAGACACAAGCACTGTGAGATAGCAACAGTCGATCTGATAACCAAGAAGGCCACTAAGTGACTAACGGGGAGGTAGCATATGCCGCATGGTGATGCTTGGCAGGGGACGATTCATGTTCGGGGCAGGACAGCATGAGATTTCATCACGCCACTCAGAACAGCACAGAATCTACAACTTTTTGTTTCTTTCTGGAATTTTCCATTAATATTTTCTGACCATGGTCGATTGTGGGTAACTGAAACCGAGAAAGGTGAAACTGGGGAAAAGGGAGGAATACTGCACTGATAATTTATAAAGTCAGATAAGCAAAGACACCTTCAACAGACTGTATAAAGTAAAACATCTTGTACTGTGCCAAGACAAAAACAACAGACAAATCAAAGAGGATCTGTAAACACAACTGATGAGTTATATTTATAAAGCATTTCATTTGGGGAAAAAGCAAACGCACTTCAATTCCCTTTAGCACGAAAAGGTGACATGAAAGAAACCAGAGAAACAAGACACACACAAAGGGTCTATCTCGTTAGAGGATTGCAAATGGAAGCATTCTGCCTGAGCTACGGAAAATGAGGCTTTATTTTAAAAGACAAAATACAGATAGGAGAGGTGAGTTACAAAGTCTAAACTCTATAAAGAAATGTGCAACCAGTATAATTACTATCAAAAGATAAAAAAACATGATGGAAGCAGTAAAGAATGTTATTTAGAAATGGTGAAATACCTTTTCCTAACGCTTCCATAAGTGATACTTTATTCCACCAAAATTATACCGAACAGGCAAGGCACTTTCAAAATGGTGGTGTGAGGAGCTCCTCATGGACCTTCTTCCCCAGCAAAACAATTATAACTGGTAAAAATTATTTTAAAAAACAACTATTTACAGCCTCTCAAAATTACCTTAAGGGCATATGACAAATACAGAAACATTGATTCAAGAAAACCTGAATCTTGGTAGGAACAACGAATTTGTGGTCTTTGAGCCATGACCCACATCCTTACTCCATCCCACCCCTCGCTCTACACCAGGTGGGTGTGGCCAAGGTGATGACATCATCACCCCAGCTGCCAGTCCAGGGGGAAAGTTTCCATGGGAGCAGCAGGGTACCAGCATTCCTCATCCCTGGCCCAAGCTCCAGGCTGCAGAGAAACCAGGCGGGAAGACAGCGACCCCCTGCCTCCAGCCAGCCTTCAATCCTAGGCCAGAAGCTCTATCGCTGCAAATACTGGAATGGAACCATGTGAAACTTATGAAGCAGAAAAGTACAACAGCCAAACTAAAAAATTTATTAGCATACACTTAGCACTGAAATCCTGGTTTCCAATATTCTCAAAAAGAAAAGAAAAAGGAAAAGAACCAGGTTTCTTTCAAGGAATGGCTGATTCTAGGGCTGAAGCAAGAAGTGTATGAGATGAGAATCTTTTAATGCCAGGAAGGAAGTTAAAAAAAAAAAAAAAGATGAGTTATATTAAGTGGCACAGGAGGCAAGTAAAAGGACTCCCAATGGCCAAAGCAGGAACAATTTGAACAACAAAATCAAGTACTATTAAATTTGGATTATAACCCACAACATTACATAAGTATCCATAAGTCTGTAATAACATAAAGAAATGATTGAATGAATACATGGAGAACATTGGGAAAATCTCCCATACAGAAGAATTTCAAATAATTTATGTAGATACTCCACCCTCACGGAGATGGGTTATAACTCCCTCTGCTTTAAATGCGGGCTGTGCATAGTGACTTTCCTCTAAAAGGACAGTAAGGAAAGGGGGGAAATGAACAGCTTTATAGTGGCTAAATCTGACGAACACTACCTCAGCCAGGTGATCAAGATTGATACAACAGCAATAAATCATGTTGCTACTATGTACCCTTGATATGATGTGATAAAATGGCACTTCACCCCTGTAGTCTTCCTGCTCAAACATAACATCGGTCTAATTGCAAGAAAAACATCAAACAAATCCCAAATGAGGGACATTCTATAAACTACCTAACCAGGACTACTAAAATATATTAAAGTCGGCCCTGGACAGTTGGCTCAGCGGTAGAGCATCGGCCTGGCATGCAGGAGTCCCGGGTTCGATTCCCGGCCAGAGCACACAGGAGAAGCGCCCATCTGCTTCTCCACCCCTCCCCCTCTCCTTCCTCTCTGTCTCTCTCTTCCCCTCCCGCAGCCGAGGCTCCATTGGAGCAAAGATGGCCCGGGCGCTGGGGATGGCTCTGTGGCCTCTGCCTCAGGTGCTAGAATGGCTCTGGATGCAACAGAGCGACGCCCCAGAGGGGCAGAGCATCGCCCCCTGGTGGGCATGCCAGGTGGATCCCGGTCGGGCGCATGCGGGAGTCTGCCTGACTGCCTCCCCGTTTCCAGCTTCGGAAAAATGAAAAAAATATA
Organism: Saccopteryx bilineata; assembly: GCF_036850765.1. Classification (NCBI taxonomy): domain Eukaryota; kingdom Metazoa; phylum Chordata; class Mammalia; order Chiroptera; family Emballonuridae; genus Saccopteryx; species Saccopteryx bilineata. Next base: position 133,362,425 of record NC_089502.1, read on the forward strand.
TATATTAAGGTCATCAAAAACACAAAGTCTGAGAAAAATATTAAGGTCATCAAAAACACAAAGTCTGAGAATCTGAAAGGAGCCGAATGACACATGCCAACTAAACGTAACGTGGTAGCCTAGATGGGATCCTAGAACAGAAAACAAGCATTAGGCAAAAACTGTGACAGTCTGAAGAAAGCATGGACTTTTATAATAAAATCAGTAATCAATAATCAGCACCAACATTGGTCTACTAATTGTAATTAGTGTACCATACTGATGTAAACTGTTAATAAAGGGGAAAACTGGGCGTGGGGTATATGGAAGCTGTCTCCACTCTCTTTGCAATTTTCCTCTAAACCAAAAGCTATTCTAAATTATGAAGATTATTTAAAAGAACTCATTACAGGGGCTCTATAGTAAATTTCAGTTGACAGAAGAAATAATCAGTGAATTTGAAGTTAGATTGATAAGAGATTATGCAACCTGAAGAAAAGAGAGAAAAAAGAATGAGGAAAGCTAAACAGAGCCTCAAAAAACTGTAGGACACCATTAAGCAAACTGCGATGGTAAAGTCTGTACATCAACTTGATGGGGCTGCAAGATATTTGGTTAAACACTATTTTGGGCGCATCTGTGAGGGTGTTTCAAGATGGGTTAACATCTGAATCTGTAGACTGAGTAAATCACATTACCCTCTCAGTGTGGGCGAGACTCATCCAATCCACAGACGGCCTCAATAAGACAAAAGGCTGAACAAGAGAGAGTTTTCTCTCTCTGCTCGATGAGCTGGTCTTCAAGCTGGGATATCAGTCTCCTGCTTTGGACTGGAACTTACACAATTGGCTCTTCTGGTTCTCAGGCCTTCAAGACCGTAGATGTGGAACCTCTCAGTTTTGATAATCACATGTTCCAATTCCTAATAATAAATGAATCAATTATCTCTCTTCTCCCTCTCTCTTTCCTTACTCTCTTTTTCAGAGTGTGTGTGTATATACATGTATCTCCCCTACTGATTCTCTTTGGGGGACCCAGACTAATACACACACCAACATACAGATAATGGGAAGACCAAAAGTAGAAGAGAGAGAAACAGAAAAAATATTAAAGAAATCATGTCTGAAAACTCCCCAAATTTGAAGAAAGACATTATTAATCTACACAAATAAGAAGCTCAAATTTGTTAACTCCCAAGTAGAATAAATTAAGAGAGCTACACCTAGACACATCATAGATAATCAAAGAGCAAAAACTTGAAAGCAGCAAGAGAAAAATACCTTGCTATATACAAGAGACCCTCCATAAGCTTACCAGCTGACTTGTCATCAGAACCAATGAGGACTAGAATGCAGCACTATGACACAGTCAAAGTTCTGAAAGAAGAACCTTTCAAGCAAGAATCACATATCCAGCAAGACTGTTTCAAAATAAAGGCAAAATAAAGACATACCCAGATAGGCCCTGGCTGGTTGGCTCAGTGGTAGAGCGTCGGCCTGGCGTGCGGGGGACCCGGGTTCGATTCCCGGCCAGGGCACATAGGAGAAGCGCCCATTTGCTTCTCCACCCCCCCCTTCCTCTCTGTCTCTCTCTTCCCCTCCCGCAGCCAAGGCTCCATTGGAGCAAAGATGGCCCGGGCGCTGGGGATGGCTCCTTGGCCTCTGCCCCAGGCGCTAGAGTGGCTCTGGTCACGGCAGAGCGACGCCCCGGAGGGGCAGAGCATCGCCCCCTGGTGGGCAGAGCATAGCCCCTGGTGGGCGTGCCAGGTGGATCCCAGTCGGGCGCATGCGGGAGTCTGACTGTCTCTCCCCATTTCTAGCTTTAGAAAAATAAAAAAAATAAAAAAAGACATACCCAGATAAATAAAAACTTGACAGAATCTACTGCTAGAAGACCCACCTGACAAGAAATACCAAAGGAGGTTTTTCATGCTGAAAACAAGTGACACTTGACAGTAATGTAAATCTACATTAAAACTCACACACGTACACATACACACACACACACACACACACACACAAAACAGGTGGGTGGGAGCAAAGCTGTACTGGTGTAACAAAATGACACCAGATGGTAACTCGAATCCATAGGAATTAATGAAAAGAACCATAATTGATAAATAAGAAAGTTAACATAACAAACTACAAATACATACTTGTTCTCCCTTATTCTCTCAGCTTCTTTAAAAGATAAAATTATGGCCTGATCAAGAGGTGGCACAATGGATAGAGCTTTGGATTGGGATGCGGAGGATCCAGGTTAAAAACGCCGAGGTCGCCAGCTTGAGCACAGATTCATCTGGATTAAGTGTGGACTCACCAGCTTGAGCGCACGGTCACTGGCTTGAGCCTGAGATCACAGACATGACTCCATGGTCGCTGGCTTGAGCAACGGGTCACTTGCTCTGCTGTAGCCCCCTCCATCAAGGCATATATGAGAAAGCAATCAATGCACAACTAAGGAGACTAAGGAGCCGCAACGAAGAATTGATGCTTCTCATCTCTCTCCCTTCCTTTCCATCTGTCCCTATCTGTCCCTCTGCCACACACAAAAAAGATAAAATTATGTAAAATAATTATTATAACATATTGTTAGATTTAACATATGTACTGTATATTGCCATATGTGTAACACCACAAAAGGGGAAGGAGAGAAGAAAGCTATACAAGAGGAATGTTTCTATAACTCATGGGAATTAAGTTAGTGTAAGTCTGAAGTAGATTCTGGTAAGTGTGGATCTAGTAAGCTCTAAGGCAATCTCTAGGAAAATAAGTCAAAATAATACTGAAAAAATAAAGGAATTAAAATTTTAGTCACACTAGAAAATATTCTCTTAATATAAAAGCAGCAAAGGAAAAAAAACAAAAAAGACATAAAACATAGAAAATAAAAGGCAAAAAAAATAAATGAAATAGAACCATACCAATAATAATATTGAATGTGAATGAATTAATCCAATTAAAAGGTAGAGGTTGTCAGATTGGATAAAAAAGCAAGATCCAACTATCTGTAGACACATTTTAGATTCAAAGATATAAATAAATTGAAAGCACAAAGGCTGGAAAAAGACAGATCATGCATATAAGAGCTGAATGGCTACGTTAAAATATGACTAAATAGACATTAAGACAAAAATTCTTAGGTAAAATTAAGAAAATCTGAATAAAGTATGAACTTCAATAATGTCAATATTACTAATCAGTAACTGGAAATCAGTAATCAATAATCAATTGCTAGAAAAAAAGAGGGACATTTTATTGTGGTAAAAGGGTCAATTCAGGCCCTGGCCACTTGGCTCAGTGGTAGAGTGTTGGCCTGGCATGTGGATGTTCTAGGTTCAATTCTCGGTCAGGGCACACAGGAGATATGACCATCTGCTTCTCCCCCATACTCCCCTCTCTCACTCTTCCCTCCCGCAGCCAGGGCTCCATTGGTTTGAGCGCATCGGCCCTAGGTACTAAGGATGGCTCCATGGAACATCGGCCTCAGGCACTAAAAATAGCCAGGTTATGAGCACGGCCCCCTATGGGCAGAGCATCAGCCCCAGACGGAGATTGCCAGGTAGATCCTGGTCAGGGTGCATGCAGGAGTCTATCTCCCCTTCTCCCACTTGGAAAAAAAATAAAAAAAATAAAAGGGTCATTCTATCAGGAAAACACAGAAATTATAAGCATACATGCACATAACAGCAGAGCCCCAAAACACATAATAATTGAACCAAAGAAATAAGAAAATCTGAATGAGCACAAGCAAGAGATAAATAAGGCATCAACTGCAGAGTCTCCAGAAACCTATCCTTTGTTTACTAATTCTTAACTCTGGCCTGACCAGGCGGTGGCACAGTGGATAGAGCATCGACCTGTGACGCCGAGGATCCAGGTTTGAAACCTCAGGTCATGGACTTGACTGCAGGATTACCAGCTTGAGGGCAGGTTCGCCAGCTTGAGCGTAGGAGCACAGACATGACCCCACGGTCACTGGATTGAACCCAAAGGTTACTGGCTTGAAGCCCAAGGTCACTGGCTTGAGCAAGGGGTCACTGGCTCAGCTGGAGTCCGCTGCAGCCCGCCTCTACCCCTCCCATCAAGACATATATGAGAAAGCAATCAATGAACAACTAAAGTACTGCAACTACGAGTTGATGCTTCTCATCTCTCTCCCCTCCTGTCTGTCTGTCTGTCTGCCTGCCTGCTTGCCCGTCTCTCTCTCTCTCTAAAAAAAAAAAAATTCTTAACTCTGATTTCAAGTTTTATCTGATGAATATGTTTTCTAGTCTCGAGTTATACAAGTTACTAAGGATTAGTTATATTGCTTCTTTTATGACTATATTGCAGGAACAAAATCTAAAATCTGTTATATGAATAAATATAACCTATTTTTATTTCTTCTATTTATTTTTAATCTAATTTATGGGAGTGGCACTGGGTAACATAATTATATAGTTTCAGATGCCCAGCTGTGCAACACATTTCTGTGCACCATATTGTATGCTCAACCTACCAACTCAAATCCTTGTCCATCACCATTGAAATTCAGGTATTAGAAAATAGAAATAACCACAATCAGTAGTTATTTTCATCATTCTTCCCAAGAATAGCAGGAGATTATGTGAGGAACTTAAAGTGCCATCAATTCTAATTTGTAATAACAGCAAATATTAAAAGGCTGAATGTATTACAAATGATGTACAGAATATTTGAGAGGAAAACAGTAGGGATGCCATTTTTCCAATGATCATTTTCTCAAAATGTTATTTAAAGTTGCAAGGTTTAAAATACATAAAAACTCAACACACCACGAAAAATTGTGTTTCAATATATAAGACATTCCTATTCAACTTCTTTAGACAAGTTTGGTCAACACGTTCTCCAAAATTCATACACTATCTTATTATGTTCAACCCAATACTACCATTGGAATTGTCAATACCTAAACCCTGAATTGCCTACCGAATTGCCTTTCCATTAAGTAAGGTCCCTAGGAACAGGGACTCCATTTTCACAGTTCCGTATTTCTTCTGTGCAGCGAAACATACTTCTACCTTTACCTTCTTCTGCTACTACCTCCATTACCTTGGGTGAGTCACTTCAACAAATTTAATTAATATGTTATAAAAGGGCCTTGACTGCAATACTATAGTGTGTACATTTTACTTCTTAGGCATTAGAAATTATTGAAGGTTTCTAGGTTTTAGTGACACCATTAACTTGTAAATCAGAAAGCATTGTTGCAGAGGATCGGGAAGGCGGGCTGGAAAAAGTAGAAACATGAAGACTAGCAAAACAATTAGGATATAATTGCAACAGGCCTGGTGAAAATGTTCTGCACCTTAATTAAGGTAGTGAAAGCAAAGATGAAAATGAGATAGTCGGGAAAATAATTAACACTTATCATACCCTCACAATTTTTTCTGTTACCAAGCTAGTCTATGAGATGAATAATCACTGCCAAAAATGCATATAAAAATGGACAAAATCTAGACTGATGCTAGCAAGAGAACAAAAAAATTATCATTTTAATTTGCAGAGATTTTATTTCATTAGAATCAAAGTTCCCTTGACGGCCTACTTTTCATATACCATCCCTCCCCCACAGTCTTTAAAAATACCATAATTCTTCAACTTAGCTAAAATTAGATGTCAGGAACTAAATTAGGCAAGAAGTGAAATTTAAATTTTGTTTTAAACAAAGCATCTTTATGGTCCACCAGAAGTAAAAGGATTAGTTTCACACATTGCACTTCTAACTTGAGTATTTCTGGAGCACTAATAAAAGAGACGAAAATGAAATGGCATAAATTCTAAGAGGACAGAAAGGAGAGGAAGAAAAAAAGAACACCACCCATGGAAATTTTGCCTGAAGTTACTACCTTTTGTATATTATCTTAGTCTACTTTCTCCTTTGAGGCAATAACATCAAAAAATATCAGACACGTTCACAGTGACTAAGCAAGGGTCCTGGCTACCTCAAGAATGTTTATTTTGAAAATATATAATTCATAATAATTTCCTACCTCATCTATTCTAATAAAGCATGTTCAAGTGTGCACAATGTGGCACACAAAGTAGGTGTGCTATGTTAATTCTATTTTTCCTTTTTTCATGAAAACACAGAAGCTTCTGTCATATTAATTTACTTTAGATCTGCATTTAAAGATTTTCTATTAATTTATGAAATGATTATCGATACCGCCTAATAAACATTCCTGATCCCAGCCAATATGTGACAGGAATAAAGTCTAAGAAACACTCCAATATTCAGAAAACAAATTGAGTATGGAAAGATACTTCATTGCCACTTTACCAAACTGCTCTTGATGAAGGTATCAAACAGAAGCTATATCAGATTATCTAATGAGTTAAATAATATAAAAGGAAACAAACTCCTTACCTTTCAATTTGTATCCTCACCTTTCCTATCTTGTCTAACAGAAATTACATTTTGCAAACTATATGATGTACATTATGATTCATGGATTTATATGATATTCTTGTACATTCTCATGAGCAATGTTAGCATTTTATTTTAGAGCTCATGACCTAGCCTACACTAAGAGGACTCCTACAATATTTTGAATCTTTTTTTTTTTTAATAAATTCAGTATGAGGAGGGGAGACAGAGACAGACTGCCACATGCGCCCTGACTGGGTTCCTGGCAAGCCCACTAGGGGGAAAAGCTCTGCCCATCTGGGACTGCTCTGTTGCTCAGCAATCTAGCTCTTCTTAGTGCCTGAGGCGGAGGCCATAGAGCCATCCTCAGAGCCCAAGGCCAAGTTGCTCCAATCGAGCCATGGCTGCAAGAGAGGAAAAGAGAGAGACAGAGAGAGAGACAGAGAGAGAGAGAGAGAGAGAAGCGAAAGGGGGAGGGGTGGATAAGCAGATGGACACTTCTCCTGTGTGCCCTGACAAGGAATCAAACCCAGGACATCCACATGCCAGGCCAAGGCTCTCTCACTGAGCCAACAGGCCAGGGCCAATATTTCAAATCTTGTACCTTTATAAAGGTTATAAAATTTAAGGCGCCACTTTAAAAGTAGAGGAAAGTGCCCTGGCCGGTTGGCTCAGCGGTAGAGCGTCGGCCTAGCGTGCGGAGGACCCGGGTTCGATTCCCGGCCAGGGCACACAGGAGAAGCGCCCATTTGCTTCTCCACCCCTCCGCCGCACTTTCCTCTCTGTCTCTCTCTTCCCCTCCCGCAGCCAAGGCTCCATTGGAGCAAAGATGGCCCGGGCGCTGGGTATGGCTCTGTGGCCTCTGCCTCAGGCGCTAGAGTGGCTCTGGTCGCAACATGGCGACGCCCAGGATGGGCAGAGCATCGCCCCCTGGTGGGCAGAGCATCGCCCCCTGGTGGGCAGAGCATCGCCCCATGGTGGGCGTGCCGGGTGGATCCCGGTCGGGCGCATGCGGGAGTCTGTCTGACTGTCTCTCCCTGTTTCCAGCTTCAGAAAAATGGAAAAAAAAAAAAAAGTAGAGGAAAGTATTAACACATTTTGAAAAACCTTGATTGTCTAAGTTTTATCTATATAAAATGCCAATGATTTCTCCCCAGCTATAGAGCCTTCTTTGAAAAATAAAATGAAAAATGTTCCACTCATGGTACCAGAGCCAATCATATATACTATGGAACACTGCCCCTTGGCCATAGATGACTGGACTAGAGAAAAAAACCCTGGCCAAAGATGGACCAATCATATTCTCCCTTCTAGGAGATGGGAATTCAAACTAAGAGAGAAAGACAGTAATAGTCTATAGAGAGCTGATTAAAAGGTCCTATAAACCAGGGGCTTAGGCTGCTATTTTGAGGCAGCCATAACATATACTACCTGCAAGTGAATGAGTGAAAATGATTTGGAGAGAAGCAATTCTGAGACAAGAGGCAAAAAAAGCAACTGTCTGATTAGTTTCTGCAATTGAGTCCAGGAGGTATACCAAGCTTTTACAATAAAATATTTTAATTATAGTTGTTAAACAAGTTTCTATTCCTTAAGATATCAACTAATTATAATATGAAGTATATCACATTAATACATATATTAGGTAATCAGTTTGGTTCCTATATCCAAGAAACCGAAAACAATAGCAGCTTAAATTAAGAAGTTTATTTCTCTCTCCTGTAAAATCTGGGTAAGTGTATCTGCTTCGGCTCTCACCATTCTGCCTGCAACCTTGTCACGGAGAAGAGGAAAGAATGGGTACCAAGTTACAGGGAGAGCAAACTCCTTTCCTTTTCGGATACAACACAGAAGATGTACCCATCCTTTTCATTCATATCCTACCGGCCAAAATGTCATCCTGTACCCAAACCTGGCTGCGAGGAAGACTAGGAAATGTAGTCTTTACCTGGGTGGCAAGTACCCACATTAAAAAGAAAGAAGGGAAAGGGGGAGGGGGAGGGGGAGGGGGAGGGGGGAGGGGAGGGGGAGGGGGAGGGGGAGGGGAGGGGGAGGGGAGGGGGAGGGGAGGGGGAGAAAAAACAACCCTGACCAGATAGCTCAGTTGGTCAGAGAGAGCATCATCCCAAAGTGCAGAGGTTGCTGGTTCGATCCCCGGGCAGAGCACATACAGAAACAGATTGATGTTCCTCTCTCTCTTTTTCTCTCACTAAAATCAATTTTAAAAAATCAATTACTATACTAAAATGTGAACAGATACTGGAAACCAACTTAGAATATATTAAAGACTCAAAGACTACATCTAACTCTCCAGAGAATTTCAGTCACTATCAGTGAATGTTCTTAAAAGAAATTAGAAGAGATTCTCCAACCCCCCCAAAAAAATAAATGGGAAAAAGACAAATGAAACCCCCATATGAACTGCAGAAAAGAGAAAAATTAAAACTATTTTCAGCACTTTCTATTCTTCGTCATGCCATTATTCCCCAACCTTGTCAGATCATCCATTAAAAAAAAAAAAAATCAAGAACTAGTAGGCATGCGTGTTACACGTGCACTGCAGAAGACAGCAGGCAGATGTGGAGCACAAAGGATGTAGTGGCAGTCTGAGAACAGCAGACCACTGAATTCTGCTGGCTGAATACATCAACCTAGCTGACAAAAATTTGAGGCTCTGTATTGCAAAGTACCTAGAACTCCTCAAGTTAAAGTCTCTTACAAAAGCTCATCTCCTTTTACTTGCCATTGGTACTCCACTCCAGTGGAGTACTAACGTTTCAAGAAGTCTACACAAAGTCCTATGACACACCTGGTTATTTTTAACTCCAAACCCACCCAGGACTATGTAGAGTTATTCATATTTAAATGTTGTACCTGTTTTCCTCTCCAAATTTTGCATCACATTTTCTGACCTGGAATTCATTTATGGGATTGTAAAATTTAAATAACAAGAAAAATCAATATATAAAATATAGAGATATTATACAGTAAAATACATTAGGAAAAGGCCATAGTGTTAAGGAAAGGAAAAGTTATGCAACATACAGCATTTAATATTCTTGAGTGATGAATACATAAAGAAATGGAAATCTTGAGGCTGAAAAATATTACAACAATCCCACTGTCTACTGATGAGATGAGGCCAAAAGAGATACCCAAAATGGGAAGCTCAAAGTATTGGCCCTTTCTATTGTGAATTTGGTCCAGCTGGGAACCGTATCTCCAAGAACTGCCTTCCTTGTATGGTATACCAAATTAGAGATAGATGGCCAAACTCTTGGAAGGTCTTCATAATTAGACAAGGTGAGGACAAATGCAGAAGGTGAAGGTGCCTGGCAGGTTTCAGCCTATCCTCACTCTCCTCTGGTCCCCTCTGTGTCCAACTCATCTTTCTCATCCGACCAGCAGTGGTCCAAGCCCCATCAGTAGATGCTTGGCTATGGGCCGTAGATCCGTCGAGGCAGCAGCAACACTGGCAACAGCCTTCCACAGACCTGTCCACGATCATCCTCTTTGCGTTTCCACTTTGATAACAGTACACACTTGGCTTCTTAAAATTTTCCCAGTAAGGTCTGACTTACCCACCTGTACCAGTATTTCAGGAAAATCTACTAGTGACTCTTTTTCTGATCCTTCTCCTTCCTGATTTTCACATACCCGGCTCCTCCCCCAATTGTGTACTGTCTGATTATTGTAATAAATCCGTCATCCCACAACATTCACAGCGGTGCTATTTCTCAGACTGAATCCTGACTAATATACTCAAAATTCAGCAATTTGTAATCCGGCAGTACTGACAGAATGGGTTTAATTACTAAAAGCCATTTCTCTGTTCTTACTAAGCTGAATTTTTCCTGATAACCAAGTTTACTTAATCCACTTACTACTACATGAGTGTTGGTCAAATAAGTTTGTAAATATGATATATATGTTTGCTCACTTATAGTTCGCATTGGGTGTGGGGGACAGGCTGTAAGCAGGGAGGGTCATTATACTCTAAGGCAGGGGTCCCCAAACTAGGGCCCGCGGGCCGCATGCGGCCCCCTGAGGCCATTTATCCGGCCCCCACCACACTTCCAGAAGAGGTACCTCTTTCATTGGTGGTCACTGAGAGGAGCATAGTTCCCATTGAAATACTGGTCAGTTTGTTGATTTAAATTTACTTGTTCTTTATTTTAAATATTGTATTTGTTCCCATTTTGTTTTTTTACTTTAAAATAAGATATGTGCAGTGTGCATAGGGATTTGTTCATAGTTTTTTTTATAGTCCGGCCCTCCAACGGTCTGAGGGACAGTGAACTGGCCCCCTGTGTAAAAAGTTTGGGGACCCCTGCTCTAAGGCTTAGTTTTAAGACTAAGCTTTTCCCCACACCCTTGACTGTTGCATGATGTGGGGTGGTGCACTCTCATGAGGAATCCCATTATGCCTCAGATAAGTGACTTTGTATCAAAGACTTCCTTGTTTGTATATTGGATTAAAGGTTTTGATTTCTACATTATAAAATGGGGCAGAGGAGCCCATGCTGTAGGAGAGCAGAGAAAGGCCACGTGGAGGAGGCCAGGAGAGGAAGCCAAGATGGCAGAGTGCTGAAGGAGAAGCCAGTTTGTGCAGAGTTTGTGCAGAGAGGAGGAGATGGGGAACAGAGGTGAATAAGGCTGGTGAGCTAGAAACCTTAGATTCTAGGAAACTCGGATAAGTCAGTAGCTTTGTGAGCACCAAATGAGTTGGTTTTGGAGCCCACTGTGTGTTTTTACTTGCCCACCGGGTGCAAGCTAGGATTAAAGCTAATGGCCCACCAGTTCTTGGCTCCGTTGTTACATTACCGTCTGTCCGAATCAAATGTGAGCCTGCACGGGCCAGGCGGCTGTGATGGTGGCCGTGGCTACTGGCTTTACAATGAGAAATATTTCCTGCTTTCTATCAAGTGATTTCTAAAAGACTCCTGTAACTTTTATCTTTAATTAGTTCCCAATATATAGTACATAAAAATACATATTAAATAATCAAAATTATAGAATTTATTCAGAGGTGTTTTAATAAGAATAATGTGTTAATATTCAGTTTAAACTTTAATCAATGTTTAAGCATTGTTTTAATCAATTTGTTTTTGGGGACTTGCTAAGAGAAAAGACAAATGATTAAAAATTAGCAATTTTAAAAAAAACTCTAAAGTGGGTCCATTGATTCTAATTTTAAAATTATATGAATGTTCTGAACTTACCGTGGCAATCATTTCACAATATATGAAAATCAAATCATGACACTGTACGCCTTAGACTTATAACAGTGATGTACGCCAATTATTCCTCAATAAAACTGGGAGAGAAAATTATAACAATGCAAAACTTATGAAGTAGTCATTAGAAACATCTTCCCCACAAAAGAAATGAATATATATTAAGCACTCAAGTCCAGAACTAGACAGCAGCAAGTCTGATTCAATGATTTTTTAAGTCACTTTTTCTAAAGATTCTCCAGGCTCTGTTTGGAATTTAAGAATCTTCACAGCCTAACATACATTTTCATATAGCTTTTATAAATTACCGACTATTTCTTTCAAGACTGTGACATTAAGATATCCTATACTCAGCATGCCATATTCGAGGGCATAAAAACTCACAGCTGACAAAAACATTATGCTATAACAAACCATAATTAAATATCAGATTCAGGTACAAACTCTAAAACACTATTTGTGACTGAGAAAGTTTATCATATGTATATAAAGACTCAGTCCTCTAAGTAGCCGGAATATGTATGGAGGGGGAGGGGAGATTAGGAAATATTCACACTAATAAATGAACCCTTGTTTTACACACACAAAAAAAATCACCTTATTTGAAATATTCAGTGTTTAAAATTACTCCATCTAGAGAAAACTGAGAAACAGACTATTATACAAGATGGTATTATTCTATAAAACCCTGTATAGTTGTAAATACTAGCATTTGTCATTACTAAGGGCTCACCATTGAACCCTGTTCACAAGATGGTATAGAGTTTATATGTAGGGTGGAAAGGATGTCTGTAGTCCCTGCATAAATTCCCAACTCAAAAAAGGCACAAAAAACTAATAAAATCATTCAGTAAAACACCTTTGGGAAAAAAAATAAGTAGCGTTTGACTCTCTGTGACTTTCTATAGAATCCTAAAACACAATGAAGATAAATTTTACTTACAATGTCAATACATTTTAAAAGAACACAGAACATTCTGAATTAATTAGCTTAAAGTTACAATTTTTTTTAAGTCAGTCTTACACCCGTATTCATTTGCTGTTTATAATTATAGCTTTTTTCATTAACTAGAAAACTGCTGATTGAATTCAAATGTATCATGCTCCAAAATTAGAATAAATTTTTCCTCTAGCCTGACCAGGTGGTGGCACAGTGGATAGTGTCAGCTTGGGATGCTGAGGACCCAAGTTCAAAACCCTCAGATTGCCGCCTTGAGTGTGGGATCACAGACATGATGCCATGGTCGCTGGCTTGAGCCCAAAGTTGCTGGCTTGAGCAAGGGGGTCACTGGTTTGGCTGAAGCCACCCTCCCAAGGCACATACAAGAAAGCAATCAATGAGCAACTAAGGCGCAGCGATGAAAATTGATCTTATTTCTCTCTCTTCCTGCCCATCCCTTTCTCTCGTCTCACACAATAAATAAATAAATAAATAAATACATACATACATACATACATACTGAATGAATAAATAAATAAATTCTCTACAGAGCCTGCCCGTATGCTTGGGTTGGTTAGAGTGTTGTCCTGGTGTACAAAGGTTGCAGGCTGGATCCCTGGTCAGGGCACAAAGAGGAACAGGATCAATGTTTCTGTCTGTCTGTCTGTCTCTCTCCCTCCCTTCCTCTCCCTCTAAAATCAATAAATTTTTAAAAAGTTTTGAATTCTCTATAGAAAATGTATGTAATAAGGTTGCAGGCGGGGGCCATGACCCCTCCTCCCTTAAGAGGATGAAGGGACATTAAAAAACTGGACATTCCAGATCACCTTCCCCCAGGCATCCAGATTGACTCACCTGGGTGTGGAAGGTCCCCTAGCTTACTTATGGTTAATCTTACATAAATCGCTGAAAACTACATTTTTCCTTTTTCCCATAACGACTACTAGCCCCCACCCCTGAACCCTCTATTTAACCTGACCTGTTAGAGAACTGGTTGCTGACCTCGGTCTTAGGAGTCAGCCCAGTAGATGACCCACTGATAAACTTTTCTTGCCTGAACTCGGGTGTCCTCCTTCGGCCGACCTTACAGTATGGTTATTTTCTGAACCTAGGGTAGACCACACCCATCACTCCCAGCCCTTGATACACCACTAACTTTTGAGGGTTTTGCAACATCTTATGTCTTCACCTGAGTCAAGTTTCATTACCTGTTGGTTTTGTGACAACTGAATGTGAGTGGTTTACTGGTGTCCAGTATACCTTATTGTGTATGCTTCATTATAAAGTGAAGCATATAAAATAGTTTTGAAAGGCAATGCATGCCTGACCTGTGGTTGTGCAGTGGACAGAGCATCAGCCTAGAATGCTGAGGTTGTCGGTTCAGGCCCCAGGCTTGCCCAGTCAAGGCACAGACAAGAAGCAACTACTTCCTGCTCCTCCCCACCTCCTTTCTCTTTCTTTCTCTCTCATTCTCTATTTTTCTCTCTCTCTCTCCTTTCTCTCCTCTCTGAAATAAATAAAATCTAAAAAAAATGGCAACAGGGGAGTATGTACACTTCTTGATTTTCAAAATAATAAATGAAATAAAGGTTGAATATCTTTAATATGTTAGTGTGGCATTGTGATATGTAATAAGAAATACATATTTGGTCTTTGTTCCTTCAAGTTTCTGGCACTGAGCTCCTAAAACCCTAGAAATTTCCTTAGTGATGAGAGAGATAAGGGTGTCTCTTGCTGTGTTAATAAGGTGGCTTTATGAAAGCTCCTAGGTAAGGATGGGGGCAGATTGCCAGAGGAGCCAACCAAGTGATTAGAGCAGGGGTCCCCAAGCTGCGGCGCCCTGAGGCCATTTATCTGGCCCCTGCCGCATTTCCGGAAGGGGCACCTCTTTCATTGGTGGTCAGTGAGAGGAGCACAGGATGCGGATGCGCAAAGGGCAGCATCGCTCACGTACAGTACTACTTCCAGTGACGTGGGATGCATGCCTCACGGCTCCAGAAGCACGTCATATTACTTGTTACGGCTAGCAGTGACAAATATGGAACCGAACATTGACCATCTCATTAGCCAAAAGCAGGCCCATAGTTCCTATTGAAATACTGGTCATTTGTTGATTTAAATTTACTTGTTCTTTATTTTAAATATTGTATTTGTTCTCATTTTGTTTTTTTACTTTAAAATAAGATATGTGCAGTGTGCATAGGGATTTGTTCATAGTTTTTTTATAGTCCAGCCCTCCAATGGTCTGAGGGACAGTGTGGCCCCCTGTGTAAAAAGTTTGGGGACCCCTGGATTAGAGGGTTGCAACTTCTGCCCCCACCCGGCCTCCAGGGAGGGGAGAGGGGTTTGTGATTGCATTCAGTCACCAGTGGTGGGTGATTTAACCAACCATAACTGTGTAATGGAACCTCCATAAACACCCGAAAAGACTGCGAGCGGAGAGCTTCCGGGTGGCAAACGTGCAGACTTGGAGAGTGGCCTGCCCGGAGGGGTGTGCAAGCTCCGCGGCCTCTCTCCACGCAGCTATTAAAACTATTTAACCCAAGAGCAATGAAAGCATCTGCCCACTGAGAGATAAGCCGATCTATTCATGTTAGCCCAAAACAAGAAACAATCCAAATACCCATTAATAAGAGAATGATTAATTGCATTTTCCCATACAATAAAATGTAAACAAGAAAAAGACTCAGGAAACTCTTTTTCCAATCACTGCAAAGCACACTCACTGAAAGAGAAATCCATGGGAGTGAACAGTTCACGTAAATATTTCACGTCCAATTATACCTTCCCTGAGAAATTACATGTTGTACTGTGAATATCAAACCTGGAGATGGAAAATTTCATTGTGGTGCATCCTACCAAATCATAGCCTTCTAACATAATGGGCTCCCTGCTGCTAAATTCCACTTGGTAAGTGATAAGAACCTAGGTAAAAGTTCTTACATTTTCAGTGTGATAAAATTTGCTTTAGAAACCCTCTTTCTTGGCCCTGGCTGGCTGGTCCAGTGGATAAAGTATCAGCCTGGCTTATGGACGTCCTGGGTTCGATTCCCGGTCAGGGCACATATAAGAAGTGACCATCTGCTTCTCCTCCCCTTCCTTCCTCTTTCTCTATCTTTTCCTCTCGTAACCAGTGGTTGATTTAAGCATCGGCTTCAGATGGGGGCTGCCAGGTGGTTGGGGGCATGCGGGCATCTGTCTCACTATCTCCACTTCTCTCACTTAAAAAAAAACAAAAACAAACAAAAAAAAACAACAAAAAAACCCTCTTTCTCAAAAAGTTAAAAATAAAACTATTACATGATCCAGCAGCCACACTTCTGAGTTTATATTCAAAGGACGCAAAATCAGTATCTTGGAGACATATCTGCACTCCCATGCTGCACTGTAGCACTGTTCACAATAGCCACAGTTAAAAACAACCCCAGTGTCCGTTGATGGATGAATGAATAAAGAAAATGGGGGGGGGGTGTATAAAATGGAATACTATTCAGCTTTTTAAAAAAAATTGCCATTTGCAACAACACGAATAAACCTAGAGAGCATTATGCTAAGTGAAATAAACCAGAGAAAGACAAATACTGTATGGTATCACTTATATATGGAATCTAAAATTTAAAAAGTGAAATTCATTAGAAACAGGATAATGCTAGTTCCTAGGGAATGGGGGATGAGAAAAATGGGGAGATACTGGTCAAAGGGTATAAACTTTCAGTTCTAAGTTCTGGGATCCTATGTATAACATGGTGACTACGGTTAACAATACTACTTAGTATATACTTGAAATATGCTAAAAGTATATCATTTTTTTTACTTTTTATTTTAGGGAGAGAGACAAATAGAGACAGAGACAGACAGACAGACAGGAACAGATAGACAGGGAGAGAGATGAGAAGCATCAATTCTTCATTGCAGCACCTTAGTTGTTCACTGATTGCTTTCTCATATGTGCCTTGATGCGGGGGGGGGGGTTTACAGCTGAGCCAGTGACCCTTGCTCAGCTAGCAACCTTGGCTTCAAGCCAGTGACCTTTGAGCTCAAGCCAGTGACCATGGGTCATGTCTATGATCCCACACTCAAGCCAGCGACCTTGGGGTTTCAAACCTGAGTCCTCTGCATCCCGGACTGACACTATCCACTGCATCACTGCCTGATCAGGCAAGAGTAAAACATAAGTGTGCTCACAAAAAAAAACAAAAAAAAGGTAAATTATATGAGGTAAGGGATGTTAATTAACTTGATTGCCGTACTCATGCCCCAGTGTACATGTGTATCAAATCATCATATTGTACACTTTAATTATATAATTTTACTTGTCAATTAAGCTGGAAGAAAAAAAAGTATGCTTCTTTTTAAAAAAGAAACCCTCTTTTAAAAAGGGCACATAGATATATAGTGAATAAAACCAGCTAAGCTACCTTCCCAGTTTGAAAATGCAGAGCCTTTGCCCCTTTATCCAAACTCTTTAATATCCCAGTTTTTACTGGGTACCTGCAACTTATTGTCCCAGGCCCTAGGGTAAAACCAAAGAAAGACACAAAAAATAGACAATTTCTCTGACCTTGTGAAAAGCAATACAGCTAATAGTAATGCCAGAAAGCAAATGACTAAATCTTTTCCAACTCTCCAGGTGTAACTGGGAACCACATTCTACACCAGTGCTGCCAACAGAACATTCTGTGATGATGGCAATGTCCTACTGCCACCCAATGACTGGTAGCCACTAGTCAAATTATTGGGTACTTGAATTATGGCTAATGCAACTGAGAAAATGAACCTTTTAATTTTAATTAATTTAACTTTAAATGTAATCAAAGCAACGCTGATTAGTTAGCCAAGTGGGGCTATATTTAGTGAGAGACAGGGAGGCAGACTCCCACATGCACCCTGACTGAGATCCACCCGGCAAGCCCCTACCAGGCAATGCTCTACCTGGTTGGGCTGCAGCTCTGCTGCTCAGCAACCGACCTATTTTAGAGCCTGAGGCTGAGGCCATGGAGCCATCCTCATTGCCTGGGGCCAGTTTTTGCTTGATTTGAGCCATGGCTGTGGGAGAGGAAGGGTGGAGGGTAGAGGGAGGAGGGAGAAGCAGATGGTCACTTCTCCTGTGTGTCTTGACCAGGAATTGAACCTGGGACTTCCACACACTGGGTCAATGCTCTACTGCTAAGCCAACCAACCAGGCCAAACCTACCATATTTGACAATGCAATTCTATATAAACTTCTATCCATAATACTTACCATTGATATATGCTACAGTTCCCCTATAAGGTTTTACTAGTTCTAAGTATCAGTAATTTAATACCCTTGAAAAGGGAATAAAAAGCTACATTAAACATACATGGCAGGGTCAAGATTCATCTGGACTTTAGAAATGCTAAAGCCAGGGGAGGAAATGTATCAATACTTTAGAACAAAGGAGATCCAGTAGTTCTGTTTTCTAGGCTTCTCCCTCTGGAGGTGAGCAGCCCGTGGAAAAGGATCTATAATATTTCCGAACCTACAACAGTACTCAGATAGAGAAGGCATTCAATAAACATTTGCTCAATAAAGTGCCAGACAAGTGTCTCTCTTCCTCACTGGTATTCTAAGAGCAAAGGACTGGGTCTGTAATATTTGTATTCCTAGCACTTAAACAGTGCTATGAATATAATATGCAGTCAATATTTGTTTTTTTATTTGGTATGCAATGATGAAAGTAAGAAAGAATGGTGTGGCTACAATAACACTTGGAAGACAGAAGTAGCAGAACTTGCTGACCAGAATGTGGAGTTAAAGGGAGAATGTCAGCGCTGTGAACAGAAAAAAAGCCTAGAAGAGGAGCTAAGTTTGGGGGTGTTGGGCAAACAAGTTCGTAACAAGTGTTTTCTTGGGTTTGCTCGCTTGTATTGGGGCAGCGCCAAGTGGGTATAGACTAAGGAAGGTTGCTCTGCTTGCCCTGGGGCGGCAGATGGGAAATTGTAGGTTGCCTTCCTGCTTGCGAGGCGCCATTGTTTGCTGGGAAGGGGTTTTGGATTTTTCCCCCAGCCTGTTCGCAGGAGAGTCTAGCAAGAGAAAGAGAGTGCTGTTTTTGCTGGGGAGTGCCGAGGCTGGTGGGGACTGTGGGAGTCTGGAGAAGGAGTCCGGGTAGTGGAACAGAGATCAGGTCGGGGCTTGGGAGCCCTGCTGAGGTTGGTGGGTACTGAGAGAGAGCAAAGCGGTCTTGCCTGCCTGCTTGCCCGTCCGCCCTTGTGAGACTCTAATAAACGGAACGGCCCACCATCCTCCGACTCCACAGTTCCTTTACCATCTGCCCGAGTCCAACAGGAACCGCATGGCCATCGCAGTGGCCACTAGACTTACAGGGGAAAAACTAAATTTAAGAGAATCGTATGTGACACCTACTACTTACAAAACTATATATCAGATACTTTAAGAACGACAAGGATGCAACTTACTCTTAAGAAAGTTACAGTCCGGTAGAAGTATTAAGTAAGCTTAAGGTTAGGGGTGAAACAATCAAGTATTACACCAAGGGCAGAAAGAAAAAAAGACAGCCAAAGACAGATTCTTAAAGAAAACAGAAATATTAGGGGGGAAAAAGCTAGAAATTCATATAAGAGGACTGGGAGTATGTGACAGAAAAGCAAGGGAGAGAGTTCCAAGGAGATCCAGAAAAAATAAACAATTAGGACCACATCAAACTAAAAGCTTTTGCACAGCTAAAGAAGCCATCAACAAAATGAAAAAATAACCCACTGAATGGGAGAACATATTTGCCAAGGATACATCTGATAAGGAGTCAATTTGAAAAATATATAAAGAACTGATAGCCTGACCAGTGGATGGAGTGTCGACCTGGGACACTGCTGTCCGAGGCTCAAAACCCCAAGGTCAGGCCCTGGCCGGTTGGCTCAGCGGTAGAGCGTCGGCCTAGCGTGCGGAGGACCCGGGTTCGATTCCCGGCCAGGGCACACAGGAGAAGCGCCCATTTGCTTCTCCACCCCTCCGCCGCGCCTTCCTCTCTGTCTCTCTCTTCCCCTCCCGCAGCCAGGGCTCCATTGGAGCAAAGATGGCCCGGGCGCTGGGGATGGCTCTGTGGCCTCTGCCCCAGGCGCTAGAGTGGCTCTGGTCGCAACATGGCGACGCCCAGGATGGGCAGAGCATCGCCCCCTGGTGGACAGAGCGTCGCCCCTGGTGGGCGTGCCGGGTGGATCCCGGTCGGGCGCATGCGGGAGTCTGTCTGACTGTCTCTCCCTGTTTCTAGCTTCAGAAAAATGCAAAAAAAAAAAAAAAAAAAAAAAAACCCCAAGGTCACCGGCTTGAGCAAGGGGTCGCTGGCTCGGCTGGAGCCCACTAGTCAAGGCACATATGAGAAGCAATTGATGAATAACTGAAGTGATGCAAC
The DNA here is from genome assembly GCF_036850765.1 of Saccopteryx bilineata. Taxonomy (NCBI): domain Eukaryota; kingdom Metazoa; phylum Chordata; class Mammalia; order Chiroptera; family Emballonuridae; genus Saccopteryx; species Saccopteryx bilineata. The sequence goes on from NC_089502.1 coordinate 133,382,359, forward strand.
TACAAGTTGATGTTTCTCATCTCTCTGTCTCTGTCTCTCCCGCTTAAAAAAAAAAAAAGAACTCGCCCTGGCCGGTTGGCCCAGCGGTAGAGCATCGGCCTAGCGTGCGGAGGACCCGGGTTCGATTCCCGGCCAGGGCACACAGGAGAAGCGCCTATTTGCTTCTCCACCCCTCCGCCGCGCCTTCCTCTCTGTCTCTCTCTTCCTCTCCCGCAGCTGAGGCTCCATTGGAGCAAAAATGGCCCGGGCGCTGGGGTTGGCTCTGTGGCCTCTGCCTCAGGCGCTAGAGTGGCTCTGGTCGCAACATGGCGACGCCCAGGATGGGCAGAGCATCGCCCCCTGGTGGGCAGAGCGTCGCCCCATGGTGGGCGTGCCGGGTGGATCTCGGTCGGGCGCATGCGGGAGTCTGTCTGTCTCTCCCTGTTTCCAGCTTCAGAAAAATGCAAAAAAAATAAAATAAAAAAATAAAAAGGAACTTATACAACTCAACACCAAGAAGACAACCCAATTAAAAATTGGGCAAAGGACCTGAATAGATACTTCTCCAAAGAAGACATACAGATGGCCAATTGGCATATGAAGAAAAAATGCTCAACCCCCACTAATCATCAGAGACATGCAAAATAAAACCACAATGAGATATCATCTCAAGCCTGTCAGAATGGCTCTCATCAATAAATCAAGAAACAAGAGCTGGCAATGATGTGGAGAAAAGGGAACCTTAATGCACTGCTGGTGGGAATTCAAACTGGTGCAGCCACTGTGGAAAATAGTATGGAATTTCCTCAAAAAATTTAAAATAAAACTGCTGTATGACCCAGTGATCCCACTTCTGGGAAAATACCAAAAAAACCCAAAAGACGAATTCAAAAGAATATATGCACCCCAATATTCATTGCAGCGTTACTTACAACAGCCAAGACCTAGAAACAGCCCAAGCATCCACCAGTAGATAAGTGGATAAAAAAGCTGTGGCAGAGCCCTGGCCAGATAGCTCAGTTGGTTAGAACATCGTCCTGATATGCAAAGGTTGTGGGTTCAATCCCTGGTCGGGGCACATACAGAAAAAGATTGATGTTTCTGCCTCTATCTCTTTTCCCCTTTCTCTTTCTCTAAAAAAAGAAGAAGAAGAAGAAGAAGAAAATCTTATCCTTTGCAACGCATGGATGGACATGGCAAGCATTATGCTAAGTGAAATAAGCCAGGCAGAGAAAAAAGACAAGTACCATATGATCTCACTTATGTGTGAAATCTAATGAACACAATAAAGTGACAAACAAAAAAAAAATAGAAACAGAGGCATGGGTACAAAGAACAGACTGACAGCTGTCAGAGGGGAGGGTGGTTGGGGGCTGGGTGGAAGAAGGTGAAGGGACTAAACAAAGAGAAATTTATATATATATATATATATATTTATATATTATATTATATTATATTATATTATATTATATTATATTATATTATATTATATTATATAAAACACATAGACACAGACAACAGTGTGGCGATAGCCAGGGGGAAGGGGCGGGAGTTGGGAGCCATGTGGAAATGGGCCAAGGGGGGAGAAAGAAGACAAAAAGAGGCTTTGCTTTGAGCGACGGGCACACAATGCAGTGTGCAGATGATGTTGAGTTGAGCTGTACATTGAAACCTATATGGTTTTGTGGGCCAATGTCACACCAATCAATTCAATTAAAAAATAACAAAATGCCATAAAGCAGTGAATACATGCTGAAGAGCCCCAACTGTTGTTACTATTCACAATCCAGTTCAGGTCCTCCGTGCCACCAAACCGCACGGGTTCCTCCAGGTTCTAATAGATCTCTTTTCCCCATACATTCCCACTGTACTACTAGAAGACAGGTCCACAGACAGGGATCACGTATTATTAACTCAGCACTTTGTAGATATAATCTAGTATCTTGGACATGTGGAATACAATATACTTGGGTAGAAGTATCCTGAAATATTTTCTGGACTGTGTTTATAAATTATAATGGCTTATTTCCTTATGGCGCATCAATGAAACTATATGTATCTCAGCAAGATTAGGTTGTGTCATTAGTTTAAGTGGCCAGAACTTCTCTTTCATTCAATATCTTGGGCACCAACTACAGATCAGACGTTGTATACAAAAGCTCCTCAGATGAAGAGCTCATATAAGAGGTGAAAATGTGAATTAACTACATGTGAGAAGTGCAAAAAAAGGGTCTGTGCAAGGGTAGTCAACCTTTTTATACCTACCGCCCACTTTTGTATCTCTGTTAGTAGTAAAATTTTCTAACCGCCCACTGGTTCCACAGTAATGGTGATTTATAAAGCAGAGTTACAGCATATAATAATAATTGCTTACCAAGTACTTTAGGTCAGATTTTCGCTAATTTTGGCAGAATAAATCTTTATAAAACAACTTACTATAGTTAAATCTTTTTATTTATACTTTGGTTGCTCTGCTACCGCCCACCATGAAAGCTGGAACGCCCACTAGTGGGCGGTAGGGACCAGGTTGACTACCACTGGTATAAGGTATTTCACATGCCCAGTACAGGTAAAAACCTCTACATCTGGGAGAAGGGGAGAATTTTACTTGGGGAAAAGGCTTTACAACGAGCTTATTTGATCAGTGATTTTCAAAGGCACACAACAACTCATTTATCTCTGTTATATTGTGAAAAGGTGTATTATTCATGGAAAATGGACTTTCTGAACAGTATAAAATGCATTTACAAAAAGTCCATTTGCAATGTGCACTCAAGCCATATAGTCCCTCCAGCATCTCTCTTAACAGGCCAACTCCCCATTACCTCTGTAAAATAGGCCAGCTGATGCCGACATTACAAATGATTTTTTGGCTAATAGGTAACTATTTAGTTCAACTTCACACTTCCGCTCCCTTAATGCACACTTAGCATCCAAAAGTTAGTTGCATTTCTTCCCAAAAACTGTTTGTGAACTCCTCTTGTAATAGACATCACATGGTTTTCAACTAAATAGTGTGCAAACCAATTAAAAGAAAGTTGTGATTTCTGTAAAAATTATGTAGGATGCTTGGGCAAGAGTCAATGAAGGTGATAAGTCACTTTTAAAATGTGGCTATCAATTAGATATGGATTAGAATAAAAGACAGAAGACCACTAAAATTCTACAATTCATAGGTTGTCTATATTATCGCTCCACTTTCAAAAAGATCAACACTGGACCTACTGGACAGATAGGCTGGATTAGGACTATGGTTCATACAAGAAAGACGACACTGAACTTCAATCAGCTGATCCATACTCAGAGAAAAAGGCTTTGGCCCTCCATCAGAAGACTGGCAAAGAAACATGCTTTAGAGCAAAATATTTATTTGTGTATTCTTCTGAATTACTTAGAGCTTTACTAATTTTTAAAATTAACTTTCCAATTATTGACTTCAATTCATCAAATAAGAGGGCTCCCACCAGAAATCTCCTGCTAACACTTACTCCTTCAGAAAGCCCCCCGAGTGCTAACTGCCTCTTCAAAAAACCCTCAACTGGTACTGGACTGCTGCAATTGGTTTTAACCTCAAACCACTTTTTAAAAAACAAGTTCATTATGAGTAACAAAAATTTGATTAATATTTTCTTCTTTTGATCTTGATGTACAACAAAGTAAAACAAAAGGACCTGAATAAATCACTGCAGAGACAGGTCTTAAAAACAAAGACAACATATGGAAGTAATATTAGTTGTCCAGAAGGATCTATGAAAATCCAAGGTAAGCAATTTAAAGAAAGATGGTATTTGTGTCTTGGTGGGGGAGAAATAAGTCAATATAGTTGAAAACAAACTAAAGAAAAAGGAAAGCATAAATATGAACCAATTATTAACAAAAATCCAGAAACCACAGACAAACGCTAGGCTGGTTCTAACAAGGAAAGGCTATTTGTAATTTGATTTTAACATTAATGACACATCAACTAATTACCCACTGCCACATTTGATTATGTATAAAGAATCATTCATGAAACCAAGAAGTACACATCATAGTCTTTATTCATTAACTGATGTCAAGTTAATTAACCAGGGAGGTCATTAGACAAAGGTAACTCTAATGCCCTAAGGCAAACCAAAACTAGGCCTTAAGCTATACCAATCAAATGATTTCCTTTCTTTGCTATGGCACCTTCTCTATAAATCTTCCGCCTGGCTCCGATCAGCACTCCTAACTGCTTCCAATTTGGTGTTGCCCAATTCATATTGATTTTTCCTCAAACTCTCAAAACTTCTAATATACCTCTGTTCAACTTCCAACAGTAACTTACAATTCAATTGTGAAAACTGGAATATATATGAAAATTTTGTGCCCAGAGATTAGGACAACACAGGTGTTCAATCAATATTTACTCGTTTCATTAAGAGTTAGACATTTCAAAATTGTAGTTAATGCATCAAGACAACAGGCCAAGATGAGACGATTCAGATTCATGGTTATCAAATGAACTATACAAAATGAACTATATACATCACAATGGCTAAAGATGTTCAAAGATAACTGGGGAGATTATCTTTTACACAGGAAAGAGGATTTGAATTCCACCTTGGAAAATGGGTGGAATTACAGTTAAATTGCATGAGCAAAAAAGAGGGTACATTGCAGCAAATTCAGGTTAGAAACACTTGAGGATTATTATAAATAATGATGATAATGATATATAATTTTCAAGATGCTTTCATGTTTAGCATTTCACTGAAAATCGCAACAGCCCAGTGAATTAATTCAGAGCCCAGAGAATCATGCTCTTGAAATAGAAAAAGGATTATGTGGTCAAAATTGCACATTTCTAAAAGAGAAGAAACCTGGATGTGGTTATCTTCAATCGTTTTCTGAATGCAAAGCTAAGAAATTTGAATTTCAGCCTGTAAACATTGGGAATTTTTTTTTTTTGTATTTTTCAGAAGTGAGAAGTGGGGAGGCAGTCAGACTCCCCCATGTGCCCGACCAGGATCCACCGGCATGCCCACCAGGGGGCAATGCTCTGCCCATCTGGGATGTTACTCCATTGCAGTCTGAGCCACTCTAGCGCCTGAGGCAGAGGCCATGGAGTCGTCCTCAGCGCCTGGGCCAACTTTGCTCCAATGGAGCCTTGACTGCGGGAGGAGAAGAGAGAGACAGAGAGAAAGAGAGGGGGAAGGGTAGAGAAGCAGATGCGAGCTTCTCCTGAGTGCCCTGACCAGGAATTGAACCCGAGACTTCCACACACCGGGCCGACATTGAGCCAACAGGCCAGGGCCAAACATTGGGAATTTACTACAAGTTTGTAACAGATTTTTTTTACAGTGACATGACAATGAAAAACTACTTGAATTACAATAATGACAAACACAATTCGAGGTAAATAGAATGTCCATCATTCATTCCTTCATTCCTTCATCCCACAAGTAGTTACTGAATAACTACTCTGTGCCAGTCAGTATGCCAGATGTTATCAATACAGTAGTGAACAAAACAGATAAGTCTCTCCTCTTAAAATCATAAGAGATACAGAAAATTTCAGTAGAAAAAATATTTCAAATAAAAAAATCCGGTGAAATATCAGATTTCGAAGTCAAATAAAATAACAGTTAAAATATATAGACAGCACTTTGTGCTAAGTACTGGTCTAGCTGCTTTATTTATATTACTTGATTTAGTCCTCACAAAAACCCTTTCTGGTCCTTTACTACCAGAAACCTCATTTTACCAACAAGGAGACCAAAAGAGAAATTAGTTACATAGCCAGTCAAGTGGCAGAACTGGAATCCAAACCCAGGCAGGTGGCTCCAGAAACCCCATACCGCCCCCCCACTCTGTCTACCCTTAGCTGAGCCACGTGGCTGCAGGCAGGACATCTGGAGCGTCCCAACCACCCGCATGATGCTAAGTATTTTTACGTACTTTACCACATTTCATCCTAACACTTAAAAAAGAGAAGAAAACAGTTCTAGATTCATTAAACGCCTTGTCTCTGGTCATACAGCTAGGAAGTGTCAAGGCCACCATCAAACCAAGGTTTTTTCTCAACCTCCAAAGGCCTATTTTTAACTATGACATTATTGTACAAGGCAACAGTTATTTGTAAGCCTCACTGGATGCATCCCAAGTATAAAACTGAACTGGGAAAACCAAAAGCGTGATGAAGAGATCTATCTATATATATATAAAATATACATTATATATTTTAAAGAAGTGAATATAGTAAGTTTAAGACAAAATGGATTGTTCCATGTGCAGAGTGCAACAGACCCACGATGTGCCACCACCAATGCTATGCGGGTTTTATTGTTTTTAGTAAGAGGCCTTATTTCACTCTCTATACCAACCAACTCCAAAAATCCATGTACAGGGCAAAGTTTGAGATGTCAATCGCTTATTCTAATGTTTGCATACTTGTTAGTTTGTCCATTAAAAAGTTTCCCCCTCAAATCTCTAGAATCTAATTATAATTGCTAATATACTTTCCTACTTTACTAGAGATTCCATGAAAAACCTATTAACAACAGACATCCTTAGAGTGCAAACAAATTGGGCCATTACTCTGGCCCGAAACTTGGGAAGCCCCCTGCAGCTGTTACAGGAACCACAAAGGTAGTCTTTCAAGAATGCAGCACCAGGGCAAAATATTTAACTGGCAAGCCCTGGCCAGATAGCTTGGTCGGTTACAGTGTCATCCGGAAGCACAGAGGTTGCTGGGTTTGATCCCCAGTCAGGGCACATAAGAAACAGATGGATGTTCCTGTCTGTCTCTCTCTCTCCCTTCCTCTCTCACTAAAGTCAATTAAAATTTTTTTAACTTAATTAGAAAATACAATCTGTATTAGCATAAAACCCTCCCTTTTTCATTATGACTGAAGCAGTATAGCAGGTCTTCCAACTCCCAATGTCTTTTCCACCGACCACTGAATTACAAGCTGTTTTAACCACTTCAGCAGCACACGATGGAAGGGAAGAGAGAACAGCACGAAGCAGAGATGAGATTTGGGGATGGGCTTAATATACCAGTTAATAAAAGGCGATTCAATCTTTCAACAGATACTTATTCAGCACCTACGGAGCCTGGAAGTACAATGGTTAGCATCCCAATATATCCTATTTTTAACCCACCTAGAAGTTGGACAGATCACCCTGCAGGGTCTCCATCTAGAAAGAAGAGCTAATAACTATTCTCAGAGAAATGTAATGGGTTAGGCCCAGTCACTGAGCCATGACAGGAGGACTTAGCCACTCGCCCTTGAGTCCCCCTCACTTCCTGACACTGTGTCCCCCAACAATCCCCACCTGCCTTCTGCTGCAGCCTTCCATAGGCGTTTGCACCAAGGAAAAGGACTGTTACAGCATGGCCCCTATCCAGAACCTGCACTCTTTTGACTCCTTTGCTGATACACGTAAGGGTGATGGTGTGCTTCCTGCTGGCACTGAGGACTATGTCCACGTAAGGGTTCAAGAGCCTGGCCGAGTAGCTTAGTTGGTTACAGCATCGTCCCCATATGCCAAGGTTGCAGATCGGATCCCCGTCAGGGCACATATGGGAATCAGCCAATGAATGCATAAATAAGTGGAACCAATCGATGTTTCTCTTTCTCTCTCTCTCTCTCTCTGTCTCAAATCAATCAGTCCATTTCTTAAAAATTCAACAGAGAAGCGGCAGAAAGACCCTTACTACTGTCCAAGGTTATGATCGAAAAAACCGAGTGACAGCATTTAAGAGGAAGTTCGCTGCAACGGCACTGTAGCTGAGCACCCCAATGTGGAGCAGCAACTCCGCCACAGGGTGACCAGCGCAAGGACACACGCCAGTTCCTCCTGGAGACGGACTGAGGACGACCAGCTGAGTTCATGGGTTTTAAGTGCTTTTGGCTCACTGAAGCTTAAGTGAGGATTTCTTGCAACGAGTAGAATTTCCCCTCTGTCCCTTGTCACAAGTTTAAAACCCTCACAGCTTGTATGATATGACCATTGGGGTCTGCTTTTAACTTGGGCTAGTGTAACTCCTTCATGCCATAGACTGAACAGAGCCATGCTTAAAATAGAAATTTTAAAAAATGTAATGGATTCAATGTGGCACACCAGCCTTTAAAGTGTTCTGTGCTCAAATGAAATCAGTTTTAAAGATTAAAAGGTTTTCCGAACAGCATGTTTTCAAAAACAAAGCCTAGAAAGGTTAATATATATATATATATATATATATATATATATATATATATATATATATATATTTATAAAATAAGTTAATGTTTATCCCTGGACAGGAAGCAGCGTTCAACATCTCTGTATCCCTTAGGGTATTTGGCACACTGCCCTTCACTTAACAAGGGTTCAGTAAGTATATGTGATGGAGTACGGAGTGCTGTCGTAATTTTAACAATCTGGCAGAGGAGCAAGAATGTACAAAAGGAATTCATATTTACTGCTGCCTATTATACACCAAGTACTGTGTTGGGCACTTTATTTATATTATTTCATTTAATTTTCGCAGCCACCTTATGAGGTACTAATAGGTATTAATAGTCAAAAAACAGCCTGACCAGGTGGTGGCGCAGTGGGTAGAGCGTCAGACTGGGATACCGAGGACCCAGGTTCGAGACCCCGAGGTCACCAGCTTGAGCGCGGGCTCATCTGGCTTGAGCAAAAAAAAAAAAAAAAGCTCACCAGCTTGGACCCAAGGTCACTGGCTCGAGCAAAGGGTTACTCAGTCTGCTGAAGGCCCGCGGTCAAGGCACATATGAGAAAGTAATCAATGAACAACTAAAGTGTCGCAACAAAAAACTGATGATTGATGCTTCTCATCTCTCTCTGTTCCTGTTTGTCTGTCCCTATCTATCCCTCTCTCTGACTCTGTCTCTGTAAAAAAAAAAAAAAAAAATAGTCACAAAACAAAGAGTGGATTTTCATTTTCCAAGAATCAGATAATAAATCTAAACTTTAAAAATGAGCAGTGGGGCCCTGGCCAGTTCGTTCAGTGGTAGAGCGTCGGCCTGGCGTGCAGGAGTCCTGGGTTCGATTCCCGACCAGGGCACACAGGAGAAGCGCCCATCTGCTTCTCCACCCCTCCCCCTCTCCTTCCTCTCTGTCTCTCTCTTCCCCTCCCGCAGCCAAGGCTCCATTGGAGCAAAGATGGCCTGGGCGCTGAGGATGGCTCCATGGCCTCTGCCTCAGGCGCTAGAATGGCTCTGGTTACAACAGAGCGACGCCCCGGATGGGCAGAGCATCGCCCCCTGGTGGGCATGCCGGGTGGATCCTGGTTGGGCGCATGCGGGAGTCTGTCTGACTGCCTCCCCGTTTCCAGCTTCAGAAAGAAAAAAAAAAGAATCTGTGACCAAAGTGCTACGTGAATATCAGCGCATTTATAACGAAGCGCCACCACATAGGAATAAATTACTCAGTGGGATAAGCAGTTGAAGGAAACCGGCAGTTGGGTGGAGAAACCCCGTTCTGGTAGGCCATCAGTCAGTGACGAGTCTGTAGAGGCTATACGGGATAGCTACCTAAGGAGCCCTAAAAAATCTGTGCGTGAGCCCACATCGAACTGCACTGAATAGGTATGAAACTGGGAAAGTTTTCCTTTTATTTGGTGCAGATTTCACATTTCTATCATCTTTTGTTGCTGTCCTGTGACCAGTCCAAAGTGCACCATGACTTTACGGACACACTGTATACAAAGAGAAATAAAAATGATCAATATATAAATTTTGTAAATGTTCAATCTTACAACTAATTTTAACTAACAAAAACAATATTGCACCTGACACTGTGGGGGCGCAGTGGATAAAGCATCGACCTGGAACACTGAGGTCACCACTTCAAAACCCTGGGCTTGCCTGATCAGGGTACATATGAGAAGCAACAGCTACAAGTGGATGCTTGCTGCTCCTCCCTCTAAATTCAATTTTTAAAAAATGCTGACTAGATTGGCCAAAATAATAAAAAAGTTTAACTGGTCACCTTTCTTTAGTGGACTCAGCATATTTCCTCTACACCCTCCCCCTCGGTGTGGCACTTGCCCTCTCATCAGGGGCATGTATCATCACCCCCGGTGACTCCCGAGGGGCACAGAAGACAGTGTCCTCAGAAATTAGCAAAAAACTTCACAAGGACTCACGTAAGACAACATTCTTCGCCATGACGTCTCCAACAAAGAAAAAGGAGAACCCACATGTACAGAGCACTGAAGTCCTGCTTTAAAATGGCTGACCAAACACGCGTTTACCTTTTGTCCCACATTAAAACCCCTTGAAATGAAGCAAGAGAAATATTAAAACAAATCCAGAGCAGTCCTGGCGACATAGATGCCCCAGCAGATAGATCAGTGAGGAATTCCAAGGAGCTATGAAGCCGATTAGGATCGAATGAATAACAAAACCTACCAGAGGTGAGGCATCTACAACTTCATGCAGGAAAATAAAAAGCTCTTCTCCAAAAGATAAATTTGTCATAAGAACCCTTGAAAGATAACAATACTATAGGTAGTAGGAGCTAATAAAAGAAATGGCTAATTATAAACCACATAATTAAAGAGCTGTGAAACACCTTCATCCAGGCCCACTGCCTACGCTCTTTCAGCAGGCCTAATGCCAGCCTTTACCCAGTCCTGACTCTAAATGAGAGTTCAGACAAGGAGTACTATCAGTAACATTTCTCCAGAGAAGTGGAGCAAGGTGCCAGTTAACTGTAGCTCCCATGACAAACAGGGAAAGTGACCCTCACACTCTACAGAAAAACACTGTCTTCAGGGCAAGGAGATAGCACAAGCAAAGTCACCAAGTTCGAAACAGCATTTTATGGGGAACTCTACGTGCCAGAGCATAGTGTTTGAGGAGACAGAGAAAGGATGTGAGGTTGGAGAGGCAGGCAGGCAGGCAGGCAGGCAGGGAGGGAGGGAGGGAGGGAGGCAGAGAACACCCCAGAGAGCCTGAGGGGCCAGATAAGGGAATTCAGATATTCTCCTAACCTCTCCTCCTCCTGTCAGCATAACAGCACCACTGCACGCTTTCAAGCAGGTCAGCAATAAGTTCAAAATCAGATTTTCAAGCATACTAGCAACTGTAGAAAATATAGGAGTTGGATAATACCCAACTATCTACTTTCGGAGCCAGGGTGGTTGGTAGAAACACTGAGACGTTTTTATTTTTTATATATATTCTTTTGTAATTAAGAAGGAGCAAGTTAGAGGAAATGATGCTGTACTTCTCACTACATACTCTGAGTGTAAGGCACCTGTAAAATATTCAGGTGTAGATTTCCAGCAGGTTATTAAAAATGAGTCAGAAGCTTGTAGGGAGAAAAGGGGGAGAAGAATTTAGAAATTTAGGAAAACATCGCATATAAGTACACCAAAACTCAGGGCACAACTGAGGCAATGACTATGATACTGTAACAATTGGCCAAGAAGCCAAACCTAGGTTACCAGCAGTGGGTAAGGAGTATGTGGATGAAGACCAGCTGATGGAGCATGCAGAGAAAGAAATGTAAAAGAAGGACGTGGACAAACAGGATGCCAGGGGAACACACTGCTTCAAGGAGACGGGGATCAACAGTGTCAGGTGCAACAGAAAAGTCCAGCGAAGTGCGGATTCGTGAAGCCACCAGATGCTGCACACCAAAGGTCACGGGCAAGCTCAGCAAACAGCTGAAGAAGCGCGGGTGGGAAGCCAGAGGGCAAGAGCTGGAGTTTGAGGAGAAATGGATAGACTACATATAGACCAGTGGTCCCCAACCCCCGGGCCGCAGACTCTTACCGGTCCGTGGGCCATTTGGTACCGGTCCGCAGAGAAAGAATAAATAACTTACATTATTTCCGTTTTATTTATATTTAAGTCTGAACGATGTTTTATTTTTAAAAAATGACCAGCTTCCCTCTGTTACATCCGTCTGAGACTCACTCTTGACGCGTGTCTCAGTCACGTGATACATTTATCCGTCCCACCCTAAAGGCCGGTCCGTGAAAATATTTTCTGACATTAAACCGGTCCGTGGCCTAAAAAAGGTTGGGGACCACTGATATAGACCACTCTTGCAGAAGTTTAGATGAGAAGGGAAGAGGAAGGTCAGTAACTAGGAGAGGAGAGGACAAGTAAATCAGAGGTTTTCTAGGATGAGAACCTGACGAATACAATAATGGGCAGAGAAATCTGTTCAAGTTAGAAGATGCCTGTGGTTGCCTACTACTTCCTGGTTCTTAACTGGATGAACTGCTTCCTGACCAACAGTCAGGAATCTAGAATAGAAAGGAGTGGCTACAAATACAAGAAGCTTATTAAATGAGATTCCTCACAGGACAAAGCCCTGCTCACTTCTGCCTTCTAAACCAAGTGCTGCAAACTCAACTATGGGACCAGGACACCAAAGCAACTGCCTCAAGTCTGTGCATGGGAATGAAGCTGCAAGTCAACTACCAGCGTGAAGCCAAGAGATACAAAGGGCTGTCCTTGGGTAAATAAGAAATAAATGCTACATACAAGCAGCCAGGGTTCTGCAGAGCAGTGACCAAAGCAAAAGGAAAAACCTAAGTCTTTGCTCTACCACGGACATGGAGTCCAAATTCACTCTGCTCTCTGGATGTCAGAATCCCATCTGAGAACAAATCAGAAACACTCCGGAAGCCTGACCTGTGGTGGTGCAGTGGATAACTGTCAACCAGGAATGCTGAGGGTGCGTTTTCACAACCCTGGGCTTGCCTGGTCAAGGCGCATATGAGAAGCAAGTACTATGAGTTGATGCTTCTCCCCCGCCCTTCTTTCTCTCTTTCTCTCTCTCCTCTTTCAAAAAAGAAATCAAAAAATAAAATTTTTAAAAGAAAGAAAAAAGCTCTGTGGTGGTGCAGTAAATAGAGCATCGACCTGGAACGGTTGCTGGTTGAAGCCCTGGACTTGTCTGGTGAAAACACACACAACAAGCAATCAATGAACTGAAGTGAAGCAACGATGAATCAATACCTTTAACTCCCTCTTTTCTCTGTAAAATCAATAAATAAAATCTTTTTTGAAAGAAAGAAAGAAAGAAAGAAAGAAAGAAAGAAAGAAAGAAAGAAAGAAAGAAAGAACTCCCAAAAGCAGAGAACACAAAAGGTGCCATCAGAGACAAATATAGTCATCCAAAGGAACATTCCACAAGGCAGGCAAACGATTCCCAAATTGTCAGATGTTGCAAACCACAGAAGAAACAAGCAAAATATTTTAGAGGGAGGGAAGACAAATGAAAGATTTAATTCCTCAAGAACTACAGCTAAGAAAATAATCCAAACATAACTCTATTTTTAAATGTTCACAGAAAATGCCCTTATGAAAACTAAAAAGCAGTTCTGAAAAAAACACTAAAATTTTTATATTTAAAAATAGTCAAATGTTTTTAGTGAGAATTCTCAATAAATGGATTGGACAATAGCCTAGATAAAGCTAAAGAAAAATTACTGAATTGTAAGATAGGTATCAGGAAATCACCCAGAAGTAAAAATAGAAAACATTAAAAGAAATTTAAGCAATATGGAGGATATAATAAACAACTCCAACATACATCTAAATAATAGTTTCAGAAATGGAAAATGGAGGAGCAGTATTTTAAAAGATAATAACTAAGATTTTTTTCCACAACTGAAGATATCATGAGTCTATATCAAATAAAAGCAGTGTAAGTAAACACAAATCTACACCCACACATATTGCAAATTGCAGAAGATCAAAAACAAGGAAAACATCTCAAATTAGCCCAAGAGAAAAGCTAACTGCCTATGTACAAAGAAATGACACCCAAACTAACAACTTCTCATCAATAAGGCTTGTCAGGACATAAGAATAGAGAAAATAACTGTCACTGTAAAATTCTGTACCCAGCTCAACAGCATCAAGAGAAAAATTGAAATAAAAACACTTAACTAGCCAAGAGCTAGTTCACTAACAAGTAAAAACTTACTTAAGAACATTCTTTATAAAGAAAGAAACTGGCCTGACCTGTGGTGGCGCAGTGGATAAAGCGTCGACCTGGAAATGCTGAGGTCGCCGGTTCGAAACCCTGGGCTTGCCTGGTCAAGGCACATATGGAAGTTGAATCTTCCAGCTCCTCCCCCCCTTCCCTCTCTCTTTCTCTCCTCTCTCTCTCTCTCTCTGTCTCTCCCTCTTCTCTCTAAAAATGAATAAATAAAAAAAAATTAAAAAAAAATTAAAAAAAAAAATAAAGAAAGAAACTGAACTAAAAAATTTAGAAATGGGGTAAATGAAGAATGGTGAGCAAAGAAATTTGAAAAATATGTTGGTGAGTAAATATTCACTCTTTTAAACGAGGCAAAACTAAAGCATAAATAACTCACATGGACAAGAGGTGAGGGTTAAAAGATAAACCATTCTAAAATCTCTTGTCTTATTCAGGAGGATGGGAATAATAATTAAGCTTAAACTAAGTTAAATGTTCCTGTTAAAAATTTTAAGAGTAACCAACTTCTGTCTTTCACCCTGGAATAAGAAAGCACAGCTTCCCCTCTTCCAATGAAAAAGCTGGATTAATTTCAAATTCATGACTTTCTTTGAAATAAACACATCACAGAACCCATTAACTCAAAATCTTGCACTGGACTACAGGGAGACAGGAAACCACCACATGCTCACCCGGGGCAGACTGCAACTAGACACTGAGAAGAGTTCAGCTTATCCCAACCTTCTACACCATCTTCTCCACCTGCCCAGCAGGCACTCACAAAGAAGGAAGAGCCCAGAGGACTGCCATTGTAATACAGACCTGGAGGGAGGGAGCTGCAGCTGTGCTTCAGGACCAAGAAAGTCACCAGCCCCTCTCTCACTATCTCCACTCAAGAAAAGTCTTCTCAGTGAAAGAAAAGCTAATAATCGACCCTTACTGAAAGCACTGGTGAAAACGCATCCCCACTGGGAAAAGAGGCAGGCACCCTACTCCTGAGACAGGGACAACATTCCACCCTGGGCCCACCACACTAGCCAGCGGCAGGCAAGGCCTTGGGACACTGATGCAAGCCTGAACCTGAACAGAACACCGTATCAGAACAAAAGACCATAACCCTCCCCACTCCCCACCTCCAAGCTGACCAACTTCCAGTAACAAGCAACCGGCACAATACTACCAGTGGAGGATCAGAACAAGAAGACTCTCTTTAAGGCACAGTTAAAAAAAAAAGACCTTAAACTGAGAATAAAATCAATCCTCACCCTAATCACAAAGTAGCTCCATAAGAATGTGGAGCCTGAGGTATACTAAGGGTAACCACAATTCAAACCCAGCCCAACTCTTAACTAGATTAATCCAGATCCCTGCAGTAAAGGCCTAGGAGAAAGATATGCCCATATTCACAGACATAAAAATTATGTGCATTTGTCTCTAATGTTCTACAAAACAGATCAGGGTTGCAACAAAAAATAACCACAAGGTATAAGAAAAGGCAAAGAAAGAGTATTCAAAAAAAAAAGACTGTACCAGAACTAGACAGAGAATCAGATGTTGGAAATACCTAGCATGAAATTTTAAATACTGTAACATGTCTAGGGCTCTAACCCAAAAAGAGAACAGTATGTGAAATCAGAAGGGTAATTCAGCAGAGAGATGGAAACTATAAGAAAAAATAAAATAAAAATACTACATATGAAAAACATGGTTAAGAGAAAAGAGTGTGTTCAATAGGATCTTCAGTGGACTCAACTCAGCCAAAAGAAGATAGGTCAACAGAAATTACCTCGACCAAAACAGAGTGAAAACCAAACAGAACAGAACATTCAGAGCCATGGGACAAGATCAAAGGTTCTAATATACTGGTATCTGGAATTACAGAAATAAGAGAGAGAATGGAACAAAAATATTTGAAGAGATAATGACCGAAAATATTCCAAAACTAATATAAGACATCTACCCACAAATCCCAGATGGTCAGAGAATAAGAAGGCAGATGCAAAAAAAAAAAGTATTGCCACCACTCAGCACTAACATCACTCAAGACTGAATCCCATAAGCTCTGCCATTGCCACGCCTTACAAACCGAACACTCCTGCCAGTAATATCAATACAAACGTACATGATGACTATTGCACAATGCTCACCTCTATGTACAAGTCTTACTCTGTGAAAATGACTGGTCCACCCTAGATCATAAGCCTTTATCCTGGCTGTAAAAGGGATTGCGGGTGTGCATTTTCTGGGAAAGTGGGACCCATACTATGGCAAATTACAAAATGTAGAGAAAGTAAGTAAAAGTCTACTACCCGTGTTAAAAAAACAAATAAACCAAAATAAATAAGTAAATAATTAAAACCCCCTCCATCTAACTAGCCAGCTACTATTGTACAGTAAACTATCTGGTGAAGCCATTGCATCCCCAGAGGAGATTTCTATAAGATAAATACTTTACCTCAATGTGGTAACACCCTTAAAAGCAGCTTCCCAATCTGAGGGACATTAGCAGTCATCTGTGGTGTGTAAAGCCACATGATAAATAAGCAAACATCTTCCCAGAATGTCATTTTTGCTTAATGGCAAGTAATGTACAATGCAGATATATATAAACGCATGTGCATGCACACACAAGAGTTTATTATGGAGTACAGCTCAGCACTTCAATGAACTCGTAATCATTCGTGAAAAGACTCAAAGAAATGTCACTCTTAGAGGTGCCAACTGTGGCACCTGCCGCACTGTCTTCACCTGCCATACTGTCAACATCGGTAGAAGTTTCAGGAGCCACACAGGGAACCATTAGCAGCTCTGTATGCACAGCACAGTCATGCGGTAATGTGGACCCAATTATAACAGTTACGCCCAGTGACTAGATTTGGGACAAGCGTGTCGATAAAGCGAGCAGAGAGATCCTCTAGGTAGGTACCTGACAAAGAGAAGCCACTGAACAAGGAAGAAGGCACTGACATGAGGAGATGGGGACGGGGCAAGGAGGTGCCTTTCAGAAGAGAAACATTTACTGAGCCTTCCCTAAGCAGCAGGCAATGCACTAGATGCTGGGGCAACAGCAGACAACACTACAAGCCTCCACGGCCTGGCACTAAAAAACCATTACCATCTGCCTGTCCATTTTTCCGGAGGCCCATCTCCTATTTAAATTCCTGGTCATGGTATTTCTTTTCTATACTCTCAGGTAAAAGTGAAAATGGACAGAAAAAGCCAAAAGATGGCTGAAAAGAAAACCAAGACCCTGGGATATAACTGGGGTAGAAGCACCAAAGCAAGGCATGCGATACACAAATCCATGTTATTTTTCTGCTCTTCCCTCAGTTTTACATGCTCATTCCTAGATGCATATCTGTGAACACACCATCTTTGAAAACCCCTTGCCGACATTCTGGGCCTCCTTTAAGACTCTTCACAGGCACTCAGGAATCACCGCCTTTAGCAGGCCCCTCCATGGCTGCGCTAAGTGCACCTCCTGTCTAAAGTACCAGCACCCTGCATTGCCACCTAAACGTACATCCCGTCCTGTACTTCATACCATCCTGTACTTCAGTCGCTGTTCTCTGCCTCTTCTGCTGCATTACAAACCTGTTTAGAGCATGGCTTTGTATCTCCAGCACTTACCATGATGCTAACACCCTTTCAGTTGCCTGAACAACACCTGACACCAAGACACCCAAATCAATACCCTATCATAAACTCAGCCAAAGAACGACAAGTGTGGCCTTCCTTCACCAATCCTGCACAGAGGAACAGACTCGAAAGCACAACTCAAAATCAAGAGCAGTCGTTTTAGATGCTACAGAAACCACTCGCACAAAAACATCAGTTTTGAGCTCTAAAATCTGAAATGAGGCAACTCTTTTAAAATAAAGGTCGTGGGCTGAGTAGGAAGTGAAAAAAGTAATGACACAAACCACTGCAAACTCTTCAAGTGACCAGCAAGCACCAGGAAAAGAAAAAAGATTAAAGAAATAAGAATACAGAGCAGGTATAGAATGGTTCAGAAAAGCTTCAGAACTCAAGGCCAAAGTGAGCTAAGTTAGAAGAGGCATCAAAATGTAGACTTCAAAGGAAAGATCTGGAGGAGGAGGTGGTGCTGTGGACATTCTTTGTGTGTGTATGGGGGGGGGGAACAGCGTTCCATACAGGCACAAACTCTTACACCAAGGAAGACCTGGATGACTTTCTTTTCCTTTTTTAGAGAGAAAGGTAGAGAGGAACATCGAGCTGCTCCTCCTGTATGTGCCCTGACCCGGGATCGAACCAGAAACCTCCGCACTCCAGGAGGACACTCCAACCAAATGGCTTAATTTTTTTAAATTGGCTTTTACAGAGACAGAGGAAGGGAGAAAAGGAAGGGGGAAGGGAAGCATTCATTTGTTGTTCCCCTCAGTCGTGCATTCGTTGGTTGCTTTCCGTGTATGCCCTGACCAGGGATCAAACCCACAACCCTGTCGTTTCTGGAGAACATTCTTAACCAATTGAGCTAATCGGTCAGGCCCCTGAATGACTTTTCAATCAACAAGGCAAGCAAAAATTTAGTAGGGCTGAAGATTTCCATAAAAGAACTGAGCATATAGGGACATTTACATAGAAGGAGGAAAAAAGTAGGATATATAAAACAACACCTTCACAGTACTTTTCTATACTTAAGCTCACTTGAACATAAAGTGCTCAATAGAGACCAGTTTTAACATGAAAGATGATATGGTCACAGAATGTGAACCAGATTTGAAAGTGGTACTCTTGATAAAGATTAGTAATCATGTGTGTGTGTGTGTGCGTGTGTGTGTGTGTGTGTGTGTGTGGCAGAGACAGAGAGAGGGACAGACAGGAAGGGAGAGATGAGAAGCATCAATTCTTTGTTCCGGTTTCTTAGTTGTTCATTGATTGCTTTATCATATGTGCCTTGACCGGGGGCTACAGCAGACCGAGTGACCCCTTGCTCGAGCCAGTGACCTTGGGCCCAAGCTGGTGAGCTTTGCTCAAACCAGATGAGCCTGCGCTCAAGCTGGGGACCTCGGGGTCTCGAACCTGGGTCCTCCACATCCCAGTCCGGCGTTCTATCCACTGTGCCACCACCTGGTCAGGAAAGATTAGTAATCTTAAACAATATTTAAAAAATCTCTAAAAACACCGTAGGTGCTCAAAATGAGATCTGATTAATATGAGACAGCACAAATGCTGAAAAATATTAAAATTACACCTAAGCCACTGCATTGGGGGGAGGGAGAATAAAGCAAAATGAAACATTTTGTTAAAGTATTAAATACCCTGAGCTGGTTAAAGGTATGTATCTGGGGTGGGGGGAACCCAGCCGAGTTTTAAGTTTAAATGTGGAAGAGAGCTAAAACTATTAGGGGGAAAAAATTTAACTCAGTTATAAATAGAAATGGCACTCCTGTATAAGGTTAACAAAATGGGGAAGGATAAAAGAAAAGGAGGAGCCTTCAGAAAATTAAAGATCATTCCTATAAAAGCAATGAAGCGAGTATCACAGATGACAATCACTCAGGAAGCAGTGGCAAAAATTTGATTTTAATGAGGTTAGAAAAGAATATTTTACCTTGCAGAGATATGACCTTTTTGGTAAATTATCAAGGTTCCCATCGAGCTAAAACTCTTGTTTTCTGTGGCATTTCATTTCCTGTCACATCGGTTGAAAACGTTCAATAGCTTCCCAGGAGACCTAGGACAAGTTCAAAAACCCAGCAGCTGGCCTTAAAGCCTTTTCAAGACCTGGGCCCTGCCTACTTCCGCTTCCTCACCTGCTCCTCTCCTTTCTGGACTGCTTCCGTTCTTTAAAAGGCTCTGGTTTTCAAAAGCGTCTATCTCACGTAACCTTGCCTGAGGGCATCTGCACCTTCTGTCACAAAAACTTATTTCCTTAACTAGACCAAGCCCTTCTCCTCCTCTGCGTCTGACTTCAATGTCACCTCCTCAGTATGGCCTTCCTACTGCTCCTCCCAGAACAGACACTCCACCCTATCTATAATACACTCCCATCGTGCCCTGTACTGCTCTGCCTCCACCTGAAGACCGTCAATGAGGGCAAGGCCTACTCCCTGTGTTATGTATCATCCATCCAGCCTCTATCAGTCTGGTACATAGGACACTCGATTAGGATTTGTTTGATGAAGGACAGATCCTCAGGATCTAGGACAGGTTATTTTAGAAAGAAATAACTGGCAAAGTATGAAACCGACTTGTACAAAATTAGCTTTTGTCTCCCTCAACTATTTTTGATTATTAACAATTAAAACTTTTTCTTTTCCTCTGCAATACCAACCTTAAATTTTAGTGGTAATATTATTTTTTTTTAGATTTTATTTATTCATTTTAGAAAGAAAAAGAGAGAGAAGGGGGAGGAACAGGAAGAATCAAGTCCCATATGTGCCTTGTCCAGGCAAGCCCGGGGCTTCGAACCAGCGACCTCAGCATTCCAGGTCGACACTTTATCACTGCACAACCGCAGGTCAGGTAATATTATTAATCATAATTACTAGCAATTAAAGTTAATACATCCCACAAGAGGCTGACAAACCAGGGTGGGGTTCGTGGATAAATTTCAGGATACATCCCATTTGAACCAGCTTTTGTAATCTCTGAAGGATTCTATTCATCAGGAAGCTAGTTTCTACTCTTGGTTAATATCAGAGTAATTGAGCAAATCCAAGTCAGTAAATTAATCTTCAGCTATTACTTTTCACCATTTTTCATCTGCCATATCTTTCTCACATGAATGTGTATATGCTTAATCTGATTATTATAATTCAATCTTACAATGCCAAGAAACTAATCTTTAGGCATAATATGGAGATCTAAAATTAAAACTTACTTAAAATAATTTAAGACAGTCTTAAAGAAAAAAAAGAAACCATAATGTATTCATCCATATGTTTCGTTAACTCCCAGAAACCAAGTTGTTACTTTCAAAATCACTATTTCCCTCTAAGTCAAAAAGTTACATTGTCAGAAAGCACTTTCACATTATTATTTGATATTAGGACTTTCTCTTACAAAGGATACAAAGTAAGTAACTACAAAATTACCGCCACAGCTGTTAAACAGTTAAAAAAAAAGTAATCTTTTTCAAACCAGTTATGATTGAATTTACAGCAAACTACTAGTGGTGCTGTGTCCGATCTCTTTGTTATTAAAAATCCAGACGCAAACTACCACACAAGGAGTTACTGATTTACCTGCCTGGTACTTCTAAGGACCACTTTCCATCCAGAAATGTTCATCTGAAAGCAATGAAATGTTGACTATTTCCAAAACACTTGACTTCCAACTAGACCACTGCATTCCTCTATTATGCATACCCCAAAACTAACGTCCATAAACTATCTTATCAGCTGTGCCTATCTACACACACAATAATACTCTTAGCAAAGGAGAGCACCTGCGAACTGATAGGCATCAGCCTATCCTGTACAACTCGTGCCCAAGCCGGATTTACTCCCCCCACCTCACCCACCCTTGAGGGAAACTAAAAACAAAATGATGCATGCAGGAAAAAGCAGCTATAGTACCTTGCAGGTTAAGCTGTTTCCAAATCCCACAACAATCCAGTCTGAAGTAATACAGAAAGCAGACAATGTGTTTGAATACCTGAATTTAATGAAGCCCGTTCTGTGGCATGATTCTCTCAAGGGGGATTAGAGCTTAAACAATAAAATGCATAATGTTATTGGCTTAAAATCAAGAAAACCAATTATTTTGCCCATGGTCTTAAATCTTAAAGGAATTGTTTCTGGCCCAATAATTATATTATTTTTACCTTGATTTTTCCCCCCTGTATTTACAACATATCATTAAGAACACTTTATTTTATTTGATGGTTTAAAAAAGACCAAAACAAAATCTAACCCAAACCACAAAGACAAGGTGATTTATACCATTCGCAGTGCTGGTCTTTATATTCTACTATGTGTTATGTATAGACAAAAACTTTTGAAAGTGCAAAAATTGCTAAGAAATTATAATATGTATAAGAAGATATTTTTAAAAGGCATTTTTAAAGATCTACATGATTTCATCCATTAGTGTCGGATGTTAAAGGGATCTAGGTGGAAGCAAGTAAATAAGGTAAAAAAAAAATACTGCACGTTGGCAGAACGAGTCTTTTTGGGGTAATGGAAGTGTTCTAAATTGGATTGTAGTGATGGTTACACAACTCCATAAATTTACCCTAAAAATTCATTGAATGGTACATTTAAAACAGGTAAGTTTTACAGTATGTAAAGTACAGTTCAATAAAGCTATTAAAGTGAATATTAAAAATGCACACTTGATAAAGCAATCTATAAGAACTAGGTATGTACAGGTCCCATCTTTGTAGAATAACTGTCCTGCTTTGATTCTGGCCCTGAGGTCCTATGCTATTCATCACTCCTTTCTAAGTCTAATAAGTGACTAAAGTGATTCTCATCAATTACAGAATAGGATATTAAGTCCTTTTCCTCTCTGACTCGGACCTCTGAATGTTCCTTGGGGCTAAAAATATCTGTTTAGCTCACTTAATGATGGGTCTTGTTTAAACACACACACACAATCATGAGAGGCTTGTTGAAGCAGTAGAAAATTCTACTTTCAAGTAGAAATATTTTGTCAGAGTCCAACTTCTATGCAATCAGAAGCAACAATAACGTATCTCTGCAAACTTCACCTCCAGGTTTTACTTCACTCTTCGGTCACTACATTTACAGAAGAGAGTACCATCTGCAAGTTGTAATGTCCTGCCATTTTACTTCAAGAGTGCATCAAACCACAAAATTGAATTCAAGAAATATCTTCATAGCCTTTATTGGTGTAACAAATTTAATCAAAGTCAGTCAAAAGTTAAAATGGAACATGCAGAAACATGAAATACCCAGTGGTTAATTAGAAACAGCTACTCGTTTTGGGTGTAAATAATTAGGTACAACTTTCATTCATGAAGAAACAGAACTAATGACCCTGTGAGAGAAGTCGGCTCGTCCAATTGTCCTACCCAGCAGTGCTGATGAATCTGAGTCCAGCCTCCCATGTGGCTAAAGCTTAGGCAGCCTTTGCCAATGTAGCCTGTAAACTCCAGGAGGCATATTGATATCTCTAGTACCACCCCAGGAGTGAAATCAGATTCTGAAGAGAAGCAGAAAGCATGGTTTTGAAGAGCACAGGTTCAAGTCAGACCGGTTTGGAAGGAAGTGTTGCCTCTGATGATGACTATCTGGGCAAATTATTTTCTCTCTCTGAGCCCATTTGGTCAAGTGTACACAGGAAATAAGAAATAAGAGATGTGAGAACAAATGCACACATACACATTGGTGCAAATAAATTATTTGCCATAGTATCAGGTATTTAGTGAGGCTCAATAAATAGAATATTATAACTTAATTATTATAGAGCCGACTGCCTAAAAAACAGACTATACTCCAAACTGGACTCTATTAGAACTGTCTCAAACACAAATGTTTCTAACTACATAAAAAGCTTAATTCAAAATTTTGACAATTTCAGAGACCTGAATGGGGTAGGTCATTTTAATCTAATAAATAATTTTCTGTTGATACCCAAATCTGGATTGTCTAAATCAGAGGTCCCAAATTTTAACACAGGGGGCCAGTTCACTGTCCCTCAGACTGTTGGAGGGCTGGACTATAAAAAAAACTATGAACAAATCCCTATGCACACTTCACATATCTTATTTATTATTTTTATTTTTTATTTATTCATTTTTAAAGATGAGAGGGAGAGAGAGAGGAGAGACAGAAAGAGAGAAGGGGGGAGGAGCTGGAAGCATCAACTCCCATATGTGCCTTTACCAGGCAAGCCCAGGGTTTCGAACCGGCGACCTCAGCATTTCCAGGTCAATGTTTTATCCACTGCGCCACCAGAGGTCAGGCCACATATCTTATTTTAAAGTAAAAAAACAAAACGGGAATACAATATTTAAAATAAAGAACAAGTAAATTTAAATTAACAAACTGACCAGTATTTCAATGGGAACTATGGCCTGCTTTTGACTAATGAGATGGTCAATGTGCTCCTCTCACTGACCACCAATGAAAGAGGTGCCCCTTCCGGAACTGCAGCGGGGCTGGATAAATGGCCTCAGGGGGCTGCATGTGGCCGTGGGCCTGTAGTTTGGGGACCCCTGGTCTAAATGTTATAAGGTTCTTTAGGTCCTCACTCTTGGCTTCCATACCCACCTACAGATCTCAATATTAAGAAGTGCACAAACTCCAATGAGAAATGAGGCCACACCTGTGTAACGCAGTCATTCATGGACTGCTCTATGTAACGGAACCAGTGTAGAAACTATCAAAAATTGCAATCCAAACACTAAAGTGATGTATCACCAGCAAAAAAATTTCTAACGTTGAGTTTGTGATTGAAAGTAAATTGGAAAAGCCTCCCCCAAACAGAAAGTTTAAATGTAGTCTTTTAATTACATTATTTTCATAAGTTGAAATATGTGATCCAACTGACACCATCATCAGATGATAAAGAACCTTCGAGAGTCCTTGAGATTCTTTCTCCTCCTCTAGCAAGAAATTTGATGCTGCCAAAAATAAAACTTTAGAATATAAATGATCAAATCCTTTTCTACTTATTATAGAAAGTAACTTAATGTTAACTTCAAATGTTGTTTCTTGTACCAAAGTTAAGGGTTACCTAAAGGATTTTCCCCACATTTTAGATCTACGCATGTGAATTCATTTGTTATTAAATGCCTTCTATTATTATTTGAAATCAATTTATTGCATGAAAAGTCATGTCTCCACACTAACTGCCAAAAATAAAGCACTATATTAGCATACCTTCTAATATCTAGAAGTAAAGCAGATAACCAAAGTTATCAAAATGTAAGGGGAAAATGGTCAACTTTCAACAGACAGTAGAGAAGGCTCCTTTTCCCTGCTCATTTCCTTAAAATATTCTCAGATATAGCTGACTTTTCTATCACAAGATGAAATGAAACATAAATCATAATGAAAGGTTAAATTTCTCCAACAGAAGTCACTGTCATTTCCAACAATGCAACTATTGTTGAAAGAGTCTCTCATAGATTCTTGGACACAGCGGTGAAGCAAATCTGGGGGCTAAGAGCATACTTAAATTTTCTCCACCTCTGTATTTCAGTTTGTAATGTAACAATACTGCAACTTCAAAGTAGAAATACCACATAAAATTTGCTTCTCATTAAATGAGACAGCCTTAACTCCATGCAGCATATTTGGAACAGAAGACATCTGATTTGCAATCAGTCAACCTTCTATTACTCATCTATGTGAGATGGCCCCACAGTTTCCCTCAATGGGAGCCTTTTCTTATAAAACCCCAGGGCATACTGTAGATGCCACACTCTGCTTTAAATAACTCCAAAAAACTACAATGAAAATAATGGCAGATTTAGACCAGGGAACCTGCATAAGTAAAAATAAAAAATCTGACATTAAGGGGTAAAAAAATCCCTACCACAAGCCCCAAAATCATGACTAAATTCTAAATCTGAACAGGGGAAAAAAAAAAAAAAAGGAATTCTCTCCGGAGAAAGAATGCTCATTTCTAATTATTTTTTTAAATACATCAGGTTTTATTTTTAAAACAATTAGGCTTAGGAAACATGCTCAAGGAACAAAATTAAAATATTAAACTGTTACATATATCAAATTAATCGCTGCATTATGTTAAAAAGGCAAGATGATTCAAAGAGATTTGACACTCCAACTGAAGACCCTCCCAACTCCTCTGAAATGGTAGATTATTTAACACTCTTGGCATGATTAACTTTATTGAGCATGCCCCTTTGGGAGTTCTAGTATTTAATACAACCAAACTGATTTTTTTTCTTTAGCCCAATTAGGTTTCCTTATACTGGTGAAATGCTCAGCATACACTGTACAGGTTGCTTTTTTTTTTTTTCTCCACAGCTTCTTTCTTCTGGCTCATTCCCCACCCCGACCCCACCCCACCCCTCCAACCCCCCAGGAAAAAAAAAATTCCTTCCCAAATGTTCTCTTCTCTGCATTTGTCAACAGAAACACCCACTGGTGGTGTCAAACTGGTAATACTGCTGCAGGCTTCCTTACTCCGGTTCCAGTGTCAACGCCAAAAATGCTCAAACCTAAGATAGTACTTTTAATAAAGAATTTAAAAGAATTGCTAAGGGTACTCAACGATCATGTTCTCAAAAAGACAAATATCTTTTTAAAATGTATTAGAAATAAATCCTAACTGGGTTGTTAAATATAAGACTATACTGCCCCCCCAACACTAAACACAAAACACAGAGACAAGTAAACACAGCTTTTTCACATTTTATGAACAAAATATTTCAAAACCCTTAAAGGAAGTAAAAACAAATTTACATCGAAATGTCATTCACATACAATTCCGAATAGCTTCGGTAAAGATGCCTTTTTTTTGTTAACCTTACAGCAAGAAAAGAACAAGCTGGAAACGTTCCAGCAGATGTTACCTAAAACGAGAATCCTATTCTATACGTATTTATGCCTCCTGTTTCAGTCAAATGCTCTCAATACAAATTAATCTTTCACATTAACTACATAACCATTACGTGGAAACCAACCTAATTCAGATGCACCGAAAAGAAATTATTGTCTGCGAGACTTTGTAAAATCAGCTTACATTTCAACCGAATAAAATAGATGGTGTTAAACTGAACACTGTTCTGCAACTACTTAAATATCACAACATCCGTCTAATCTAAGATACTAAGGTCAGGGTTTTCCTCTTCAGGCATCTGTGCTTTAACACTCAAGTGAAGCGAAAAACAAAACGCTCAAGGAAGATCTGCCTTTACCCCGAAATATGGTCAGGTTATTTTTTCCCCCAACGTGGGCACAAGACAAGTCAATGAGAGTAGGACCTGTTCGTTCTGGGAGATGTTTCCAAACCCTAGGACTTCATTTCTTTGAGGGTACAAAGGGTACGAAGAACTGGGGAATGGCCAATTCTGCCTCCCCCCACGACGCCGGCCGTGAACTTCATAGCACTGCCCGAAACTTGTTCGGGAGAGGCTGGAGAAGACGCGGGGCAAGCGGTGGGTCTCTCGCCAGCCTTCCGGGCAGCCAAGGTCAGCAGGGCCGGAGCCGCGGCTTGCTGCCCCGGCGGGTCCCGGGCTCCCTCGGAACTCGTGCGGGGGTCTCCGGAGCGCAGGCTCCTCCTCGCAGCCCGCGGGAAGGGGCTTCCCTCGCCGCAAAGCCCAGGGAGCTAGTGCCGCGGGGGCAGCGGGGACGCTGCAGACCCGCCGCTGAGGGAGCCCTGGGGGGCGGCCTCGACCCGCGACCCGCCGACCCTCCTCACACTCGGTTGTCTCCCCACACTCCAAGCTGCAGCCCAGCCCCAGCCCCTCGGCGGGGAAGCCCTTCCAGGGGTGCGATGGGCACGGAGAAGGGGCCACTCCAGGCTGGGGCGTCCCCGCCGCGTCGCCCTGTTCCGGGGGTACCCGCGCCGCCGCCCCTTCCCACATCTGTCCAAGAGGACCGGGCGGGTGCCCTCGCCAGGGAGAGGCTGGGTGGGCGAGGGTCCGATGCGCGGACAAGAGGGCTTGGCGAGCGGGTGGCGGCGGGACTACTCACCCAGCGAGCCCCCCACCTCCAGCTGGAGACCGACCGACGACCGCACCGCTCCCGAGGCCGCCATCTCCTCTTTACCTTCCCCAGCGGCAGCGCCAACTAATCGAAACCTCCGGCCCCGCCCTCTCCCCCGAAGCCAACGCGCAGCCTAATTCGCTAACCACCCCGCCCCGGCCGTCCACTCGAGCCAATGGGAAAGCTTCTCAAGCCCCGCCAGGTCCCGCCTCAGCCCTCGCCTACTTCTAGTAGGAGCCAATGCAGACAGAGCGCTCGTGCCCGGGCTCGGGCTCGCGCGCCCCGCCCGCTCCGCTCGTGCTCGGGTCCTCGGAGCCAAGGAGGTCTGGCTCCTTGTATAAGCTCTGTTGTGCGCGCACGCGCGCCAGTTTGGTTGCCCCGCCCGGCCCCAGCAACTTGGGCTGGGTGGCTTCGAGGGGCGGGGCCCGAGCGGCGAGCTGTCGGTGGGGAGGGAGGGACGCGGTTGGGGGGAAAAATGGTGACTGGGAAAGGGGCGGCTGCAGGGGAGTGGGGCGGAGCAGACCCGGGAATCCGCCTGTCACTGCGGAATAAAAAGGGGAATCCTGCCTGCAGCGCTGCTATCCTGGCCTCGCTCCGGAGGGACACGTGCGGGGGCACAGGGCGTCCGGGAAGAGCAGGGACAGCACATTTGGAGCGGGAACTGAGACACTGCTTAGGAATAAAGGATAAAAGACGCTTTATCCCTGTCGTTGGTAAAAATAATTTCGAAGTCCATTGCTGCTGCTGTCCAACTGTTGCAGCTACGCGTGTACACACACACACACACACACACACACACACACACATTCACTCGTACACTCATCCATCAGCCTGTGATCCCTGGTGAATTAGGAGCAAAGAACGAGTATCCGAGAATTCCTTACACAACAGCTGGATGCATGCAAACGGCTGTTGCAGCAACAGCAGCAGCAACCCACAGCTCCGCTTAGGTCCAATGCTCCACCATGCAAGATTCCCCAAATGGCATGAAAGCAATGAAGTCATCGAGCAACCAGTACAAATGTAAAGATCTTAATAGCTACCATGAATCAGGTTTCCAATGAGGATGCAGAGGTGATGAAATGGAAGGAGATACATTTCCAATGCCACTTTTTGAAAATTAATAATAATAATTTTTAAAAGATATCGCAAGCAAAAAACTATGTAAAGCTGCATAATAATTTTCACTTTAAAAAGTGAAGAGGAAAAACAGGATTTCTCTCTCTGTCTTTTCAGAAAAGCACAGAAAATAAGCAGTGTGTAAGGTCATAGCAGCCTCCAAATTAGAAATATACAGTACTATACTGCAACGGGCAATAGATATATGGAATGAAATTCACTTACTCTATTCCTGTCATGAATCTGGTAACAATATGCTGGGTTTGGCCACTCTGCGCCAAGCCAAGAGTTATCTTTATCATAACATGGTGAATATTTGATGAGGAAATAAAGGTACCTGCTTTCTCTTCAGCTTTGCAGGAAGCATGTTAGAAAATTTTACAGGTAGGAACAGTGAATTAGCAGTGAAGGAAAATGGAGTCAGAGGCAACAGCAGAGCTTTGCAAAGTCTCCTGCCTCCTCCAGATGCAAAGTAACCGTACTATGACCTCAAGCATCACCCATATGGAGCCAGAATTACTGGGGCAGTCATTCCATTTTCATCCCTATATGTTAAATGTAGAATGGTTTATCTGTATAGAGTCAGAACATGGTAAGGAAAAAACAATAATTGAATATCTATTAGTGAAAGTTCAATTTAGTGTTAAGTGGTGATATTAAATGCTTTATAATGTGCCAGATATACACATATAACCTTCCACTTAGGGATATTTGCTTTGATTTGGTTTTTAGTACGGGTGAAGGGCTTCTTGGAGTCACATCCAGGTCAGTTAATTGCAATTTTCATCAAAATTATCTTTTCTAGAAGATTTGTAAGAGTTAAGAAGTACCATGCTGCCATTCAACTGAGCTCTTTTCTTGTGTAGAAAGAACACTAATATTTACCACTGAATGAATGCCTGCTTTGTGCCAGGAATATTATTTACATTTAGAGTCACCAGATAAAATACAGGAGGCCCATTAAATTTGAATTTCAGATAAGCAATGAATAAATTCTTTTAGTATAAGTATATATTTTTATCCTGGATACATGTAAAAGAAGGGTACATTAAATATGCTTTCTGATCATTGTTAAAAAAATGTTTTTTATTTGAAATGTCCCTCTGGGACAGGGGTCAGGAACCTATGGCTTGCGAGCCAGATGTGGCTCTTCTGATGGCTGCATCTGGCTCGCAGACAAGTCTTTAATAAAAAAAAAAATAGTAACGTTAAAAATATAAAACATTCTCATGTATTACAATCCATTCATTTCCTACCACTCATGTTCATGGTTGCAGGTGACTGGAGCCAATCATAGCTGTCCTCTGGGACAACACCAAATTTTTATTGGATAATACCTAATGTACACGGGTCATTGTATGGCTCTCACAGAATTACATTTTAAAATGTGTGGCGTTCATGGCTCTCTCGGCCAAAAAGTTTCCCGACCCCTGCTCTGGGACAAGACCTCATAATACAATCAGGATCTAGGAGAAAAGCTTAAGACTCAAATTAATATGTAAATTTCTAGTGTTTGTAGAATGAGGTGCACATATTTATACTAAAAAAATTACTTGCTGTTTATCTGAAACGCAAATTTCACTGGGCATCCTCTATTTTTATATACTAAATCTGGCAACCCTACATACATTATTGCTGAGCCTCATGATTTTCTGCAAGATTCGCTGTTAGGTCACCATTTTCCAGATGAAGAAACAGTTTCAGAGCCTCTCTACAATCTATTTGCTCCTCCCCCCTCCTAAGAGAACCCAGACTGTGTTCACACTTCTAGGGTGGTAGATGCTGATTAATCTTAGTTGATCTATGTGGGGCCCAATTAAACTAAAGGAAAGTATTTAATATCCTTTGGTTTGAGAGAGCGGTTTTCCCTGTCTATCCTGTTAAATGAACAAGGAAGAAAGTACCCCAGTTGTCCCTGGCAGCCATTTTGTGACTGGAAGGAAAACTAGCCTTAAATGAAAGCCTATGCATTAAGGAAGGCAGAGTTGAAAAATAGAAAGATTAAAAAAAAAAAAGCTGGATTCTTGATGACACCATGAATTGCTTAGTTAAACAAATTCTGCTTTTTTCTTGGGATTAAAACACTTAGAGTCAGAGTTAGATGCCTCAGAAGCATCCCGCTATAGATGTCAGAGCCCATGTGTTCTACTCATTAGGGGTCTCAGTAATAAATAAACAGGTGATCATCAAAATATAAGATATTTCTGGCCTTGGCCAGTTGGCTCAGTGGTAGAGCATTGGTCCAGCGTGTGGATATCCCGGGTTCAATGCCTGGTCAGAGCACACAGGAGAAATGACCACTTGCTTCTCCACCCCTCTTCCCCTTCTCTCCCACCCCCTTTCTTCCGCTCCTGCAGCCATGGTGTGATTGGTTCAAAAGCATTGACCCGGAGCACTGAGGATGGCTCCATGGACCCTCCACCTCAGGTGCTAAAAATAGCTCGGTTGCCAGCATGGCCCCATATAGGCAGAGCATTGGCCCCAGATGGGGTTGCCATTTAGATCTGGGACCAGGTGCATGAGAGAGTCTGTCTCTTTATCTCCCCTCCTCTCACTTGGAAAAGAGGAAAAAATAAAAAGATATTTTTATCCTGGATATATATGAGACAAGTCTAAAAACTAAATAAGCCTTCTAATCACTGTCAAAAAAAATTTATGAAATGCCCATCTGGGCATACATCTCAAAATGCAATCAAGATCTAGGAGAAAGCTTAAGAATCAAATCATTGTGTAAATTTGTAGTGTTTATAGGAAAAGGTGAGCATTAGTTATTCCTTGGCCCCGCTCAGAACTTAAATCAGACTGTCAGATCTTACATGTTTTCATTTAGAGTTCATACCATTTGGGAAAATGTCATTTGAGAAATATAAGTCCAGTACCTCATTTTAAACTATTAAAACCTCTATCCCTGTCCTCCAGGCACTGAGCTTAACCACAAACAGTGTAGAAAGAACAAAAATGTCAGCCTCAAAAGACCCAAGAGGGAAAACCACATTAGAGCAGAGTGCCATATGAAAGTGGATGGTTGGTAAAGCAGTATAGCTTAGTGGGTAAAACCATAGATTCCAGAGCTACTATAGATCACCTACCTTCAAATGCCAGCTCTAGTTATGTCCTTGGGGAGATCACTCAACTTCTCCCCTGTAAAATGGTAATAATAACAGTGCTCACCTTATAGGTCTAGGTGAGTGACTGTTTTTGTAATGCTTAGCAGAGTACCTAGTCAGCGGTAAGGACTTTATAAGGATTAGCTGTTACTGAGAGGCTCAATCCCATAGGCTATAAACTGAAGCAGTTTATTTTTCTTCAGTCACTACTTTGAACCATGTTTTTATGGCAAAGTTGCCTTTCATGTCCCTTCACATCTTGGACAGTTTTAACAACTCTTAAATCTTTTTCAGCTATTAAAAATCAATCCAGTTAAAACTCAATTGTTATATTTGATTTAAATCCCATTCCCTCCTGCCATTACCCTTCCCACCATTGTCACTGCCAGCTTGTGACTCAGGCACACGAGTTGACCATTTTCCATCCACTGAGGTGGACTCCCTGAGCTACCTTGGTGTATGTCCAGATCATCTGAGATCAGTGGTATCCAGGGAGCTGGAATGTGGTGGTGATAAGGCATGCCGTTACTGATCTAGAAGGACTTTTTATTTCAAGAGAAGTATCTAATAAGATAATGGAGAGGTACTGCCTTTGTCTTTGTAAGAAGCAAACCAGCTAATTTTATAGATAAAAATAGGAAAATAACAGTGAGAACTGGGCACATAATGGAGAGTAATTCTAGCATCTTTGTATCTGGCCTATAAGTTCTGTACACCCCGATCTAATGGTTTTAGGTATAAAGGCAGTACTAACATCCAGTTCCCCTTCCTCCCCAACACCCTGCACGAAGAATTATGAAAGATGCTCAAAGCCAGAAAATGTGTCAAAAATACTCGTTGTTTCAGGTACCTGTTTCAACTGAACTTTCACAATTCTACGTGATTTTAAAATACCAATAAAGCAAAATTCGTTTTCCATATGTTAATGTCTTAATCTGGATGAAACGATTTTTGCTAAGTAAACAGCAGTCTTTTCATCTTTCTTTAGAGATAATATTAATTGCCTGATCTGTGTGGTGCAGTGGATAAAGCATCGACCTGTAACACTTAGGTCACTGGTTTGAAACCCTGGGGTTGTGTGGTCAAGGCACGTACAGAAAGCAACTACTCTAAGTTGATGCTTCCTGTTTTCCCCCCTTTCTTTCTCTCTCTTCTCTCTAAAAATCAGTACATAAAATTAGAAGAAAAAAGAAATAATATTAATCAACATTTGTGGAGTGCTTACTGTGTGCCAGGCATTGTTTTGCATTGATTATCTCATTTAATCCTTGCAATACCTCCAGGAAGTCATGGAGTGGTTTTAAGATATCCCCACAAATTTCCCCCCCTACTCCTCCCTTCAAAAGGTAGAGCTAGCCTGACCAGGCAGTGGCGCAGTGGACAGAGAGTCGGACTGGGACACGGAGGATCCAGGTTCGAGACACCGAGGTCACCAGTTTAAGTACGGGCTCATCTGGTTTGAGCAAGGCTCACCAGCTTAAGCCCAGAGTTGCTGGCTCGAGCAAGGGGTCACTTGGTCTGCTGTAGCCCCCAGGCAAGGCACATATGAGGAAGCAATCGATGAACAACTAAGGTGCAGCAACGAAGAATTGATGCTTCTCATCTCTCTCCCTTCCTGCCTGTCTGTCCCTATCTGTCCCTCTCTCTGACTCTTTCTGTCCCTGTCATACACACACACACACACACACATACACACACACACACACACACAAAAGGTAGAGCTAAAACCTCTCCCTTTAAGTGTGGGCTACAGGTGGTCATGACCAGACTAGGTCATAAAAAGTGTTGCAGCTTCCTCCTTGCTCTCTCTCTCTCTTGAATCGCACACTGTGGGGGAAGCCAGTGACATGTTGTGAGGATATTCTCAAGATACCCTCTGGAGCAGGGCTTGGGAACCTGTGGCTCGCGAGCCAGAGGTGGCTCTTTTGATGGCTGCATCTGGCTTGCAGACAAGTCTTTAATAAAAAAATTAATAACGTTAAAAATATAAAACATTCTCATCCATTAATTTCCTACCACTCATGTTCATGGTTGTGGGTGGCTGAAGCCAATCACAGCTGTCCTCCGGAACAACACCAAATTTTTATTGGATAATGTGTAACATACACGGGTCGTTGTATGGCTCTCATGGAATTACATTTTAAAATATGTGGTGTTCATGACTTCTCAGCCAAAAAGTTTCCTGCCCTCTGCTCTGGAGAGATCAGGGCTTGAGGAACTGAAGTGTCAGGGCATGAGGAACTGAAGAATCCTGTCAACAGCAAGCAAGGAACTGCCCACAGCCAAGTGGAGTGAGAGCACCATTCTGGAAGCAGATTCTTCAGCCCCAGTCAAGCCTTCAGGTGACCACTGCCCTGGCTGACATCCTGAGTGCAACCTCACGAGAGCTCCTGAGCCAGGGCCACCCAGCTAAGCCACTCCTGGATTTCAGACCCTCAGAAACTATGAGATAAAAGTTTATTGTTTTACACCACTAAGTTGGGGGATAATTTGTTATGCAGCAATGGATAATTAATGCAAGTTGATTGTATCCTCATTTTACAGACAAGGTTGTAGTTATTTACCCAAGGTTACCCAGGCAGGAAGCAGTGCATCCAGGATGCAGATGACCTGGGCGACAAACTCCAGAAACCTAATCCTTAACAGCTAAGCTAACTTTCCAACAATAGAAACCATTTAGACAATAGTGCTATGTGCCAGAAACTTCCTTACACTGCCTCATTTATTCCCACAACAGGTCTGCAAGGAAGACTTTTCTCTGCCTTTCAAAGCCATCAGTTACTGTCTTCTTATGAGAATCAATGCTAATGATGTGCAGGAAGCTATAAGAGGGAAGCAGCGCTATCATCCATTTCATTTTTGTCCTTTGCTTACTTGTCTAGCTCTAGTATGAGGTGACTTAAGAAGCACTTTACTAATAGCCTTCTCTCAAAGGGTTCTGAAAATTTTAAATGACCCCAAATGATGTCCTTGCCTTGAAAATACGCAGATAGACTGAGATACAGCATATAAAATCTTCTCTCAAGATTTTAATTAAATATGGAAAAATTAAAAACACACACAGCATTTACTTTCTAAAGGAAACAAGTGAGTTCATAGAGTCTAAGTACTAAAAAGTAATAAAACGGCTATAGCTTTCATTTTCTAGGTTTAATTCAGACCTGATTCAATGCAATTTCACATACTATTTATAAGACACCTTGGAATTCTCTGCTAGTTATATAAAAACACACGTAATGGAAAACATATTGATCTTGCTTCTTCTCAAAACCGTAAAACAATTCTTGCTTTTTAAAAATGTTCTGATATAATAATGAGTCATTAGTATAACATTGGTTTTCTGTGTTTGCTCCTATTGGGTTTCTGCACAACATAAAGCAGAGAATGGGTAAAAACAACAGTTACTGCCATTGGAAAAGTGAGAAAAATCTAACAGGTCTCAGTTACCCAGTTTTGTCATCTATATATTGATCAATGTACCATATTCATTGCTTTGCATTGGAAATACAGATTGTGTCTTCTTCATTTTTGTTTTCCCAATACCTAGCACAGGACGTGACACTCACTAAGCATTTGTTGAAAGAATGAATGAATCAATGAACTGATTAATGAGTCTTCACATTATTTTGTGCTGTGTTGATACCAAAGAAAGGAAAATTAAGGATTCAGCCTAGTACCTGAAGAATATATATAATTTTTTAAAGAAGAAGAAAAGAAAGATCAACACAAAGTGACTAGGTAAATTGAGGCTCTACCATTTGGAGGGGTAGGTTGGAATAGAAGGGCATGGGAGCTGTGCATGAACCTGATCTACCTGTATAATTGCCTTGAGCCATTTCTCTAAAAGAAATTCTTGACTAGTTTTACAGATTAAAAAAATCCAATATGGCTTCCAACATACTTAAGGAAATGAAAAGGTACAATGCTTATTTTATTCATTTGTCAGCCTTTTTACTGTCAAGGGACACAGCTATTCAGTTTAAAATGTATAAGTTTTTATTACATTCTCAACTGAAGACAAAGATTTGATCTGAAGCACATTAAATAATGTGTATCACAGAGCACACTCTGTACAGTTTGCTTCTCCAGCAACTTTGCTACCAAATTCTCACAGATTTCATTTTTAATATGATGACAAAAGATCAAGTCTACCTGATTTTACATCTTTGTCAAATATGATTTTTA
This sequence comes from Saccopteryx bilineata, assembly GCF_036850765.1. Classification (NCBI taxonomy): domain Eukaryota; kingdom Metazoa; phylum Chordata; class Mammalia; order Chiroptera; family Emballonuridae; genus Saccopteryx; species Saccopteryx bilineata. The sequence goes on from NC_089502.1 coordinate 133,418,288, forward strand.
CAAGGTAGACTAAAATAAGAAAAAGAAAGTGTCCACATTTTTAAACAGAACTCACCAGTGTACTGGTGACTGCAAGTTACTTTGAAGTGTATTAAAAAACAAGATAGATTGATGGATGAGTAGAGAGACGGATGGATGGATGAGTAGATATGTGCTGAAGAAAATAGAGTAAATGTTAATTGTAGAATCTGGGTGGTGGGTATGTGTAGATGTCCACTGCGTAATTCTTTAAACATTTTGTATTTTGAAATTTCTGATTAAAATGTCAGGGAAAATGCTACTTTGATAGAAATATATGTGTTGCTTTATGATTTCAAATTCAGGATTTCACACTAAGTCACAACCAAATTATAGCTAGCCAGCCTCAGTATTCCAACATTAATTAGGACCAGCTACAAATACACATATGCACACACATACACACACACAACATAAATCATTAACTTACATTGCCATGATAATTCCAAAATAGAGATACTTATTATTCTACACATAAGTAACATTCTCCACTGAATTCACTTATTACTTGCACCATAGAACCTTCCAAAAATTGACTTAAAACTACACCAGGCCATATATATATTTGTCATATATATTTTCTTGTTTTATTTCTTATATTTGGGGATATGCCTACCTATATGTTATTCTCTTCTGCGAACCAGATAGAGGTAAGAATATATAAAAGGGTTGGGGACCAAATATATGGTGACATAAAGTGTTTTGACTTTGGGTGATGGTCTACGGCCATACCACCCTGAACGCTCCTGATCGCATCTGATCTCGAAGCTAAGCAGGGTCAGGCCTGGTTAGTACTTGGATGGGAGACTTTGGGTGATAGGCACACAACAAAACGAATAGTTCACATGCTATGGAGATATATACTTGAAACTTCTGTGTTCCTATCAATGCCACCTCATTAAATTTAATTTCTAAATTAAGAAATTTTTAAAAGGAAGGAAATCTTTATGTACTGGTTAGGAAAGAAATCCATGATATATTGCTATGTTAAAGAAAAAGCAAATTGTGTGTGTGTGTGAGAGAGAGAGCCAGAGAGAGAGAGAGACAGAGAGACAGAGAGAAGAGCACTTTAAAGGGGTGGGAGTCTGAATGCTATTTCTATATTGTTTTTAAAAAACAACAATAAAAACAAAAATTATTGATGGTGGTGATAGTTGCACAACTCTGTTAATATACTAAAAACCATTGGAATATGTTATTTAAGTTCATGAATTATATAGGTTGTGAATTATAGCTTAATAAAAAAAATTTAGTGGGTGCAAGAGAATATACAGCAGGTTACACTGTAAAAGTCCCCCATCCAGGCACGTTTGCTACTCTTGTCAATCCCCTCCCTACTCAAATGTGGTCCTTAGACCAGCAACAGTGGCATCACCTGAAAGCTTGTGAGAAATGCAAAATCTCAAGCCCAAACCCCTGCGACAGACTTTACTCCTCGGGCAATGTCTTCTTAGCTGACCTAAAACTTTTGAAAAGTCTTCAGTCATGTTACAAATCAAGCAAAGCAAAGCAAGGAAATAATCATTGTGTCCTTCAAGAAAAAGAAATGCCACCTGACCAGGTGTTGGCACAATGGATAGAGCATCGACCTGAAATGCAGAGGACTCAGGTTCAAAAATCCCGAGGTGGCCACCTTGAGCGCGAGGTCACCAGCTTGAGTGTGGGATCACAGATGTGACTCCATGGTCACTGGCTTTGAAGCTCAAGGTTGCTGGCTTGAGCAAGGGGTCACTGGCTCAGCTGGAACCAACCCCCCTCCTCAAGGCACGTATAAGAAAGCAATCAATGAACAACTAAAGTGTCGCAACTACTAGTTGATGCTTCTCATCTCTCTCCCTTCCTGTTTGTCCCCCCACCCTTGTCTCTGTTTCTCTTGCAAAAAAGAAAGAAAAAAAAAGAAAATGCTGTTATAAAATACATTGTAAAGTAATTTACGAGTGCTTGTTGCTTTCCAAGACCAGATAGCACTGTAGGACTTTGGGGAAGGGGAATGGAGGGTGACTACTAATGAGTATGGTATTCCGGCTGGGGGCAATGAAAAGGTTCTGGAATTAGTGGTGTTCAAGGCACAGCTTAGTGAATAAGCTAAAAACCGCTACATTGTAAGATTTAAAAGGGCAAACATTATGATATATGAATTACTGCATGTTTCAATAAAATTGTTATTTTTAAAAAGTCAGCAAGACAAGCAGGAGAGGCATTTTGTAGAGTTGGTAATAATACTTCGCAGTGCCTAGAAATTCTACTTTATTTATACCAGGGTTTTTCAACCTCAGCACTAGTGACCTTTTGGGCTGAATCATCCCTTGTTGTAGGTATTGTCCTGTGCATGATAAGATGTTTAGCAGCATCCCCAGCCTCTACCCACTACATGCTAGTAGCATCCCCTCCCAAGTTGTACCAACTGGAACATACAAGGCAGCCATTGCCAAGTGTCCCCTGGGGCACAAAATGAGAACCACAGACTAGGACATAGTTGCCCCCATCTTTATGATTAGTAAGTTTTTTTCTCCAAAAGAGTCTAATTTCCTGGCTTTGTGAAAATTTCCTCTGGTTCTTTTCTTAATGGAGATGATAAATAAATGGTCAAAGTCTTAGAACAACTTTTCAGATTTTTAAATCCTTTATTGATGACCATCAGCCTTTTGCCTGTTCACTTTTACAACTGCTTATCTGCCCCATTTTTCAAGTCTTCAGTTCTTTTCACAATTATCCAATTGACCTTTGTCGATTTCTTAGATGTTGCATTTAAAATGGGGAACCAAGATGGAACACAACAGTGAGCTCCATCGGGTCCCAGCAGGAAAACAAAACCCACTCTAGATATACCAAACAGAAAGAACTCAGTGGAATAAGTTTCCTACAAAAGAGGTGGCAGGGCCCTGGTCGGTAGCCCAGTTGGTTGGAGTGTTAGCCCAATGCACCAAGGTTGCTGGTTCAATCCCCGGTGTGAGCACATATAGGAATCAACCAATGAATGCATGGATGAGTGGAACAAGAAGTTAATATTTCTCTCTCTCTCTCTCTCTTAAATTAATAAATTTTTTTAAGGTGGGAGAGCTGAAGAAGTAAAAGGGGGAAGATGAGTTTATCCAAAGATCACTGACTTAGAAAGCCCTGTCACCCCTCCAGCTGGAAAGCAAATGGGCAAACGGGGCTCCCTTGAACTCCCACGGGCTATGCTGCTGGCTTTGCTGGAGTTTGAAAGGCTGTTCTCCTTGAGAAAAGTCAAACACCTGTATCCCCACTGGTGTTGCAAGAACCCCACCATGCCCCCAACAGAGGGGATTTTTATGACATGGGGAACTATGACATAATATTCAGAGAAAAAAGGCAAAACTTACATGTTGCCATTTTTTGAGCAACTACTCCATGCGGGCATTTAATATACATTATTTAATTTAACAAGATAAGAATGCTCATGGAACCCTTGAAGGGTAGGTATTATTATCTCTTCTTTACAGGTGAGAAAGTGGGGACTTGAAGAAAGAGTAAGTTTCCATTAACATGTGAGCTCAGGAAGGAAAGACTATCTTTTCCACCTTCATATTCCCAGTGCTACAGAATCATTATTTTTTGAATGAATGTCTCATTATGAATATGTGGCAGAGGCAGAATTCAAACCAGATATTTCTGCCTTCAGAGTTCATGTTCTTAATTATGACTTCCATTAGTCCAGCATGAACTCCACTATGGGGGGGAATATATATATCAGAGAAGATTAAGAAAAATACACAAAAATGTTAACAATGATTCTCTGATTAGTTCTAGTGGGTGGGCTTATGGGTGAATATTTTTCCTGCTGTTATACCATTTTTGAACTTTGCATATTCTTTAGAATTGCTTTTATAGTCAGGATCAATAAATAATTGAATTTATTTCATACCTTAAAGACAAGTGTTGAAGCTAGGCAGGCTTTTCTTTCCCTGATTGCCATGGTGTGTCTGCTGGAGGTTGCCATGGTGGAAATAGAAAGGTCTTGGTCTCAGCCCAGATTTTGTGCTCAGCCACAATTGTGGGAAACTGCTGGCCCACAGATTGCAGTCTATTGCTCCTCCTGCTGAAGGAGTTGGCACAAAAGGAAACAGCAGTTTAAATAGGTGTGCTTTTTGATTTTACACGATAAATTCCTAGTTCTGTTCCATTTTTATTTTGAGTGTTGAAAGAGACACCTTGGCACACCACCCGAGCCCCTTCAGTGATGGCCTTGTAGCTCCAGCAGCCAGGAGTGGTATCAGCAGGCAGCCTCCAGCCATTGGCCACTTACAGAGATGCCTCAGCTGCAGAGAACCACCTGGCCCAGGCGGCCTGCATCCGATGACTTATGGATGTGAGGTTAGAAATGCCAGGCCATCTTGGCCGAAATCAGGACAGAGCTCCAGATCACCCCTGACACTGTGGTTGGGCCAGTATGGCAGATGGACTTCTCCCTCTTCACATGTTCCCACCGCTCCCTTCCACGGGGCTTGACCTTAAGAGCACATCCTAATACACATCCTGTGTCTATCTCAGAGTCTGCTCTCTGGGGAACCCAACCTGTGACAAGTCTCAATTCTCATTATTTTTTACTAAAAATTCATCACATATTCAGTAGAAAAGTGAAACATTATAGGAGGAAACGAGAAATAAAAGAGCATTTTGGCCTGACCTGTGGTGGCACAGTGGATAAAGCGTCGACCTGGAAATACTGAGGTCGCCGGTTTGAAACCCTGGGCTTGCCTGGTCAAGGCACATATGGGAGTTGACGCTTCCAGCTCCTCCCCCCTACCTCTCTCTCCTCTCTCTCTCTCCCTCTCTCTCTCTCCCCCTCTCTCCTCTCTAAAATGAATAAATAAAATAAAATAAATTTAAAAAAAAAAAAAAAAAAAAAAAGAGCATTTTAAAATTTAGCAAGATATCAGTACAGATAGCTAGCTTCTCCATTAATCCCCAAAGCTCCATTTTCATTAGGCAACTCTGGCTAAGATGATGTCTACAGTATCATGAGCAATCTACAAATGGAAAAGCCTTCTTACACTCCATCTTTCTTTAAAAAAAAAATCAAGTTGTGGATATTTGGGGGCTAGTGGCCCTTTTGTGCCACTCAAATCTTCCTCAGGGGACATGTACTGGTCACAGTAATGTCCCCATTTCTCAACTATCTCCCTACCCAGTGGTCCCAAGCTTTATCCAACTTGTCACCAGAAGGGATTCTTTTAATATAAAATGCAAGGACAGCCAAAATCTGACTATTCTTCTAAAGGTGACTCAATTTCTACAATGTCGAGTGTTTGCTTCAGGGACAAGAATATAAAGAAGAAACATGGAGTCCCAAGTGTTGTTCCAGAAGGGACCAGATAAAAACGTTCTTGGAGGCTTGGATTGGGAGTAGTAGAAAGAAGGGAAGCAGGTGGCCATTGCTGGGTCCAGCTAAAGGACCAAGAAGTGGGTATGGGAGCATCCCAAGCCCCAGAAAGTACCCTGTCACACTCCCCACTGCCCCCAGGGGCCCAGGCCTGCTCCCAGCCCTATCTATCAGCCCATCCCTGACCACTACTGATTTTGCATGCCTCTGCTCCTGAGCACAGAAGCTTCCATCTGCACCTGGCATTAGGGAAGTTACCTGCAGGCGGGCAGGGGAGAAGAGGAAGGTCCATAGGGACACATATCCCTGGCATTTCAAGTCAGAATCCTCGACACGGTTTCCACAGAAACACTGTCATTAAATGGGGTTTGGGTTCTGTGATACTGCTTGCTCCTGGGAATTCGATTAAATGTGCTTTCCCAGCCTGACCTGGGCTCTTAACCTATATAACCCTGTCTCTGAGATAAAAGGCCATTAATTTAAAAATAAACTTTTGGAGCAAAACGTCTTATGTTGAAGTTGAAGCCTCTTCTACCTCCTTCTCTTCCTTTTCGCCTTTCTCCTTTTTCCCTCTCTTCACACACACACACACACACACACACACACACACACACACACCAAGCATCAAAGGTGACAACCTTTGTAATTTTCTAAATCTACGAGTTCAGATGATGCACATTAATTTCCTCCACTCATTAAGTTGTGGCAAATTTCTGTGGACAGAACATGTGAGGAAGGGAAGGCGGGCGCAGCCCACTCACAGCGCCGCAATCACCTTGCACACACCTCAGAGGGCTCACAGGCTGGGGGGCCCTGGCCAAGCAACCGCCCCTCTTTAAGTCTTGGTTTCCTCCTAATTGGACTGAGATTAGTTAGAACTCAGAAAGTATCAGGTTCTACTACCGTAATGTGACTACAACTGAAATGACGGCAACCAGGCCAGTATTTACTCAGCAACCTGAAGGTTTCTTTGCTTCTAATTCAGATTTTAAATGGTTCCAATAGGTTTCTGTCAAAATGTGAAATTAAGAAAAAGAATTAGTCATAGTTAACCAATTTGAGGGAGCAATGGTGCCAACTGACACCATCTGGGGAAATCCTCTGTCTATGCTTAATGTCTCAGCTACTCACTTTTCTTTTTTCCTTTTTTTTTTCTTGCTTTGCATTTTGTCTTGCTGAAAGCATCTAGTTGTAGAAGTGTCTGTTACTCTGGCACCTGAGTCAAAAATGTGCAAATCATGGGTAAAACCCATATTGTCCCCTCTTTCCTGATTTGTGCACTTGGCTTCTTTTGTAACTCAGGTAAAAGCCAGCCCCCCACATAATCCAGTCTACATACTGGCATTCAAAGCAGCACCGTCCCGCCTCCACCAGTAACTGAACTGCACTGGGGTCCCTGAGAGTGCCAAGGCAGGCCCAGTGGGCACCTCTCACAATTTTGTAACCCAGTTTTCCCTTTTCTCTCACCTGTACTCTCTCCCATCATGTAAGTGCCATGAATTTCTCAATCCCTCACTCGCCACTTACAATTTTTAAAAAAATCTCTCTGCCACAGCTAACTTGCACGATGTCTCCCTTTTGGACAGTCCTCCTGTTCAATCTCCTGCCAGCTAGCAGCTCTTGCTCCCTTTTCCAAAGTAATATTAAAGTGGTGCACCCTGCAGTTCTCCAGTTCTTTATCTCCATTCACAACGACAGCGGCAGAGCATTTCACGGGAGGTACCAGGGAAGGAATTGTGTTACCCCCCAAATTCATACGCTGCAGCCCTGATCGCCAGTGTAACCGTATTTGGAGATAGGGCCTTTACAGGGGTAACTGAGGTTAAGCGTGGCCTGTGGGATAGGTTCTAATCCAATGTGACTGGTGTCTTTACTAAGAGGAAGAGGCACCAGAGATGTGCGCCTGCGGAAGAAGGGCCACGTGAGGACTCAGGAAGATGGCAGCTGTCTGCAAGCCAACGAGACAGGACTCAGGAGGTCTAGGACCTTGATCTTGGACATTCCAGAATCATGAGAAAACAAATTGTTGTTGATTAAGCCGCCCAGGCTTGCTGTGTTGTTATGGCAGCCCTAGTGGACTAATACAAAGGGTGTGTGACAATGAATTGGTCCAGGCAAACTCCCTTTAAAGACTGTATGTTTACATCAACACCCTGTTTTTATTTAGACTGTATGTTTATTTAAGGTAGGTTTCATGAAAGTGAGAGCTGAAGAGATTATTCATGGCATTCAAGCCCTCTACCCACAAAGGCCCTCTTTCCGTGACCAAATCCATCCAAAGCCCATCTCGTTTTCTGTGAGCTATTAGAGCATCCGGCTCCACTCTGTGACCTCATTTCTCATAATTTCCCAGCTCTGGAGTCTGCTCACTCCTAACCAAGCAAACCTGCCTTCTCTTGACCACGGCCAGCTGGCCTTTGTGACTGGGCCTCAGCATGCTTCACGTCCCTTCCCTCCTGCCTTTTTTTTTTTAATCAAAGAATGCTCGTTCAATTTCCCATAAGACTCTGTCACCAGCATGTGTCTGGGCAGCACTGTGCCCAGACAGGAGAGGTAGGTACTTCCTCTGCTGCATGCGTTTGCGAGGGCAGCTGTACCAAAGCCTCACCCAGCGGGCCGCGTAAACAACAGAAACATATTATCTCCCAGTTCTGGAAGCCAGGGGGCGAGACCAAGGTGTCAGCAGCGTTTGTTCCTTCTGAGGACCGTGACGGACCCTCTGTTCCAGGCCGCTCTCCCAGCTTCTGGGGCTTTGCTGGCAGCCCTGGCACCCGATCTCTGCCTCTGTCCTCACATGTCTTTCTGTCTGTGTGCACGCCTCCGTGTCCAAATTTCTCCTTTTGATAAGGTCAGCAGTCATATTGGAGTAGGGCGCCACCTTACTAGTCTTAACTAATTACATCTTCAATGACCTCCTTTATGAATAAGGTCATATTCTGAGGAACTGGGGATTAGGACTTCAACATAGGAGTTTTGGGGGGAGAGTGCAATTTAACCCATAAAACCCACCTTATGCAGAAGTATAGCTGAAGGTTCCCAGAGCACTTGAATCGCATCTGCTCTTCTTCCACTCCTCCATGGGAATTGACTGCAGGAGAGGAAATGGCAGGAAACTCCATGGTAGAAAGGTCATGGCATTTTAAAAGAGGATTTGTGAGCATATTGCCTCTGCATCTGAGCTCTCTCAGTTTTGACATGAAGGGGCCGGGAGCACTAGGTTGCTGCTAACACTTCTAATTCAAACATTCTCCAATTTATGGAAATAAAGTATGTCAATTTCAGTGGTGAAAAGGGGCAGAGTTAAAAGTGCCATGGACTTATTGTGGCAGTCGTTTTGCAATAGTATATACAACCCCGGCTGGGCAGCTCAGTTGGTTAGAGTGTCGCCCGGACATGCCAAGGTTGCAGGTTCCATCCCCAGTCAGGGCACAGACAAGACTCAACCAATGAATACATGAATAAGTGAAACAACAAAGCAATGTATCTTTCTCTCCCTTCTTATCTCTCTCTCTCAAACCAATAAATGAAAAAAATATGATAGAACATACAAATATTGAATCATTACTTTGTACACCTGAAACTAATATAATATACATTAAATACACTTCAATTTTTGAACATTTAAATTTAATTTAAAAACATAATGAACCAGACTTTTCCACTTACATGTTTAAGACCTGCCAATGCTAAAGGAGTTCATCATCATCAAACCAGTACTATATGAAATGATACAGGGTCTTATTTAAGAGACGAAGAGCCCTGACTGGATAGCTCGGTTAGGTAGAGAACCGTCCTGAAGCACAGAGGTTCCTGGTTCGATCCTGGTTCGGTCTGGTCAGGGCATATACAGGACCAACTTGATGTTTCTCTCTCCCTCTCTCTCTCACTAAAATCAATAAATAAAATTTAAAAAGAAAGAGAAGAAAAAGATAAAAATATGAACAGTAAAATGGCAACAAACACATATATATCAACAATTAAATCTAAAGAACAAAATAAGTGAGGAAGCAGAACAGAAACAGACTCAGAAATAGAGACACATTTTGACAGGTGCCAGATGGAAGGAGGTTGGGAGATGTGTGAAAAAGGTGAACAAATTAAGAAATATAATTGGCAATTATAGAACTATCATAGGAATAGAAAGTACAACACAGGGAAAATAGTCAATAACATTCTAATAACTATGTATGGTGTCAGGTGGGTATGAGACTTACCAGGATGATCACTTAGTAAATTATATAATGTCTAATCACTGGACTATATATCTGAAAATAATGTAATAATGTATGTCAACTATAATTGAAAATAAAAATGATTTTAAAATAAAAAATAAAACAAGGGGTAAAAAACCTCTAATGGCTCACTGTCATTAAAAAGAACATTTCCAGAACAGAAAATTTTACTCCGAGATCCACGGATTATTGTGTATGTGTGTGGGGGTGGGGTGGGGAGGTGTTCTATGGCTCTTCCATATTACATGCAAAATGTGGATTGGTCATATGCACCTCTATTCCTTCCTTAGGAGACAGTCCATATTTTTCATCAGATTTTCAAATAGGCCAAGCCTCCCAAAGATTACAGCCACTGTTTGGGATACTACAAGGCTCGTGTCCAGCAGAGCCAACCACGCAGTAACACCAATACCGTCTCATATCCAAGCAGCGCTGCACTGGGCTGACACCTGCTCAGCGCACCTGTAACTTTTCTTGGGAATGGGGTTCTTTTGCTCTGCTTTCCCCTTCCCAGCCTCTCGTCGCTGTCTGACCTGACTTCACTTAGCCAGTCTCACCCCCCATCCTCGAGGTGGTTCTGTGACGCCCGATGGGCCTCCACTTCTTTGTGGGCCAATTCCCCTGCATTCTAAACCTAATTCTTTGCTTTCTCCTTACCTTCATCTCCCGGACTCAGCTGAAAACTGTGTCTGCCCGGATACCAACTTCCCAGATCTCCAAATCTTCCCTTTATCAGACATCAGGGAGGATCGTGGTGGGCTGCGGGTGTGACCCCTGAGCTGCTGTGCACCTGGGTACCCTCACTAGGTGTTGTGCTGAACCAAGGAGGACAGTTAAGTGTGGGGCCTTGGGAGGTTCGGTGTAAAGAAGAGCAAGCAGATTTAGAACCTGGAACCTGACCTAGGTCCCTGCTTGGAGCATATGGATTTTGGAGAGCCAGAGGGACATATCTAGTTAAAATCACTGGAATAGATTTATTTTTTTATGGCTCCAGCCAATGAAAGGGAAACTTGATTTAGGCCCCAGGGTCACAGGGTTCAGGCAGAAGGCCGCCCTGCAGACCAAGATGGTGGTGGAGGAGCCTTATTTAACCTTCTCCTTGGTGCGCAGGTTGTTGCTGCAGCCACGCTTCTTAGGCAGTTGATGGCACAATGGTGCAGGAGGGCGTAACACTTGCAGCAGATCATCTTGTCACACCTGTACTTGTGGGACAGCTGGCAGAGGGAGGGCTCAGTGATGGCACCCCGCAGACGAAGCACCAAGTACAGGATGGACTCTTTCAGAATACTGAAGCCTGAGAGAGTGCGGCCATCCTTCAGCTGGTAAAGTGGATGCCCTCTTTGCCTGGGATCTTAGCTTTGACATTCTCAGTGGTGTCACTGAGCTCTACCTTAAGAGTGATGGTCTTGCCATTCAGGGGCTTCACAAAGATCTGCATCTCTGTGTCCGCTGGGGAGGCTGCTCACCGCCTCATTGAAAGAAAAGAGTAGAATAGGATATTTTGATTCCAAAGAAATAAAAAGTATATTTTTTAAATAAAAGAGAGACAAATTCTTTTCCTTGGGGCTTAGGATTTAAATCCTTCCTGCCCTCTTCCCAGTTATCATTCCTACAAGATTCCTTTCCTTTCCAGCTCTCAAACCTACATCAGGCCCTGGTTGGTTGGCTCAGTGGATAGAGTGTTGGCCTGACGTGTGGAAGTCCTGGGTTGGATTCCCAGTCAGGGCACACAAGAGAAGTGACCATCTGCTTCTCTCTTCTACCTTCTCCCCTTCCTCTCCCTCTTCTCTTCCTGCAACCAGCAGCTCAGCTGATTTGAGTGTTGGCCTGGGCTCTGAGGATGGCTGTGTTGGTCCCAGTGCATCAGCCTCAGGTGCTAAAAATAGCTCAGTTGGTTTAAGCATTGGCCCCAAATGGGGTTTGCCAGGTGGATCCCAGTCGGGGGTTCTCTCCTCTCACTTAAAAAAAAAGGCTACATCAGTTCCTTCCTCCTTCCTTCAATTACAACAGATCTTCCCTATCCTGGAATAGCCTTTCATTGCTTCTTCTAGCTACCATGCCATTTCTCTCTGTTCTTTACCGCTTTGTCTCTTGAACACATGGTCAATAGTCCTGCTTTTCTGCTGAAATATCATGGTGTGGACAGAATGAAAATATGGAGACAAAGTAGGAGCAACATGTGAAGCCAGGTGTTTTGCTAAATATAAACAAACACAATAACTACTAATTGCATTAATTACTCTATAAGGTCCCCAGTATACAAACTGAATCCAACATGGCAAGCTCAGTAATTGGCGCAAGGTCGCAGGTGGTAACTGGTAGAGCCCAGATTTAAACCCAGGCATGTGACTCCAGAATCTTCTTTGGAGGGACATATTTGATGGCCAACGGAGGGGCGAGAAATGTGCTGTGGGACTGAGAGGAAAACACACTTAATTATTAGTGTTATTCCAAGAGAGACGAGAAATGAAAAAAACTAGTAAGGTGACTGCTTCTTTTTTTTTTGACAAAGAGAGAGAAGGACAGATAGGGACAGACAGACAGGAAGGGAGAGAGATGAGAAGCATGAAATCTTTGTTGTGGCACCTTAGTTGTTCATTTATTGCTTTCTCATATGTGCCTTGACCTGCGGGGTGGGCTACAGCAGAGCGAGTGACCCCTTGCTCAAGCCAGCATCCTTGGGCTCCAGCTGGTGAGCTTTGCTCAAACCAGATGGACCCACACTCAAGCTGGAGACCTCAGGGTCTTAAACCTGGGTTCTCCTAGTCCTAGTCTGACACTCTATCCACTGCGCCACTGCCTGGTCAGGATAAAGTGACTGCTTCTTGAAAAAATTAAGGATTTGGCCCTGGCCAGTTGGCTCAGTGGTAGAGCGTTGGCCTGGTGTGCAGGAGTCCCAGGTTCGATTCCCGGCCAGGGCACACAGGAGAAGCGCCCATCTGCTTCTCCACTCCTCCCCCTTTCCTTCCTCTCTGTCTCTCTCTTCCCCTCCCACAGCCAGGAATCCATTGGAGCAAAGTTGGCCCAGGCGCTAAGGATGGCTCTGTGGCTTCTGCCTCAGGCGCTGGAATGGCTCTGGTTGCAGCAGAGCAACGCCCCAGATGGGCAGAGCATCGCCCCCTGGTGGGTGTGCCGGGTGGATCCCGGTCGGGTGCATGCTGGAGTCTGTCTGACTGCCTCCCCGTTTCCAACGTCAGAAAAATACAAAAAAAAAAAAAAATTAAGGATTGGCCTAGATTCCAGGTCCTAGGTGTCTGTGACTGACCAGAGCTGAGAAAGCTAGAGACCATTAGAACCCTTCTGGACTTGGTTCTGTCCTGCCCAACAGATGCTAGGTGGGCAAACAATTGCCAAAGGCCGTGGAAACCTGACACTCTTGCGCTGCTCAGCATGGCCTTAGAGGCAACACTCTCTCTACCATTTGTTTTTCCCTTTGACACAGTTCTGCCTCCTTTTCTTTCCTTGGTCCATGCATCTTCCTCCTTCTTATTCTCCAAGGAAAGGCCTGTGGTGCATTTGTTTTCTCTTAATCACTCATCTCAAAAGGCGGTGGGATGTCTAAGGCAGCACCCAAATCTGAATTGGCAGCTGTGCCTTGTCTCCCAAGTCCCCACTCTCAAATCTCCTGCTTAACAGACCGGTCATTTAGATGTCACTTCAGACTCTAAATTTATACAAGTGAACTTCTAATCTTCCCAGTGCTGCCTGCCCCTCCCAATGCCACTTAGTGTCCTTAAGGGCATCATTATTCTCGCGACCTTTGGAGCCCACACCAATTTCCCCTTAGTCTTCCAGATGCAATGGTTGCTGAGTTCTGTCAATGATTTCACAGTTTCTTTTCATTTCTTCCCTATTTTCACTCCTACTGGATCTAGTTCAGGTCATTGTCTCCACATGTCATTCAACAATGGCTGTGGCCGCTGATCAGTTTCTTCCTCTGGCTGTTTCTTCCTTTCAGTCCACAATGTGTGGAGTTGCCAAAGTGATCTGCCTAAATCACAGTTTGGACCCTGTCAGTGCTTAGCTAAGAAAAGCTATGACTGCCCACGCTCTACAAAGAAAGATCCAGGCTCCTCAAGGGACTTTGGAGGCCCTCTTGCAGGCTGCTCTTTGCCTGGCAGGTGAAGGCACGAGCAGCAGGATCCAGATGGGGAGAAGTTTAGGGCTCTTCCAACCAGCTCACTCCCCTGGGCCAGAACCGAGAATCCACCCAACACTGTGCTGGCCACCCAGGATGCCTCAGTCTGTGACCACTGTGCTTCACAACGTGGTTTCACTGTCTTGATGGAGTGTAACCCTCTTCCCACCCACCCACTACACAGATCCCAGCCAACACCGAGACCCCATTCCATTCCCACTCTTCCACCAAGTTTTCCCAGAATCCTCCTGGAGTTCCTTCAAGCTTCTGGCTGTCTCTAAAGCAGTCTATTTCTAATACCACTCACTTGAGCAACAATCTTCTACTGCTGTTGCTAGACTTCTTACACTGGTGTGTCGAATTATCCATTTTCTCTACGTCTTTGCATGGTCAGCACCAGGCAAGCACTCCATATAAAATAAAAAGTTATATTTAACGACTACCTGTATAATAGTTCATATTGCCTGACCTGTGGTGGTGCAGTGGATAAAGCGTGGATGGGGAATGCTGAGATCACCGGTTTGAAATTCTGGGCTTGTCGAGTCAAAGCACATACAAGCAGCAGCTACTATGAGTTGATGCTTTCCGCTCCTTCCCCCTTTCTCTTCTCTCTCTGAAGTCAATAAATAGAATCTTAAAAACAGTTAACATTGTTATATTTTTAAATATTTCAAGCATGGAGAAGAGCACAGACACCAGGCTACCAACATCCAGATTTAACAGATTCTAATAATTAACATTTGCTTCAAAATCTTCAAAACGAAAGAAGATTAAAACATTACAGAGAACAGTTAAAGTTCACATTCCTCCTCAAACCCCTATATATATACTTGCTCTTCTTTCTCTCCAGAATAGGCCATTGTCCTCATTCCTATGAACATCTGTACTTTTAACAATATATGCCTATTTCCATAAATAATGGAATTGTGTATCTTACATTTTTACACAATTATAATATATTGTATCTGTCTGTTCTGATGTGACCCTTTTTTTCACTTAAGGTTATGTTTTTCAGTTTCATCCATGCTCATACCTTTATTTATTGTACTGGTCATTTACTGTAACACTTGTATCAGTCAGTCCCTATGAGAAAGCGATGGCCTACCCAAAAGATTTAACTGGAGAGAGTCCACTGAAGAGACTCAGGGTTAAGGGAACCAACGAGGATAGTAAAGCCCCAGCGACCAGCAGCACCAGGAAGATTTTGTGCTGATTATCTTTGCTCCAAATGTGTCTTTCATCACCAGCTCTGTGCCGATGGAACTGAAACCTTTCAGTACCTTGTCTTGGTCAGGTGGCGCGAGGTCAGTAGAGGGTAGGGCGGTGGCATTGCAGGAGGAAGGGTTTTGCTCCCTGCTCACAGGCTCCTGCAGCGCCTACATCTTCTGCAGAGTCTGGCAGCCGCAGGGGGTTTGCAGCTTCAGGCGATTCGCCTCCCTGTGAGCACTTTGCTTGGTGCCTTAGAGGGGCGATGCCCAGCAGATTCCAAATCACAGACTTCCATTAAGTTCCACCAGTGCTGCAGCATGGTGACTTCTCTGCCTTTTAGTGAGCCAAGGCTGTGCTCTCTTATGAGGCTGGGGGGAGTCTTTACTGGGCACTCTATGACAACCATAGGGTCAGTGGCTGCTCTCATATCTACTACTACACTCATATTCTCCAGAGTTCTCTTTACTTCTTATGAGCTAACCTCTTGTTGCTCCAATCCCTTGTTATGGCGAATCATTCTTTAAACTTCCTCTGTTCAAGCTACTGTGTGACCCCTTTCTCCTGAGTGGCCCCAAACTGATGCACAGTTATCACTTCTAAACACTAGCTGCAAGGGGGCAGCTAGTGAAACAAGTGAGAAACCAAGTTATGGGAGAGTGGTTGCCTCATTAGGAGAAAGAATAAATACATGGAGTTTCATTCATACAATGGCATACAGTGCAACATTTATGCAAGATAGTCTCCATTTTCTCTTCCATAGACATTCTCAGCCTTTCTCCATGCTGCTCTGTGCCTCAGAAACTGATGTTGTGTGCTTGTAGTTGGTTAACACAAACCCTATGGGGAAAAATTACCCTGATTTATACTGTCTGCAGATTTCCATGGAGTAAATACTCCCAGCATGGTTAATGTTAGCTTACGGATGTGACATCACTGATCACGGATTAGGGAGGAGATGCTCACAGTTGACCCCAACACAGCCCTGGATGCTGACTTCCAAACTCTACAAGCTCCCTCACCCTCTTGCTCTCCAACAGGCTTTATCAGTGGGAGGCATGGCAGAACAGAGGTGAGATGAGAAAGCCCTCTCTCCTCCGTGCTCCTCAACAGCCTGTGGTTTTGGGGTGACTGTGTTTCTAGTTAGGTTGTTTCTGCTTTCTCTATTACACCACAAGGCTGTGCAAGCATCACTGTCCAAGTGTTCTCAACCTGTGCGTGAGAATTTCTCCAGTGGTTGGGTTGCCAGACCAAATACAGGATGTCCAGTCAAATCTGGATTTCAGGCCTGACTAGGTAGTGGCACAGTGAATAGAGTGTCAGCCTGGTACACTGATGATCCAGGTTCGAAACCCAAGGGTTGCTGGCTTGCGCACAAGTTCAACAGCTTGAGCGCAGGGTCACTGGCTTGAGTGAGTGGTCATTGGCTCAGCTGGAGCCCCAGGTCAAGACACATATGAGAAGCAATCAACGTACAACTAAGGAGCTGCAACAAAGAATTGAGGCCTCTCATGTCTCTCCCTTCCTGTCTGTCTCTCGCAAAAAAATAAAAATAAAAATCTGGATTTCAGAAAAACACCATATAATTTTTAAACAGTGCATGGAACATATTTATATACTAAAAAATTATTCATTGTTTATCTAAAAATAAATGCACCCAGAAGTCCTGTTTTGTTTTTGTTTTTGCTAAATCTGGCAACTCTACCTGGGGCAACTCCTATCAGTGGAATTTCCTTGCGAGTATTGCTTTTTCTAAAAGAATGTCTCCAACATGGTTTGGGTTCTGTAAATTATGTATAATGAATTTTTTTATGTTCTTTGATGCCCCTCAATCTTGTTTTCTTTCTCCTGTAACCCCATATTGGGTCTTCCTTTAATCAGGCTTGACAGTGGGTGAGGCCATGGCCACATGATGACAAACACCTAGGGCTTGGCGGTGTGACCGAGCAAGAACACAATGGCACCTGGCCCCAGAGAAGCCGAGGGGCAGCTCCTGCCTCACACTCTGCATGTTCAGACTTGACCTCCTGCTACCCTCTACCCCCACTAGCAAATGCATCTGAAGAAGTCAGTGGGGGCTCCCATTGGGAGCTGGGTCCCTTTCTTTCCAGAGTTTCCTCCCCTTGGGGCCCAGTGCCCAGACACCTGACTCCTTGGTCCCAACCAGGCTTATACCCTTGAGTATATATACTGCTCACAGAGATTAGGGGATATTTAAAAAAAAATGAATATGAAGCAATAAAATATCCCCTAATTTTTGTGAGCAGTGTATTTAATCTTCTCCCTGATAAGTCTTGTGTGTGTATGGGGGGGGGTAGTTTCTTTTCTGCCAGGAAGTGATTTTATTACAAAGCAAGGTGACAAATTAATGCCCACAAAGGCATTAGTGATAGTGAAATGTACGGTCTCCTGGAAGTATTTGTATTTTAAGCAGCAATTCAAAGGGCTGAAGTTCTAACAATGGATTTTAAGTAACAATTTCAGAGGACCTTTCTGACACTTAACACATATATGTATATGTGACTTTCTCCCCTTGCAAAGGAAAGTCCTTGTCTTCTTTTTTTACCTGTCTCCACAGGCTTATTTTATATTTCCTCATACAGAAGAGTTCCTAATCTTCTGACCTTGTTGGTTCATATTTTAAATAGGTCTAGATCTACAGAAGATCCATATGTTGGATCCTGTTTCCCCAACTTCCACCAAGCTATGGGGAAGAAACTATCGCTTTTACTTGTCCCACAGTGCCATCTGCTGCCTAGAAGCAGCAGGCTCTGCAAGGTCTTTTAGCGAGTCTTTTTACAGGAGCAGTTTTTTTCTTAAAGGGGAAGAAAGCATTTTAAGTTGCTTTGTTTTGCAACACTGATGAACATCTGCGCTTCTACATAACTAAAGACTTTTCATACGTTTTTGGTCAACTAAGAAGACATTACCCAAAGAGTGGATTCTGTCGTGGGGGGCGTGGCGGGGGGAGATTCTGCATTTCTAACAAGCTCTGGGGTGATGACTGCACCACTAGTCCGAGGACCACATTTGTGTAGGGAAAGGACAACAGCACACGTGTCTGGGTGGGGACTTTTATAGACAACACTCCTTGGAGATGCAGATTTTAAATAGGATCGGCTCCAGCAGCTGTGTCACAGTGCCATCTGCTGTCTGAAAGTGGCAGGCTTTCACCCCATCGATATTTTTGGAGCATCTATAGGCGCAAAGCTCTGTGCAGGGACTCGTGTGTAAGGAGAGCTCCCCTTGGGTGGGACTAGAATAGTACAAAATCCAGGTGGGGCCCCAGGGAGCTGCCGGAGGACTGAGCAGGAAGAGAGAAAGCTCGGAGGGTCTTCTCGGTGCCATGTGGGGAAAGACGTCAGAGAGGGCTGTCCAGATCTGAAAAGTAATCAGCCCTAGCAGAACGTTTACAGGCCACGCCCACCTTCAGGACGCCAGCCAGAAAGCCCCTCTCACCCACCACAGCACCAGCTGTGGTTTTGAGCCAGGTGTCTCCAATCTGCCAAGCCCTCACTGTGTTTTGTGCCTAAGCTGCAGAAACACCTTTCCCTCCTCTTAGTGTGGCCTATTGTCACAAGGGCACAAATTTGGGATTGCTTTTGCCCCCAACCCCAACAGATTTTATGGTGAAACCATTTTCCTGTTGTTGTTGTTTTTTAAAGCCCTCCCCCTTTACCTATAGAGCTTAGGCCCTGTTTTAAGGGAGTGGGGCCATGAGAATATTTTTTTGAGGGTTACTCCTCACTTAGGCAAGTCTCTGTCACTACACCAAATTTGATTCTCTATTCCTGTAGTATGAGTTTGTTCCCAGGAGGCTCTTCAAGCTGTGTCCTGGCTCTATCAGTTACAAGTGTCAGAAACCAAGTCAACTGGCTTAAGTGCAAAAGGAGAAATGTATGGGCTTATGTTACTAGGAAATCTCGGGGTGAACTTCAAGCTTGGAAGGAATCAGAGGCCCACAAGATGTTAGCAGGACTTTTTTTTTATAGAGACAGAGAGAGAGTTAGAGAGAGGGATAGATAGGGACAAACAGGAACGGAGAGAGATGAGAAGCATCATTCATCACTTTTTTGTTGTGATACCTTAGTTGTTCATTTATTGCTTTCTCATATGTGCCTTGACTGTTGGTCTTTACAAGACTAACCCCTTGCTCAAGCCAGCGACCTTGGGTCCAAGCTGGTGAGCTTTGCTCAAACCAGATGAGCCCATGCTCAAGCTGGCGACCTGAGGGTCTCGAACCTGGGCCCTCCGCATCCCAGTCCGACGCTCTATCCAGTGAGCCACCGCCTGGTCAGGCAGCAGGACTTTCTTTATTTCCAACTCTTAGCTCTGCTTCATCCTCTGTTTGGCCTAAGGGTTTCCTCTATGTGGCTGGGAACATGACCAGCAAAACCCTCAGGCTTATACCGTATCAGCTTGAGAGCCAAGGAAAATGAGAGCGGCTCTCAGTCCTGGCGCCCATGGATGTGATTCCCAGAAATGCACTCTGATGGGCCTCATTTGATACATATGCCCATTCCTTAAACAAACCAGGAGCCAACCGATAGGGTAGTGCAGTCAAGTGCCGCAGTAGCCTGTCTTGAGGATGGCTCCCAACGATATCTGTCCTCTTGGTATTAATGCCCTTGTATAACATCTCCCCATATTGTATCATGTCGGGGACCAGGAGCAAAATACATGTCGTGGATCATTTTCAGCTGATGGCAATCAACACCCAGAAAATTTTAATTTCTTTCTTTTTTTTTTTTTTCCTGAAGCTGGAAACGGGGAGAGACAGTCAGACAGACTCCCGCATGCGCCCGACCGGGATCCACCTGGCACGCCCACCAGGAGGCACGCTCTGCCCACCAGGGGGCGATGCTCTGCCCATCCGGGGCATCGCTCTGCCGCGACCAGAGCCACTCTAGCGCCTGGGGCAGAGGCCAAGGAGCCATCCCCAGCGCCCGGGCCATCTTTGCTCCATTGGAGCCTACCGCTGAGCCAACCGGCCAGGGCAACACCCAGAAAATTTTAGAAAACTGTTTTCTTCTCCCTTAACTGCCTGAAAGAATTCAGTTAGGGGACCAGGCCCAGAAAGAGAGCTATTACCAGAAATAACTTTTACCTGAATGATCTACCTGGATGGTAGGACAAACATCTAAATGCCAAACATCTGCTCTTAGCATACTATAAATTGCTCTCCTTACTTTTGAACCATTGGGCCCTGCCCTGCTCTATTCCTTAGCCCAGGATGGCATACAAGCCTCAGCTGTCCAACTTGTCCTTCAGTCCCATGTATGTGAAGGCCCCTATATATGTGCAATTAAAAATTTTTTCTCCTGTTAATCTGTTTTATGTTAATCTGATTATTAGACCAGCCAAAGAACCTAGAAGGGCAGCAAGTATTTTTCTTTTCTCCTTTACAGTGGTCTATGTGACCAATATTAAAAAGGCAGATGTGATGGTATGTGACTTCTAACACTGGGTGAAGAAAGTCCCTGCAGCCTGACCTGTGGTGGCACAGTGGATAAAGCGTCAACCTGGAATGCTGAGGTCGCCAGTTCGAAATCCTGAGCTTGCCCAGTCAAGGCGCATATGAGAAGCAATTACTACAAGTCGATGCTTCCCACTCCTCCCCCCGCCTTTCTCTCTGTCTCTTTATTTTAGAGAGATCTAAAAATCAAGGCCCTGCAGCTTCCCCTTGGTCATTCTCTTAGTTCATTCCCTCATGTGAAAGCCAGCTGCATCCGAGGAGAGACTCACAGGGTGAGCAACTAAGGCCTCTGGCCAACCATCGACAAGGGACTAAGGTCTACCAGCTCTGCGAATGAAATGGGAAAATGATCCTCTAGCCGTAATCAGGCCTTAAGATGACTGCAGGCATGCCTGTCATCTGGACTGCCTCCTCATGAGACACCCTTGGAATGATGCTGCCATGAGCCAAGGAATGCCAGCAGCCACCAGAAGGAGGAAGAGACGAGGAACAGATTCTACCCTAGAGCCTCCAAAGGGACCATGGCCCTGTTAACAACTTGATTTTGGCCCAATGAAATGGATTTCAAATTTATGGCCTCCAGAACTATAAGATAATAAAGTTTTATTGGTTTTAACCACTAAATTTGTGCTAATTCGTTCCAACAGCTATAGGAAACTAATGCAATATTATTAGCTAAAAAGCCCCCTGCAGTTGTCCAATTTATGGCAGGCAAAACAGAAGAAATGGGAATGGTTTTAGAAATTAGTTAGACCTCTTCACTCTTCTTTTTTTGTGTATGTGTGACAGAGACAAAGACAGAGAGAGGGATAGATAAGGACAGACAGACGGGAAGGGAGAGAGATGAGAAGCACCAATTCTATGTTGTGGCACCTTAGTTGTTCATTGATTGCTTTCTCATATGTGCCTTGACCAGGGGGCTACAGCAGACTGAATGATCCCTTGCTCAAGCCAGCGACCTTGGGCTCAATCAAGCTGGTGAGCCTTGCTCAAACCAGATGAGCCAGTGCTCAAGCTGGAGACCTTGGGGTTTCAAACCTGGGTCCTCTGCATCCCAGTCCGATGCTCTATCCACTGTGCCACTGCCCGGTCAGGCTTTTTACTCTTCTTAACCTTTCCAACAAAATACAAAAAATATATTACAGAAATGCAGGTATTAACTTTTACTTTAGAAGCTAAAGATTTTAAAAAGTGGCAAAAAATTTGACCTAAAAGTTGTAAAGAGGGAAAAAGAAATTTAAAAAAATGGCTCTGACCAGTTGGCTCAGCAGTAGAGTGTCGGCCTGGTGTGTGGAAGTCCTCGATTCAATTCCTAGTCAGGGCACACGGGAGAAGTGACCATCTGCTTTTCCACCCTTCCCCTTTCTCTCTCTGTTTTTTTCTCTCTCTTTCCCCTTCCCACAGCCATGGTTCATTTGAACAAGTTGGTCTTGGGTGCTGAGGATGGTAACATGGCTTCCCCTCAGGCACTAAACTAGCTTGATTGCTGAACAACAGAGCAACAGCCCCAGATGGGCAGAGCATTGCCCCACAGTGGGCTTGTCAGGTGGGTCCTGGTTGGGGTACATGCAGCAGTCTGTCTCTCTGTCTCCCCACCTCTCACTTAATAAAAAAAAATTTTTTAATTAAAAAAAAATTTAAAAAATGGTACTTACATTTCTTTACTACCAATAGCATACATTTATGTGATGCCTGCTCTCCTAAAAAACCTTTAAATTGGATCTCTTTCTGATAATCCTCTTTAGAATGCTTTTTTACCAGCTTGTTATCACCTTCCAATTTTGGTAGACTGAGAATATTGCCAGTAAAATTTGTCAACAGAGCAAAGATTTATCTAAGTCATCTATTCAAACACTGTTTGCAGGCTTCTATTTCAGGAATGTAATTAAAATCGACTATAGCAGCTTGAATTCTCACTGGATACAATCTCTGTTGGCCAATCTCTTTTGTGGATTTCATTTCAGTTTGATATTAATTACAAGTTTCAGCTAATTAAAACTCCTACTTTGTGATCCTCTTGGAACCTGTATGCCTTGATATTCCTTAGATGGGCCTGGCAGTGATTGCTTTGTATAAATCACACTTACGTGCCCGTGAGTACTTGCAGGTAGCTCCACAGGGTAGAAAATTAGAGTTGTGTGCCTTAAAATTTATATTGTCTGGGAGAACTATTTCCAGACAATGTTGCCCCCTTTTCTGGGAGATCTGTAGCTCTAATGTCTTGGTTCTCACCAAGCACCTTTCAAACTCCTCTATCCTGGGCGCTAGAACTGCATGTTAGAACTTCAGGGCACATGCCTTAGTGATACCCAGGCAAACACTCTGACAGCACAGCCACAGAGACAAGGGTTCCTGCTGTTCACTGATTTAACTGTCGTGTATGGATACCAAAAATAGAATCAGGTTCTACCTCTCCTTCCCTGGCCTCTCACTAGCTACATAATGATGGAGCAAATGTCAAAACTTCCAGAGGCTCAAAATCATGATTTCACAATAATTGAGTTCCTTTAAAATTGTCATGACCATGTGACACAATGACACACAAACCTAGTAGAATAGCAGCAGGTGAAAGAGAGAGGACTGCAGCCCATATACCCAACATGTAGACACCATACACAGTAGGAGGCTAGCTAGGCCAAGGCTCATGTGCGTGAGGGAATCTGAATGTGACATCTTTTTAAATAATTTTATTTTTTTAATGGGGCGTCATCAATAAATCAGGATACATATATTCAAAGATAACAAGTCCAGGTTATCTTGTCGATCACTTATGTTGCATACCCATCACACAAAGTCAGATTGTCCTCTGTCACCTTCTATCTAGTTCTCTTTGTGCCCCTCCCCCTCCCCTTTTCCTTCTCCCTCTCCCCCTCCCCCCGTAACCACCACACTCTTATCAATGTCTTTTAGTTTCACTTTTATGTCCCACCTACGTATGAAATAATGCAGTTCCTGTTTTTTTCTGATTTACTTATTTCACTTCGTATAATATTATCAAGATCCCACCATTTTGCTGTAAAGATCCGATGTCATCATTTCTTATGGCTGAGTAGTATTCCATAGTGTATTGTTGGGAGCTGATCAACGACTGCTGGCTGGCAAGGCCACAGCAGAAGAAGATCAAAAACTGCTGATTGACAAAGTCACAGCAGAGAAGACCAATGGCTGCGGGGTGACAAAGTCACTGCAGTGAAGACCAATGGCTGTGGGGTGACAAAGTCACCACAAAGGAAAGGCACAACGATACTCCCCCCCTTTGACTTTTTGAATTAATCTGGCCTTATATCCCCCCTTTTCTGGGTGTGTGCTATTATTTGTAGCACAGGGATAATAGTACCGTGCTTTCCCTGTAGATTTGTAGTAATTTCTTTGGAAATGAGACAGAAGGTGTAAGTTCCACAGAAAAGCCTGTAAGCCCCTTGAACTGGGCTCATAAACATAAGAGGCTGGCTATGATATCCCTCATAAAGGGTTAAGTTTGTAGGAGAATTTCTTCTTATAAATCATGTTAGAAAGAATAAAGTTAGAACTTAACTGGTGTATGAATATAGTAAATGAATAAAGTTTAACTAGACATTAGAATCTTAGGTAAAGTGTAGTGGAGTGGCCTGTTGCGTGGCCTTGGATAGGAGTGCAGCTGGCTAGTAAAGAATGTTTTGTTAAAAGACTTGTTTTGTCACTGAAGGCAGTTGCTGGGCTTTTCTCAGTGGAACGTTCTCATGAGATTTTTGTATTTGCCTAGAATAAGAAGAGGAATGTGGTGGAATTCATAGCAGCAGTAGCAACTAATGCCTTCTGATATTGTGTTGCTGCTAGCTATCTTGCAGATGCGCTCTATGTATCTTTGGGCGAAAGTTACTCTTGATACTATGTCAGTTTCTTATAGCAGGCCTTTTGTAGTCCCGTGGGAAAAGAATTAGGACACTGCACGAACTCGGGGCCATTTGCCTGAGCAAGCGGTGGTCCTTTTGCTAGCCCTTGATGATTTCGTCTGCTATCTCTTTCTGCGCCCTCGACTCACAACAACAGTAAAATGGAGTTATTAATTAGTACTAATCTTTTAGAAGTTTGTACCAATATTGTTATTACTATTCAAGTTATTGTATAACTGTACTTTGAATAACTTACCACCTGATTTGTAGTTTATAAATATGAATTAACTGTTATCTGGAAATATGTAACGACAGTGAAACTAAAACAATGATGTATTCAAAATACCATGTGATTGTAACTTAGTGTGTGTGCATAAAAAGGAAGCTAGACCAGCATTTAGCGGAGATGCCTGGCAGTAAATGCTAACCAGAGAATAAAGAATTCGGCTCTCTCACTCGATCTTCGCCGACACCGTCTCCTCCTGTGGGACCCCTGGATCCCCCCCGGGGCTGGACCCTGGCAGTGTATATATGCCACATCTTCTTTATCCAGTCTTCTATTGACGGGCTTTTTGGTTGTTTCCATGTCCTGGCCACTGTGAACAATGCTGCAATGAACATGGGGCTGCATGTGTCTTTACGTATCAATGTTTCTGAGTTTTGGGGGTATATACCCAGTAGAGGGATTGCTGGGTCATAAGGTAGTTCTATTTTCAGTTTTTTGAGGAACCACCATACTTTCTTCCATAATGGTTGTACTACTTTACATTCCCACCAACAGTGTATGAGGCTTCCTTTTTCTCCACAGCCTCTCCAACATTTGCTATTACCTGTCTTGCTAATAATAGCTAATCGAACAGGTGTGAGGTGGTATCTCATTGCAGTTTTGATTTGCATTTCTCTAATAGCTAAAGAAGATGAGCATCTTTTCATATATCTGTTGGCCATTTGTATTTCTTCCTGGGAGAAGTGTCTGTTCATGTCCTCTTCCCATTTTTTTATTGGATTGTTTGTTTGTTGTTGAGTTTTATGAGTTCTTTGTATATTTTGGATATTAGGCCCTTATCTGAGCTGTTGTTTGAAAATATTATTTCCCATTTAGTGGGCTGTCTGTTTATTTTGTTATCGGTTTCTCTTGCTGAGCAAAAACTTCTTAGTCTGATGTAGTCCCATTCATTTATCTTTGCCTTCACTTCTCTTGCCTTTGGAGTCAAATTCATAAAATGCTCTTTAAAACCAAGGTCCATGAGTTTAGTACCTATGTCTTCTTCTATGTACTTAATTGTTTCAGGTCTTATGTTTAGATCTTTGATCCATTTTGAGTTAATTTTAGTACAGGGGGACAAACTGTAGTCCAGTTTCATTCTTTTGCATGTGGCTTTCCAGTTTTCCCAGCACCATTTATTGAAGAGGCTTTCTTTTCTCCATTGTGTGTTGTTGGCGCCTTTATCAAAAATTATTTGACTATATATATATGGTGTTATTTCTGGGTTTTCTATTCTGTTCCATTGGTCTGAGTGTCTATTTTTCTGCCAATACCATGCTGTTTTGATTGTCGTGGCCCTATAATATAGTTTGAAGTCAGGTATTGTAATGCCCCCAGCTTCATTCTTTTTCTTTAGGATTGCTTTGGCTATTCAGGGTTTTTTATAGTTCCATATAAATCTGATGATTTTTTGTTCCATTTCTTTAAAAAATGTCATTGGAATTTTGATGGGAATTGCATTAAATTTGTATATTGCTTTGGGTAATATGGCCATCTTGATTATGTTTATTCTTCCTAACCAAGAACAAGGAATATTCTTCCATCTCATTATATCTTTTTCGATTTCCCTTAACAGTGGTTTATAGTTTTCATTATATAAGTCCTTTACATTCTTTGTTATGTTTATTACTAAGTATTTTATTTTTTTTGTTGCAATCGTGAAGGGGATTATTCTTTTGAGTTCGTTCTCAAATGTTTCATTGTTGGCATATAGAAAGGCTATTGACTTCTGTATGTTAATTTTGTATCCTGCGACCTTACTGTATTGGCTTATTGTTTCTAGTAGTCTTTTTGTGGATTCTTTGGGGTTTTCGATGTATAGGATCATATCATCTGCAAAAAGTGATACCTTTACTTCTTTTCCGAAATGGATGCCTTTTATTTCTTTGTCTTGTCTGATTGCTGTGGCTAGAACCTCTAGTACCACATTAAATAAGAGTGGAGAGAGTGGACAACCCTGTCTTGTTCCTGATTTAAGGGGAAAGCCTTCAGTTTAGTGCCATTTAATATGATGTTAGCTGATGGTTTATCATATATGGCCTTTATCATGTTGAGATATTTTCCTTCTATACCCATTTTGTTGAGAGTCTTAAACATGAAATTGTGTTGTATTTTATCGAAAGCCTTTTCTGCGTCTATTGATAAGATCATGTGGTTTTTGTTCTTTGTTATGTTGATATGGTGTATTACGTTAACCACTTTACGTATATTGAACCATCTGAATGTGACATCTTTTAAACATCAAGTTATACATCATGATTTTCAGTGTTTCGAGTGCCTTTATCTCATGGATGGGGGAGCTTTAGCATTTTTCATCTGTGGCCAAACACATGCTACTTATCTTCTGTGTCTGACTCTGCTTTGGGTTCATGCTCATTTTGTTCTAAACTGAAAATAGAATTACATTTAAAAATACCTGCTCAATGAAGAACACTTAGTAAAGTATATGATTGTCTAACCACTATACTGACACTTGAAACCAATACAAAATAATATTAAATGTAAACTGTAATTGAAAAAAATTAAATAAAAAAATAAAGATAATTGCTCAAGGTCAGAGATTTGGTGGGTAAAAAGGAAAAGGGAGGTCCCTGAAGACCACTGATGCCACACTCCCTGCCCAAGAGGTGGGACACAGGTTTATTATGTAACCATTACTCACTAGAGAGCTCAGAGGCAGCGCATGGAAGCAGGTTGTTGGTTACAGTAATTTAATAATATTTTCTCCAATGATCACTGTAGCTGCTACCACATCTAATAATCACAATTAAACTTCCTTAATGACTATACCAGTAACAGTGACTTTGTGGTTGAGCTGAAGTGTATCATTGAAATTTCTATAATTAAAAGTCTGTAAAACAAGTTAATTGTGTAGACAAGACTATTGAGTAGAGAGGCTGTATTCATTCCCTTTAGAGGCAACCATTTACATGAAACATGTAAACACTTGATATGCTAAATATAAGCACTAAATCAGTATGCTGATGGCAAAATGTTTTGTCTGTTAGCTAAAACTGGCACCCTGGACAATGCATTATTAGTCCGACTACAGATGCTATATATTCTTGAAAGCATGAATACTTGATTTGCTTTAGATAAAAATATCCCTCCGGTTCTTTAAAAGAATATGCTGTTCTTAATTCAATGTAATCATTGTTTGTTTCTAAAGTAACAGAAGTCTAGCCTAATCATCTTATTTTTTATTTTTTTGTATTTTTCTGAAGCTGGAAACGGGGAGAGACAGTCAGACAGACTCCCGCATGCGCCCGACCGGGATCCACCCGGCACGCCTACCAGGGGCGACGCTCTGCCCACCAGGGGGCGATGCTCTGCCCTTCCGGGGCGTCGCTCTGCCGAGACCAGAGCCACTCTAGTGCCTGGGGCAGAGGCCAAGGAGCCATCCCCAGCGCCCGGGCCATCTTTGCTCCAATAGAGCCTTGGCTGCAGGAGGGGAAGAGAGAGACAGAGAGGAAGGGGGGGAGTGGAGAAGCAAATGGGCGCTTCTCCTATGTGCCCTGGCTGGGAATCGAACCCGGGTCCCCCGCACGCCAGGCCGACGCTCTACCGCTGAGCCAACCGGCCAGGGCACCTAATCATCTTATTTTTATGAGTTAGTAAACTGGGTCATTTTGAGTGATAGAAATAACCACCATCCTGTGACAATCAGGATACTGTCATAGATCTGAGTGGTGTTTTTATTTCTTTTTCTAAAATTTTATTTTTTATTTAAAAAATTAAAAAAAAATTTATACACTTTAAAGAGGGGAGGGGGAGAGAGAGAGAGAGAGATAGAATGAGAAAGAGAAGGGGAGGGGGAGAATAGGAAACATTAACTCTCACATGTGTCTTGACCAGGCAAGTCTAGGGTTTCAAACTGGTAACATCAGCAATTCCAGGTTGAGACTTTATCCATTGTGCCATCACAGGTCAGACTGTGGTTTTTATGAGTACAAAGAAGGTTCAAAATCATTGCAATTTCCTGCTGCTACTGCCACAGTAAGCTTCCACTTCTGCCATTTGTTCCTCATCCACCAGTTTGGCTGGTATGGCTGATTGGCACTTGGCATGCATTTAACCTCCTCGTGTGTATGCCGTACTCCAGGGGCCAAAACTACATTTCCCAGTTGGAAGTGAGGTGGAAGCCATTTCCCTGCTGCTTCAGTGTTACTACTGGCAGATGCAATCCTGAAGACGTCGGGGTTTGTGTGCACAGGATCTGGGATCTGGTGACCTGATGGGTGTCAAGAGGCCATTATAGCCACGGAAACTAGATTTTAGTTATGTATCCAATCATTATAGCAGCAGCCCCTGCTCTTTACTTTCACCTTCACTGCACTATGCTGTCTGGTCCCCCAGGAAAAAGTGGCCAAGGCCTTTCTCTCTCCCCACTTCAGCCACTCTTGCCTGCTCTAGGATAGCTGGAGGACCCAGGGCTCTATGCTCACCTTGCCACTTGTTCTCCGTGCCAAGTGAAAGCTGGTGGGGAACACTGGGAGATTTAATTCTCTTGTTGCAAAACAAACAAACAAAAATCTATACATAATTTCTAGAAAAAAAAAGATGTCTTCCTCAAAATACAAAGTTGGATAGATAGCATAGGAAAAAATATGGAGGCCCTTGAATACTATTGCACTTGTTTCTGAAAGAAATGGGGAACAATTAAATGTTTTTACCACTGTGACAGTGTTGTTTTAGAAAGAGAAGTCGAGCAAGAACTAGAGGGGAAGAAGTGGCATCATATAAGCTATCTAAGAGGCTTTTTTTTGTTGTTGTTACAGAGACAGAGAGAGGGACAGATAGACAGGAAGGGAAAGAGATGAGAAGCCTCAATTTTTTGTTGTGGCACCTTAGTTGTTCATTGATTGCTTTCTCATATGTGCTTTGACTGGGGGGCTACAGCAGAGGAAGAGACTCCTTGCTCAAGCCAGCAACCTTTGAGCTCAAGCCATGGGGTCATGTCTATGATCCTATGCTCAAGCCAGTGACCCTGCGATCAAGCTGGTGAGCCTTGCTCAAACCAGATGGTCCCACGCTCAAGTCGGCGACCTCGGGGTCACGAACCTGGGTCCTCTAGCATCCCAGTCCGACCCTCTATCCACAACCAGTAAGTAGACTTAATACCTGAACTGACTGTAGTTTTGATCTTTACAAGAAATGTAATATTAATACACCAGGTTTCAGCATATTTTGTTGGGTCAATGACTAGGTCTGCTCACAAAGTCCTGTTTAACCCAAATACATACACATGATGTGTTTGATCATTCGTACTCATTCTCAAAGACATTAGGTATTCTAAGCTTCTTGAAAGAGCACAGTAAACTGCCTTCTCCAGTACCTTGCCAATTGCCCAGACAACCTCCCTTCTTGGTCTGGAATTTTATGACCAAGACCAGTAAAGAAATCTGTTGTGTGGGCTCTCTCTATCTCTCAAAGGAAAAAGAGGCAATCTCATGATAAAATCCTTGCTATTTCCGCCCTCCCCAACAACAAAAAGATGTCCTGGCCAAAAAATAATACATATTTTTTTCTAATAGCGCCCTTGCCCCACCCTTCTTCTAGAAAAACCTTGCGTTTTGCACAACCCCAGAGCACCCTTGTGGTTGCTGGATGGGATATTGCCCAGTTTATGAACCACTCAATAAAGCTAATTACATCTTCAAATTTATTCAGTTGAATTTTGTTTTTTGACAGTCTCTTGCCTGAAATTTTTTCACCTGCAAACTTCAATTCATCTATCAAGATCCAGTTCAAATGTCACCTTCTCTAAAAAGCCTGCTTTGATTTTCTCAGGCACAGTGGGTCCCTTTTCTCATAGAAGACTGTTCTTACCTCTGTATGTATCAATTTACTTGCTTATCTTACCTTCCTTTCAAAATTCTGAGTTCCTTACCACTAAATGATATTCCATGATAGTTATGCTAAATATATTGAATGAATTAAGAAATATTAAAAGTTGCAATTTTCTTATTTTTCTCTTCTTGATAATCCAGTCTTTAATCTTTTCCTTAATATGCTCTCAGAATTTTTCAATAATAATAATCTTGTTTTTCACAGTACTTTACATTTTCTTTCTTTTTTTTTTTTTGTATTTTTCTGAAGCTGAAAACGGGGAGAGACAGACAGACTCCCGCATGCGCCCGACCGGGATCCACCCGGCACGCCCACCAGGGGGCGACGCTCTGCCCACCAGGGGGCGATGCTCTGCCCCTCCGGGGTGTTGCTCTGTTGTGACCAGAGCCACTCTAGCGCCTGGGGCAGAGGTCAAGGAGCCATCCCCAGCGCCCGGGCCATCTTTGCTCCAATGGAGCCTTGGCTGCGGGAGGGGAAGAGAGAGACAGAGAGGAAGGAGAGGGGGAAGGGTGGAAAAGCAGATGGGCGCTTCTCCTGTGTGCCCTGGCTGGGAATCGAACCTGGGACTTCTGCACGCCAGGCTGATGCTTTACCACTGAGCCAACCGGCCAAGGCCTACATTTTCTTAAGTAGTTTCATCTATCTGTTTCTTTTCAGACTTTCAACTATCTTTTGATAGGCAGGTAGAATCACCACCTTTTTCATTTTTATCAATGAAGAAATAGACACCCAGAAATGCCAACTATCTTTTGATAGGTAGGTAGACTCACCACCTTTTTCATTTTTATCAATGAAGAAATAGACACCCAGAAATGCCAAGTGCCATAATATTGCCCAATTAGTAAGAGAATCAGAAATGGATTCTAGGTTTCCTGACAACTAATCTAATCCCTTCCTCCCATGACATGGCACTTTGTCTATAATATCTTCTATTCTCCAGAGGTTTAGTAGAGTAAAACCACAGAAACATTCAAAGCAAATAATATCTTAATGCAAAACTCTGAAAATGTTCCTTTGAACAAAGAATAAAAATGACCATTCTTACCAATTCTAATTCATCATTCTTCAGTGTTTTAAATATTGTACAATTTAAAATTTATTAAAAGAATAGTTTAAAAAACAAAGTCTACTCTTAAAATTCCAATTTTGTATTTTCTTTAATTTCTGCTCTAAACAATAGTATTTGTTTTAATCTGAAAAATATATATTTTTTCTGGTACTCTAAAACAGTGGTCCCTAACCTTTTTTGGGCCACGGACTGGTTTAATGTCAGAAAATATTTTCACGGACCGGCCTTTAGGGTGGGACGGATAAATGTATCACGTGACCGAGACAAGTGTCAAGAGTGAGTCTTAGACAGATGTAACAGAGGGAATCTGGTCATTTTAAAAATAAAACATTGTTCAGACTTAAATATAAATAAAACGGAAATAATGTAAGTTATTTATTCTTTTTCTGTGGACCGGTACCAAATGGCCCACAGACCGGTACCAGTCCGCGGCCCGGGGGTTGGGGACCACTGCTCTAAAATACATACAAATACACTGGCATGCTTGTACATTTCTGGATGATCTATGTTTCTTTAAAATATCTACATGAAAAAGTTTTCTAAATTACATAGAGAGAAAGCAGTACCAAAATGTTCTTGATTATTAGCTATTTCTTATGCTGATGCAGGCAAGTGCATGAATGTTCCAAAATTATTCATCTATTGATTTGGAACTTGGCATATATTGTCTCACATAATTAGTGTTCCCAAAATTTCTCTCCTTGTTCCTCTTTTCTTCTTCAACTATGTGTTCTCCAGAATTCCAATCAGTTTATGTAGCTACTCTACCCTCAAGGAGGTGGAGCTTACCACACACACACACACACACACACTCACACACTCACACACACACACACCCCTCAGGAGTGGGTTGCATTTAGTGACTTCTTTCCAAAAAGTGTTGTGGAGGATCGAGGTGAAGGAAATAACTGGCAAATACTATCTCAGTAGGGATCAAGGTCAACATCACCAATAAGTTATGTTGATAGCATGTCCCCTTAGTATGATGTAATAATAATGGCACTTTGCCTCTGTGGTTTTCTCCACAAAAACGTATAACCCCTGTCTAATCATGAGAAAAACCCCAAACAAATTCTAACACAAGGACATTCTACAAAATCCCTGACCAGTTCTCCTCAAAACTGTCAAGGTTATCAAAAACACAAGAAGTTTGAGAAGCTGTTACAGCCAAGAGAGGTTAAAAGAAATGTGATGACTAAATATGATACAACATCCTAGATGGGATTATGAAACAGAGGAAAGACATCGGGTAAAAATTAAGGAAATCTGAATAAACTACGGGCTTTAGTTAATAGCATTAATGTACCACTATTGGTTTAGTACAGTGTGTCTGTAAAGTCATGGTACACTTTTGACCGGTCACAGGAAAGCAACAAAAGACGATAGAAATGTGAAATCTGCACCAAGTAAAAGGAAAACCCTCCCAGTTTCTGTAGGATGATGTGGCAGTATGTGCGCATGCGCAGATGATGACGGAACACCGTATATACAGCGGAGCAGCCCACAGCCATGCCAGTCGAGATGTGGACGGTGCAGAGGAAAGTTCAGTGTGTTCTGTGGCTCACTAAATTCGAATCCGTGACCAAAGTGCAACGTGAATAACGGCGCATTTATAGTGAAGCACCACCACATAGGAATAACATTACTCGGTGGGATAAGCAGTTGAAGGAAACGGGCAGTTTGGTGGAGAAACCCCGTTCTGGTAGGCCATCAGTCAGTGACAAGTCTGTAGAGGCTAAACGGGATAGCTACCTAAGGAGCCCTAAAAAATCTGTGCGTGGCCCTGGCCGGTTGGCTCAGCGGTAGAGCGTCGGCCTAGCGTGCAGAGGACCCAGGTTCGATTCCCAGCCAGGGCACACAGGAGAAGCGCCCATTTGCTTCTCCACCCCTCCGCCGCGCCTTCCTCTCTGTCTCTCTCTTCCCCTCCCGCAGCCAAGGCTCTATTGGAGCAAAGATGGCCCGGGCGCTGGGGATGGCTCCTTGGCCTCTGCCTCAGGCGCTAGAGTGGCTCTGGTCGCAACATGGCGACGCCCAGGATGGGCAGAGCATCGCCCCCTGGTGGGCAGAGCATCGCCCCTGGTGGGCGTGCCGGGTGGATCCCGGTCGGGCGCATGTGGGAGTCTGTCTATCTCTCCCTGTTTCCAGCTTCAGAAAAATGCAAAAAAAAAAAAAAAAAAAATCTGTGCGTGAGCCCACATCAAACTGCACTGAATAGGTATGAAACTGGGAGAGTTTTTATTTATTTATTTATTTATTTATTTATTTATTTATTTATTTATTTTTCTGAAGCTGGAAACGGGGAGAGACAGTCAGACAGACTCCCGCATGCGCCCGACCGGGATCCACCCGGCACGCCCACCAGGGGCGACGTCTGCCCACCAGGGGGCGATGCTCTGCCCATCCTGGGCGTCGCCATGTTGCGACCAGAGCCACTCTAGCGCCTGAGGTAGAGGCCACAGAGCCATCCCCAGCGCCCGGGCCATCTTTGCTCCAATGGAGCCTTGGCTGCGGGAGGGGAAGAGAGAGACAGAGAGGAAGGAGAGGGGGAAGGGTGGAGAAGCAGATGGGCGCTTCTCCTGTGTGCCCTGGCCGGGAATCGAACCCGGGTCCTCCGCACGCTAGGCCGACGCTCTACCGCTGAGCCAACCGGCCAGGGCGAGAGTTTTCTTTTTATTTGGTTCAGTTTTCACATTTCTATCATCTTTTGTTGCTTTCCTGTGACCGGTCAAAAGTGTACCATGACTTTACGGACACACTGTAGTTGTGACAAATATACTGCACCAATGTAAGGTGTTAACATTGGGAAAACTGGGTGTGGGGTATATGGGATCTCTCTGTACTATCATTGCAACTTTTATGTAAGATCTGAGATTATACTAAAATTTAAAAATGTATATTTAACTTTTTAGTTTTTATATTTTATTTATTGATTTTTGGAGAGAGGGGAGAGAAAAAGAAAAAAAGAAAGAGAGAATGAGAAAGAGAGGGGGAGAAGTAGGAAGCGCTTACTTGTAGTAGTTGCTTCCTGTATGTGCCTAGACTGGGCAAGCCCAGGAATTCGAACTGGCGACCTAAGCATTCTAAGTCGATGCTTTATTCACTGTGCCACCACAGGTCAGGCTTAACTTTCTTTAAAAAGGAAAAAAAATCAACCTCTTTCTTGCTACCTGTTACGTACAGAAATTATTGACATTGAAAAACCCTTTACAATCTGGCCCCAGCTACCACTTCAGACTAATTTTCTGCCACTTTCTACATATTCAATGTTCCACCCTCATTGAATTTTTACTGTTCTCCAAATGTACCAGGTTTCAGCATATTTTGTTGGGTCAATGACTAGGTCTGCCCACAAAGTCCTGTTTAACCCAAACACATACACATGATGTGTTTGGTCGTTCGTACTCATTCTAAAAGACACTAAGTATTCTAAGCTTCTTGAAAGAGCACAGTAAACTGCCTTCTCCAGTACCTTGCCAATTGCCCAGACAACCTCTCACGCAGTGTCCTGCCTCTACCACTAGAGGATATTGGTCTTTCAAATAATTTTAATAAGATCAAGGCAAATTATTAATAAAGAGAAAAAAATAGTTTGGATCTAAATTTTATAGATTTTTCAGTATAAGCCCAATTTTATAAAAGCACACCAAACAAAAAAGGTATTTATACCCAAGAAAAGAGAAAAAGAACAAGGAGAAAATTCACTAAAATATAAACTATGTATATTCCCAAATGGTAGATAACAGACATTATTTACTGCTTTTTTGTTTTCCCATATTTACTTTTTAACAATTATGAAATATAAACTACATACAAAAGTGTATCTCAAACATATATACTTTTGATTTTAAAGTTAAAAACTAAAACATATTCAGTGGGTATGTCAATAAAACAGAAACTTACATGCAACTGCCTTGACCATGACCCTCAACCTCCTCTCCAGAGATCACTCCTAACTCCTGATAATCAAGTCCTTGTTTTTCACATTATGTTGTTTTTGTTCTACTCCTAGGTGTGCATCCTGGATTTGAGTACTGTCTGAATGAAACCACATTGTTTAGGTCAGGGGTCCTCAAACTTTTTACACAGGGGGCCAGTTCACTGTCCCTCAGACTGTTGGAGGGCCAGACTATAAAAAAAACTATGAACAAATCCCTATGCACACTGCACATCTCTTATTTTAACGTAAAAAAACAAAACAGGAACAAATACAATATTAAAAATAAAAAACAAGTAAATTTAAATCAACAAACTGTTCAGTATTTCAATGGGAACTATGCTCCTCTCACTGACCACCAATGAAAGAGGTGCCCCTTCCGGAAGTGCGGTGGGGGCGGATAAATGGCCTCAGGGGGCCACATGCGGCCCATGGGGGCCCGTAGTTTGGGGACCCCTGGTTTAGTTCTCTTTCTCTGTCACTCTTGTTCTCTCTTCTTTTGCTTAACATTATGTTTTTGAGATTTCATCCACATCACAGTGTGTGTAGCTGTGTATTACCATTGCTATAGAGTATTCATTACGCCACAATATATATTTCCATTTTATTAAAGATGGACTTGTGGTTTTAGTATTGTGGGTTATTACAAATCATGTTGCCATGAACATCCTGAAATGTTTATCTTGTTTACAATGTCAGTGCACAAGTTTTTCCGGGGCATACACATAGAAGAGCTGTGGGCCATCAGCTATGTTACCTTCCATTTTATTAGATAATGCCAACCTGGTTTTTAAAGCCTTTGTACCAATTTATACTCCCACCAGCAGTGTATGAGAGTTCCTATGTTCCACATTATTAGTAAGACCTGATATTATCAGTATTTTTTAACACCTTTTAATTAATGTATAACTGACATTCTTTTAAAAGACTGCAAATTAAATTTTTGCTAATCTGCTGGGTTTGTAGTGGTATCCCACTGTGGTTTAATTTGCATTTCCCTGATTGCTAATGAGGTTAATGACTGTTTAATATATTTATATTTAAAAACAAAACCAAGCCCTGGCCTGTTGGCTCAGTGGTAGAGCGTCGGCCTGGTGTGTAAGGGGTCCCGGGTTCGATTCCCGGCCAGGGCACACAGGAGACGTGCCCATCTGCTTCTCCACCCCTCCCCCTCTCCTTCCTCTCTGTTTCTCTCTTCCCCTCCCGCAGCGAGGCTCCATTGGAGCAAAGGTGGCCCGGGCGCTGGGGATGGCTCCTTGGCCTCTGCCCCAGGCGCTAGAGTGGCTCTGGTTGCAACAGAGCGAAGCCCGGGAGGGGCAGAGCATCGCCCCCTGGTGGGCAGAGCGTCGCCCCCTGGTGGGTGTGCCGGGTGGATCCCGGTCGGGTGCATGCGGGAGTCTGTCTGACTGTCTCTCCCTGTTTCCAGCTTTGGAAAAATACAAAAAAACCCCAAAAAACCCCAAAAAGTGAAAGTTAAGTAAATACACCATTTATATCACCAACAAAATATGTCATACTTATTTCTTTTTTCCTGGAAGTGCATAAGCATTAGGATACTTTTACTCTACTTACCCACCTCCAAATTTATATTCTAAGTGATTATACACTCCAACTTGCTCAGTAAAGTCCTGGTTTGTGCCTGTAGTTTCTCTGTAACTATTATTATCTCCCCTTTCACTCTTAAACTCTCCAGGATTATATTTAAAATAGTATGGTCATCCTGTTTATATGTCATTATTTTTGTAATTTTATTTTCTCTATCTTTCTGTCTCTGATTCTATTTCTCTGTTTCACTCGGTAACTCTTTCTCTGTAAACTTACTTGTCCTCCCAAAATTCATCTTTTGAAGCCTTAACATCCAATGTGATAGTATTAGGAGATAATTATCTTTGGGAGATAATTAGGTTTAGATGAGGGAATAAGTTTGGGACCCCCATGGTAAATAATTAGTACCCTTTTTAGAAGAGGAAAAGACACCAGAGAATTCTGTCTCCACCATGTGAGCAGACAGCAAGAAAGCAGCCATCTGCAAGCCAGGAAGACAGTTCTAAGCAGAACCCAACTATGCTAGCATCCTGATCTCAGACTTCCAACCTCCAGAATTGTGAGAAATAACTCTGTAGTTTAAGCCACACAGTTTATGGTATTTAATTATGGCAGCCCAAACTAACCGAGATGGATATCTAGCTCCCATAAGACATAGTTATGTTGTTTCATACAGTCAATATTCATTTAGATTTACCCATCTATTTACCATTTGTTAGCCCTCAATACTTTTTGCATGTCTGGTTTTCCCTCTGGAGTCACTTTTCCTCTGTTTGAAGAACTCATTTTAGTATTTAGTTTAGTACAAGTGTTCAAGAAACTCATTCTTTCAGTTTTTGTTCATCTTTGGCCTTGAGGAAGATTTTCGGTGGATATAGAATTTGAGGTTGGAAGTTATGTTATTTCACCACACTGAAAATCTCTGCCTCCCAGGTTTTTGTCTGTTTCTTTGTTGAAAAGTCACCTGTCAGTCTAGCCATTAGTCCTTTGAAATTCTCTGTCTTCTTTTCTTTAGCTGCTTTTCAGGTTTCCTCTTTGTCTTGGATTTTTGGAGTTAGGTTATGATGTGACTGTTTTGAATTTCTTCTTATTTATCCTGCTTATGAGCCACTAAGCTTTTAGAATCTGTAGGTTGTTGTCTTTCACCAGGTCTGGCAGATTTGCAGCCAATATCTCCTTAAATAGTACCTTTACCCCATTCTCTCTCCTCTTTCTTGAGCTATAATTATATGTATGTTGGATCTTCTTATGCTATCCACACTTTCCAAAAGTTCTTCCATATTTTCCATCTTTTTATCTTTCTGTGCTAAATTCCAGATAAATTCTTCTGATATTTATTTTATAATAGCTCAGAAATTGGCAAACTTTTCTGTAAAGGGTCAAATAGTAAATATTTTAAGCTTTATAGGCCATGCAGTGTCTGTTACAACTTCTCAACTCTGTCACTTTAGCACAAAATTAGCCATAAACTATAAAGGAATGGGCCTTACTCTGTTACAATAAAACTTTATTTACAAAAACAGGAAGGGGGCTAGATTAAGTTCAGTTATTATATTTTCTATTTCCAGAGGCTGTTTTTATTACCTTCTATGCCATTAAAAATAATTTTCTTTTTTTTCTGGAGATAATTTCAAATATATCTGTAATTTATTTAAAGAAAGAGCATAACCTGGACCAAGTGGCTTAGTTAGAGCATTGTCCCACTATGCCAAGATTGAGGGTTCAATCCCTGGTCAGAACATGTTAAGAATTAACCAATAGGCTCTGGCCAGTTGGCTCAGCGGTGGAGCATCAGCCTGGTGAATGGAAGTCCTGGATTCAATTCCCTGTCAGGGCACACAGGAGAAGTGACCTCCTCCTCCTCCTCCTCCTTCTTCTCCTCCTCCTCCTCCTCCTCCTCCTCCTTCTCCTCCTTCTTCTTCTTTTCTCTCTCTCTCTCTTTTCCTCCCCTCCTGAAGCCATGGCTTGATGGAGTGAGTTGGCCCTGGGTACTGAGGATGGCTCCATGGCCTCACCTCAGGCACTAAAATAGCTCAGTTGCCAAGCAACTGAACAGCGGCCACAGATGGGCAGAGCATCACTCAGTAGGGGGCTTGCCAGGTAGGTCCTGGTTAGGGTGCCTCTGGGAGTCTGTCTCTCTGCCTCCCTGCTTTTCATTGAATAAGAAAAAAGAATTAACCAATGAATGCATAAATAACTGGAACAACAAATCGATGTTTTTCTCTCTTTCTCAAATCAACTTAAGATTCTTAAAAAGAATAATTTTTTTAAAAAGAAGATAGCTTTTTTTTTTTTTTTTTTTTTTTTTTTTTTTTTTTTTACTATTTATGTACCAGCTGACCACAACATTTGAAGTCTGTTTCTGCTGAGTTTTTGTTGTTGTTCATGGTGCCATATTCCCTGTGTGCTGGGTTATCTTTGGGCACTGGTTGGTGCCCCTGAACTTTTATTTGTGAGGATTCCTTGATGGTCTAAGGTGACTTCCTCCAATGATGTTATTTTTGTTTGTTTGCCGGGGCTTAAGGGGACTAGGGGTCTATTATCTGATGGCACTACTATATTCATGACTTGAGGTCTTTGTGGACAGCCCAGTGATGTAAACTTGGGCTGCAATTTCCTACATATGCCAACCTGTGGATGAAATTTCTTTCTTAAGTTTTGTATTCTTTCTCTGCTTTGTTCTTTCTGAGTCAAGGCAAACATTTCTGCAGGTTCCTGGAGGTAAAAGTAGTAGCGGATTTACTTCTGGATCACTGTTGTTACGGTTTAACTGGGCTAGGGTCTCCTAATGGACTCTCACCTTTGGCTTTCAAAACAAAAGCCGGGTTTTGCAACTTAGTTTAGTGATTTGCAGAATGTTTTTGGGGCAAAAGCAACATAGAGCATCTGCTTACCTCCCTGGCTTCTGGATTTTTCTTATAGTTTCACCTGATTCTTACAATCTTGTCAATTTATTTATGCTTTTAGGAAGTTTTAAATGCAACATTGTATCCAGGATTTGTAGTTGTTTTCATAAGAACAGTTCCAAAAAACATGGCCTATAACAGCAGAAACTAGAAGCTTTCTTTGTTTTCCAAATTGACTCAGGGGAGGTAAAAATTGATCTTCTAAATTTAGAGACAAATTATATTTTAAAACCTTTTAAAAGTCAAGATATAACATACATAAGGGCAAGTGCACAGACCTCAAGTGCAGGGCTTAATTAACTGTTTACCTCTGTCTACATCTGTGTTCCCACCACCCAGATCAACATGCAGGGTATTTTCAACACCTCAGAAGTCTCTTTCATGTCCCCAGGCAGCATCCCCAAAACAATTACTATTCTGACTGCTGGAAGAATAGATTAGTTTTGCCTTAAAAAAAAAGAAACAAACCTCAAAAGAAAAACCCAGTTGTCCCTGATTATTTACCTGAATATAGTGTTTTCTCAGGCTTTGATGGGCGGCCAACCCCTGCTACTGCAATTCTAAGCGTATGCTGTTTATTTTTTCTTTTATTTTTTAATGTTTATTTTATTGATTTTAGGGAGAGGGAAGGGAGAGAGGAGAGAGACAAGAACATGTGTTCCTGTATGTGCCCTGACCAGGAATCGAACCAGCAACCTCTGTGCTTCAGGACGATGCTCCAACCAACCGAGCTGTCCGGCCAGGGCTATGCTGTTTCTTTTATCTAGGTTCCCAGTTTCTATGCCCCAGTTATTAATAATTTATTGACTCTCGCCTCCAAACCTTTCTTTTTAAAAAAGGTTTTTAGAGAGGAAGGGAGACAGAAACATCGATCTGTTTCTGTATGTGGCCTATCCCGGGGTCACACCCAGTAACCTCTGCATATCAGCACAGTGCTCTAACCCAGCTATCCTGCCAGGGTAAAACTCGCTGTTCTTTACCCAGCTTTGTAACACTGGAGAGGGTCTCTGCAAACCACATTTTCCCCTTTGGCAGCTGGGTGGAGGTTAGGCTCTGCCCCTAGGGGACGCCGGAGGACTTCTCTGCTTCTTGCTTGCTTGTGTCTTCCCACAGCCGCGATTTGCTTGATTGGCTCTGCGGCCAGCGGGTCTCCAGGGCTTTCTCCACGCGCAGGCTGCTCGTCCAGTTCAGCCTCCAGTTTCCTCTGCTCTCCGCCATAGATGCTGGGCTCCTGCAGCAGGGCATCACCCCTTCGGAGGTCTGAGTCTCAGCCCTGCGGAGGCGGGAGCCTCCTCGGATGTAATAAGTGCCTGCTCTGTTCGCTTTCCCCATAGCCCCGGAGGAGAAGTAGCATCTCCATAGTTGTTTCTGTTACACCTTGAGTTCTCTACATTGAAATAGTAAACCACCCTTTGCAACTCCTTAGATTCAGCTTTCCCTGTTCAAATCGCTGTTGTGGTTCCCATTTCCTGACTGGACCCTGACTCTGAATCTGATCTGTTCTTTCTCCCTTGTAAGTCTCCTCCAAATCCACGACTTTCAATTCTATATCTCCTTCTGTACCTTTCTCTAATCTTCCAGTTTCGCATGATAAATTGTAAGCTGGCTGTTTTCTTCCACCACCTCCTTCTGCTGTGCTGACTGTGATTTACAGTAAGTAATATATTCAATATATTTGGACTTCAACCCATTCCTGGCACAGAGCTTCTAAAACCCTTACAATATCCTGTGATAAGAGCAATAAAGGTTCTTTTGTTATGTTAACGCAACGTTGGACAGCACCCAAGGATGGGAGCTAATAACCTCAGGGTCCCACTCTGTGTTTAGAGGTTTCTAACTTTAAGTAACACCTCCAGAACTCCAGGGAGTGGGGGCTAGAGATTGAATCGATCACCCATGGCCAATGAATTAATCAATCGTGCTGATGTAACGAAGCCTCCATATAAAACCCAGAACTTGTGAGTGGTGGATACTCGGAGATCCAGGGAGA
The DNA here is from genome assembly GCF_036850765.1 of Saccopteryx bilineata. Lineage (NCBI taxonomy): Eukaryota > Metazoa > Chordata > Mammalia > Chiroptera > Emballonuridae > Saccopteryx > Saccopteryx bilineata. Next base: position 133,460,133 of record NC_089502.1, read on the forward strand.
ATGACACTCCCGCAGAGTGTCACGAAGCTTCGTGCCCTTTCCGCACAGCTTGCCCTATGCGTCTCTTCTGCCTGATTGCTCCTGAATTATATCCTTTTAAAATAAACCAGTGGTTTAGTAAGTAAAATGCTTCTCTGAGTTCTGAGACGCATTAACAAATCAATCAACCCTATTGGGGGAGTTCTGGGAACCTCCAATTCATTGTCCCTCCGTCAGAAGTACAGGTAACAACCTGGACGGGGAATTAGCATCCTGAGTGAACTCACACTGTGGAATCGCTATCGCCCGGGAGATGGTATCACAATGGAGTTAAATTGTAGGACCTCCAGCTGGTGTCAGAGTACTGTTGGTGTGTGCGTGTATGTGTGTGTGAGGAAGTTACCCACCCACACACATTGAAATTGGTGACCAGAACCCCAATTACCTACTTTCTATTTTTGTCAATACACAGTACCATCCCCCTGGTCTGCGAGTCACAAATCTGTCATTTTTGAATATTGAAGCCAAGGCAGAGGGAAGTACCAGTAATGACATCCTATCTTTTAATTCTACTGCTTCTACAACAACCTTGTAACTGTTCCTCCTTTTCCCTTCTCACTGTGACTGTCTTAATTCAGGTACTCACTATAGGTCTCCAAAGTATAGACTCTGGATATACTCCAGATACACAACTTTATACCTGGAGAAGTGCAGCTCTAATCATATCATCTTGCTCAGAAACCTACAGTGGCTCCACACTTTCTAGTGAATAATACCCTGACTCCTTTGCCTGACCCTTAAGGCCCTCTATGAAACAGAATCACCCTGCTTTTACCAAACCACTATGCTCTGTGCTCTTTGCTCCAGCCAAATCGAGTAACTTGCTGTTTTTTTATGCGTCTCTCAAATTTCTTCACCTTTGTGCTTTTGCTTGAAAAAAATGCCCTTTGGAACTTCCCCGTGAAGGCTTCCCTAATGCATCTTTTATTCTAGAAACAAATCCCTCTCTTCCTTTGCTTAATTAACTCTGCAAACACTTGATCTATACCTGTTCGTTATCTACAGATATATCCCAGTACTTGGTGGGGCAGGGTCAGTTATACCTGGTTGGGAGTGGAACCTGGAATTGGTCCCTTTTTCACTGTGGGACATCAGCTTGAGGTGGGGGGGCTAGAAAGACAGTGAGAGTGGACCTATGAAGGAGCTTGAGGCCTCAGGGCCAATTAGCATTGAGTCACAGGCAGAAATGGAATAGAGAGCCAGGATGAAGTAGCTGGCATCTTCAGTAAATCATAACTATTCTGGGAAGGTGAAGTTTAGATATGTGGCATCAGAGAGTATATCATCAAGAAGAATGACCCGCCCTGGCTGGTTGGCTCAGTGGTAGAACATCGGCCTGGTGTGCAGAAGTCCCGGGTTCGATTCCCGGCCAGGGCACACAGGAGAAGCGCCCATCTGCTTCTCCACCCCTCCCCCTTTCCTTCCTCTCTGTCTCTCTCTTCCCCTTCCGCAGCCAAGGCTCCATTGGAGCAAAGATGGCCCGGGCGCTGGGGATGGCTCCTTGGCCTCTGCCTCAGGCACTAGAGTGGCTCTGGTAGCGGCAGAGCGAAGCCCTGGAGGGGCAGAGCATTGCCCCCTGGTGGGCAGAGCGTCGCCCCCTGGTGGGCGTGCCGGGTGGATCTCGGTCGGGCGCATGCGGGAGTCTGTCTGTCTCTCCCCGAGGCACCGTCCAGTAGCTGCGGTTCGGGGCAGTTCCCTGGTTCCCGCAAGGACCCCAGGCCAAAATAGTAGCAGTGGTAGCAGTAGTAGTAATATACAGTACCATATAGTGGAAGGTACTTAAACCAAACACAAGGGGCGGAGGCCAAGAGAGAATCCAATGACGTGACATGGAGTCCCGCGGCAGGGTACTGAAATGTTGAGCAAGTTTCCGGAACAGGATCTCAGGTGCAGTGACAAAGTCAGAACCGAACGGTAAGGCAGCGGGGCGCTTATGTCCGGCTTAGTTCCAGGGGCTCGGGTCTGTTACATGCTTCCTGCCTTAGGTCAGATTCGTCCTGGGGTCTGGAATAGTGTTGATTTTATAGACGTGGGCAAGACCTGACATGTTCCTTTCCCCCTTACAATAGTTATTTCTGCTGTGTATATGTCTCCTCCTCCACTGGTCTGCACGTTCCTGAGGCCAGGGCTTTCTTTGGTTCACCTTATTGTATTTCCTGTTGTGCCTTGTTTAGAGCATTGGGTACAGTGCAAGTGGCCGGCAAATGTTGGTTGAGTGAGGAAAGGAACAGGCCTGGCTCTCTGGAGTGAAGAAATAGGGAATGGGGGTGTGGTTGCTGGGGATGAAGAAGGAGCTGTGGATTCAAAGGGCATAATTCCAGCCCCAGAGACCTGCCCAGATGTGAGAGGAGATGCAAAGCTGGGACTAGGGAAAGGGTGTGCGAGGTGCCAGGATGCCAGGATGGAAACCCTACTCTGGAGAAGTTGGGAGAGAAGAGGAGTTATGGGGAGGTCCCCTGGGTAGCTATTTGTGTGAAGGAGATTATATTTGTCGAGTACTGAAATCAGATTTATTTTGTGAACCTACCACCTAGTGTGAAAGCTAGGATTTGTACAATAATGCATATCCAGCTAGGTGATCTTCAGCCATTTCATCACTCTGCCTCTGCCGAGCTGAGATAACCACCTGAACCCTGCGTTAGTCCTTCTCTTTCTTTGAGATAATCTATAGTCAGACCTACAAGTCCATTTGTAACTTTAGTTGTTTTAGCTTTCAAAAGGATATCAACTTGTATGGAATATTTGCAGACTTACTTTTTTTGTTAGATATTTATTTATTTATTTTCAGATAAAGAGGAGAGAGGAGAGAGAGAAAGAGAGAGAGAGAGAGAGAGAGAGAGAAAGAGAAAGAAGTGGGGAGGAGCAGGAAGCATCAAACACCATATGTGCCTTGACCAGGCAAGCTCAGGGTTTTGAACCGGTGACCTTAGCATTCCAGAGCGACACTTTATCCACTGTGCCACTACAGGTCAGATTCACTGTTAATGTCATTTCATTTTACCTCTGTTTAAAATTGAAAACCCAATTTTATGACCAGAAGCAGGTCTGAGATCAAATAATTTATAGCAATGGTTCTTTTTTTTTTTTTTTTTTTTTTTTTGTATTTTTCTGTAGTGAGAAATGGAGAGGCAGAAAGACAAACTCCCACATGTGCCTGACCAGGATTCACCCGGCATGCCTACCAGGGGGTGATACTCTGCCCATCTGGGGCATTGCTTCGTTACAACCGGAGCCATTATAGTGCCTGAGGCAGAGGCCATAGAGCCATCCTCATCACCCAGGCCATCTTTGCTCCAATGGAGCCTTGGCTGCGGGAGGGGAAGAGAGAGATAGACAGAAAGGAGTGGAGAAGCAGATGGGCGGGAATCAAACCCGGGACTTCCACACACTGGGCCGACACTCGATTGCTGAGCCAACTGGCCAGGGCCTATAGCAATAGTTCTTAACCTTGGCTGCGTATCAGAATCCTGAGGAGTTTTAAAAAAATATCGGTGCCCAATTCCAGAGTAATAAGAATCACCTAGAGTGCTTGGTAAACATACAGATTCTCAAGCACCTGCTCTGAAGGATCAGATTTAGTAGGTCTGAGCAAGGCCCTACTTTCTGAATAATTAATGAGTGCTCTAAGTCTAAGTGATTCTTATATCAAGCCAATCTGGGAATCACTGATTTAGACCAGTGCTTCTCAAACTTGAGTACGCACACAAGTCACCTGAGCATCTTGTTAAAATGAAGATTCTAATTCAATGGTCTGGTATGGGGCACAAGATTCTACCTTTTTAACAAGCTCTCTGAGATACTGCTGAAGCTGCTGGTCCAGCCTTTGAGCAGTAAGGGTTTAGAACAATTCTGTTCAATGGGAGTTTCTTTGAGATGAAATGTTCTGCATTATCTAATATGATAGGCACTAACCACACTTGAAAAGAGGCTATATGATTGAGGGGCTGAATTTCTAATTTGTTAATTTTAATTTATTTAAATTTAAATTCAAGTAGGCACATCTGGCTAGTGGCTACCATATTGGAAATAAGGTTTAGAATACCCATCCTGCCTTAGCTGGACAGCTCAGTTGGTTGGAACATTGTCCTGAAGCACAGAGGTTGCTGGCTCGATCCCTGGTCAGGGCATATTCAGGAATGGATTAATTTAATGTTCCTTTCTCTCTCTCTCTCTCTCTCTCTCTCTCTCTCTCTCTCTCTCAGTTCCTCTCTTGCTAAAATAAAATTAAAAAAAGAATACCTGCTTTTCAGGATAACCTGCTTAAAGAACTCTAGAATTTTTTCAGATTAGTAAATTATGCTGGTTACTCAAATCTTTGATTTGGAAACCAGCATTCTCATATAGTGAAAACTGTGGGTCTATAATTTTCCTTGAAGCCTTAATGGAGTCATGTTGTCTTTATAGTACGTTTTCTAGGGATTTTTTTTTGTATTTTTCTGAAGTGAGAAGCAGGGAGGGAGAGAGACAGACTCACGTATGCGCCCGACCATGATCCACCCCGCAAGCCCACCAGGAGGCTATGTTCCGCCCATCTGGGGCATTGCTCTGTTGCAACCAGAGCCATTCTAGCACCTGGGGCAGAGGCCACAGAGCCATCCTCAGCACCCCAGCTAACTTTGCTCCAATGGAGCCTTGGCTGTGGGAGGGGAAGAGAGATATAGACAGAAAGGAGACGGGGAAGGGTAGAGAAGCAGATGGGCACTTCTCCTGTGTTCCTTGGCCGGGAATCGAACCTGGGACTTCCACACGCTGGGCTGACGCTCTACCACTGAGCCAACCGGCCAGGGCCTCTAGGAAATTTTTATTTATCTTCAATCTCTGTAATTTGGCTACTAAAGTTTGTTTCTCATTTATGAAGTTTTCCAAAGGCATCAACATTTACAGAAGAGAACTAAGCTAACTCATTTACTAAAATATTTGTTGTTGAAAAAATTCCCACTAAAATAATACCTAATGTCCAGTTCAGAAATAGTAAAACACATTTGGGACTGCTGGCAACTCTATTTACTAAGGATTTAAAATACTTAAGGCTGTTCACAGCAAAAACCTTTGCAGTCATTTCCTTAAAGAGACCTCCAGAAAACCGGTCCATTCTGCACTGCCAAAATGTTTCATGAAAATTTAGAGCTTGCCTGTTATTTGTGGAAACTGTGCTAGCAAATGAGTAGGCCACAAGGACCTGATTGTTCACGACACTAACCCTTTAACATGTTATGTCATGCTTTGGAAGTTTCCAGACTTAAACTTGGTATGTTTTTTTCTCCTTTCCTAGCCAATGCTGTATAAGAAAAAAAAGGTTTGCACACTGTGAGTTTACACAAAGCATCCCACAAAACCACAACTTTCCATCTTCTTTTCTCAGGCACCTGGGTTGAGGTCCCTAGCATTAGAGACTACTCAGAATACTATGCCATTCAAGGCCTGCTGGACTCCAGGCTTTAGACCAGGGGTCCCCAAACTACGGCCCGCTGAGGCCATTTATCCGGCCCCTACCGCACTTCCGGAAGGGGCACCTCTTTCATTGGTGGTCAGTGAGAGGAGCACATTGACCATCTCATTAGCCAAAAGGAGGCCCATAGTTCCCATTGAAATACTGGTCAGTTTGTTGATTTAAATTTACTTGTTCTTTATTTTAAATATTGTTTTTGTTCCCGTTTTTTTTGTTGTTGTTGTTTTTTTTACTTTAAAATAAGATATGTGCAGTGTGCATAGGGATTTGTTCATAGTTTTTTTTTATGGTCCGGCCCTCCAACGGTCTGAGGGACAGTAAACTGGCCACCTGTGTAAAAAGTTTGGGGACCCCTGCTTTAGACCATGTGGTTGACCGACTCCCTCCCTCTACATGCCTAGAGACAATGTTTGGGATAACAACTTGCTGGGAATATGTGAAGGAGAGTTTGGTGGAAATTTCCAAAAGCCAGGAGCTAGAAAGTCTTTAAGAGAAGGAAGAAAATATTCTGAGTGAATTTCCTATTAGCTTATCTAATTTCACTAAGTCCTATATTAAAAGTTTATAGGATTTTGCATGAAGAAAAATTTTTATTCATTTACATAAACATGTAAGAGTCTATTTGCTCGGTAAGTGAATATACCTGTTGGTGCCTATAATCAATGTGCTAATTTCGATAGCCTTTACCATGAAGATCACGTATTTGTCTGCAGGCTGTATGCATCTAGCACAGGACCTGACATGTGGTAGGCTTAGTCAATACTTCCTGTCTGAATAAAAAAGAATGTGCAGAGGATGTTAGGCAGGTGCATTCCAATGTCAGGTGCTGCCTTTACACCGGTTGTCTGGATCAGCTCTAGGGGAGCTTCTGAATTTTCCATTCATTTTAGAGTCTAGTGCCCTTTAAATCAGTCCCAGTCCCAGGAAGGAGCAGAACCAAATATCACCAGGTCCCCTGACTCCCCATGCTTTTTACTCTCGTGATAGCTCCTATGCAGAATCCGTGCATGCGGAAAATAAAGGTGCTGCTATAAAACCCGTAGAGAAAGTTTCAGTTATGGTTATAGCTTTCTCAGCTCAAGCCATTAAATGCCAAAGTGTCCAGAGCATTGCCTTTTCTCTTCACATTCACTTGTTCAGTAACTCCACATTGTTGTTGTTGTCATAGTTCTCTATTTCTTTAATCTTCCCTAAATCTTGATGTGTGATTGTGTGGATTCTAAAACATTATTATTATTATTATTATTATTATTATTATTATTTTCAGAGAGAGAGAGAGAGAGAAAGAGAAAGACAGATAGACAGGAAGGGAAAGAAATGAGAAGCATCAACTCATCGTTGTGGCACCTTAGTTGTTCATTGATTGCTTGCTTTCTCATGTGCCTTGACAGGGGGGCTACAGTAGAGTCAGTGACCCCTTTCTCAAGCCATCGACCTTTGGGTTTTAAACTTGGCTTTTCAGTTTCCCAGTTCAATGCTCTATCCACTGTGCCACCTCCTGGTCAGGTAAAGCATTCTTAACTAATCTTGTGATTTCAAAGAATTTAAAATATTTAAAAACAGTCAGCCTTTGTGTTTGAGTTTCTCTAAGTGTCTTTTGTTTTTTTAGTGGGTTTAGCCCCGTGTTTCTCTTTGTGTGTGTGTGTGTGTGTGTGTGTGTGTGTGTGTGACAGAGACAGAGAGAGACAGAGGGAAGGACAGATAGGGACAGACAGACAGGAAGGGAGAGAGATGAGAAGCACCAATTCTTCATTGTGGTACCTTAGTTGTTCATTGATTACTTTCTCATATGTGCCTTGACCAGGGGGCTACAGCAGACCGAGTAACTCCTTGCTCAAGCCACTAACCTTGGGCTCAAGCTGGTGAACCTTCCTCAAACCAGATGAGGCCATGCTCAAGCTGGTGACCATGGAGTTTCAAACCTGGGTCCTCTGTGTCCCACTCCAACGCTCTATCCACTGCACCACTGCCTGGTCAGGCATAGCCCAATGTTTCTCTATCTTCTCCTTTTACATTTTTTTAATTCAGGTATAATTGACATGTAGCATTATATTAGTTTCAGGTGTACAATATAAAGATTTGATATCTGTATATATCTTAAAATGATCACATAAGTCTACTTAATATCCATCATCACACATAACTACCAATTTCTTTCTTATGAGAACTGTTAAGATCTATTCTCTTAGGAACTTTCAAATATGCAACACAATATTATACAATATTAACTATAGTCACCATGTTGTATATTCCATCCCCAAGACTTATTTATTTATTTATTATTTTTATTTATTTTTTGTATTTTTCTGAAGCTGGAAACGGGGAGAGACAGTCAGACAGACTCCCGCATGCGCCCGACAGGGATCCACCCGGCACGCCCACCAGGGGGCGACGCTCTGCCCACCAGGGGGCGATGCTCTGCCCCTCCGGGGCATCACTCTTTTGCGACCAGAGCCACTCCAGCGCCTGGGGCAGAGGCCAAGGAGCCATCCCCAGCGCCCGGGCCATCCTTGCTCCAATGGAGCCCCACTGCGGGAGGGGAAGAGAGAGACAGAGAGGAAGGAGAGGGGGAGGGGTGGAGAAGCAGATGGGCGCTTCTCCTGTGTGCCCTGGCCGGGAATCGAACCTGGGACCTCTGCACGCCAGGCCGACGCTCTACCACTGAGCCAACCGGCCAGGGCCTAAGATTTATTTTATAACTGGAAGTTTGTACCTCTTGGCCACCTCCATCATTTTGCCCATCCCACACTCCCACCTCTGGTAACCACTAGTCTGTTCTCTGTATCTGTGAGTTCAGTTTTTCTAATGTGTTTTTCAATGAAGCAGTGTTGATTACACCTACACTTATATCTTTTCAATTCCTCACTTAAAAAGATATTTGCTCCTCTAGCTGCCTCTTCTGAGCATGGTATTACTTTCTTTTGGAGATTTTTCTTACTTTATTTTGCCCAAATCCTTTTATGTTAACATCAGACTTAAAATACCAGCATTGGGTGACCTTGATGAATTAACAGTGGACATTCCAAACTTTAACCTGCATCATCATCCCCTAAGGACTTGTTAAAACTTACATTGCTGGGGCCCTTGCCAGGTAGCTTAGTTGGTTGGAATGTCATCCTAACAAGCTGAAGTTGTGATCTCTGGTCAGGGTACATACAAGAACCAACCAATGACAGCACAACATTTCTGTCTCCCTGTCTTTGTCTCTTTCCCTTCCTCTCCCTTAAACTAACAAACAATCAAACAAAACCCTCATATTGCTGGGTCCATCTCAGCTCAGCATTTCTGATTTAGTAGGTCTGGGATGAGGCCTGAGACTGCATTTCTGACAAGTTCCCGAGTAAGGCAGAAGGTGCTGGTCTGGAGACCACACTTGGAGAACTGCTTACCTAATGGATCTAGACATTGCCCATCAACAGCTGCTGATATCATAAAGTGAGGGACAACTAGGCATTATGTGCCTTCTGATGGAAGAACACACTACCTACTACCCAGTCTTGGAGACAAAAAGCAGTCCTGTAGAAAAGAGAGAGAAAGAGAGAACTTAAATCTTATAAAGCTGTGAATTACCAATTTATAGGAAATAGAGGGGACAGAGTAACATATCAAAACATGGGGATGCAACTACCAAATCCAGACCACGAGAAACCAGGACTTTTCAGTTAAAAAAATTTCAAGGAGGAAAAAAAAAAAGATAAAAGAGGAACATATAACTTAAGAGACTTTCATCTGACCTGTGGTGGTGCAGTGGATAGAGCCTCCATCTGGAGTGCTGAGGTCACCCTTTCTAAAACCCTGGGCTTGCCTGGTCAAGGCACATGCAAGAAGCAATCAATGACCCAATGAACAACTAAAGTGAAGCAAGTATGATTTTGCTCCCTCTCTTTCTCTCCCTCCCCCACTCTCTAAAATCAATAAATGAAATCTTTGAAAAAAAAAAAAGACTTTCAAAGGCATGTTATCCAGCTGCAATGTGTAGACTTTACTTGCATCCTTATTTTTTTCTAAAGCTATAATAAAAGGTATGATATTTTATAGGACAATTTGAAATTTGAATTGTGAATGGATATTTGATGGTATTAAGAAATTATTTCTAATTATTTATGTGGTATTATGATTATATTTCTGTAAGTAGACAGGATAATGCCCTTCCTGAAAGATACCACATTCTACACCCTGGAACCTGTGAATATGTGGACCCCTCTCCTAAAAAAACAAACAAACAACTCACCAAAAAAGTACAGATGTGATTAAGACTTTTGGATAGGGAAATTATTTTGGATTATTTGGGTGTGCCCAAGGTAATCACAGGATTTTTATGAAGGAAAGAGGGGGTGACAGGAAATTCAGAGTCAGAGGAGGTGACCATGGAAGCAGAGGTCAGAGAGAGAGAGAGAGAGAGAGAGAGAAAGAAAGAGATTTGAAGATGCTATACTGCTGGCTTTGAAAATGGAGGAAGTGACCACAAGCCAAAGAATGCAAGTGTTGTCTAGAAGGTGGAAAAAGCAAGAAAACTGATTCTCCTCTTCTAGGGCTTCGAAAAAGAATACAGCTCTGCCTGCCTATTTTGGACTTCTGATCTCCAGAACTGTAAGGTAATAAATTTCTATTGTTTAAAGCTACTACGTTTGTGGTAACGTCTTACAGCAGCAGTAGAGCACTAATGCAGTTATGTCATAAAAAGAGTAATCTCTTAGAGATACATACTATTTAAAAAATATATTATATGATTCTAGAATTTGTTTCAAAATAATAGGGGACAGGGGAGATTGAATAGGTGTATGGATGAGGCAAGATTGGCCATAATTGTTGGGGCGGAGTGATGGGTACATAGGGCCCATTATACTATTTTTCTTTCGGTATTTAAAAAAATTAAACACATACACACACAAGAAAAATACAGTTAATTCTAAGTGTCATGACCTAAGAGACTTCTAAAGACCTAGACTGGTGAAAGTTGGACTCACCTTGAGGTGGTAACACAGTGAGAGTAAAAGTATCATCAAGACCAGAAGTGAGAGGGGCCATTCATCAAGTTGTCATTGGGACAAGAGAAGACATGAGGGGCCAGCCCAGGGAAGACAGGAACTGGAAAGCAAACAAATGCTGTGAGGCTCCAGGGAAGTGGAAGATGTAAACCAGCAAAAACATTGCTATGCACAAGGGAATTGAACCAGTCAAGGAGCAAAGAACATTCTATGCTTCACAGGACAAAAAATGCTATGTGCTATCTCTTAGGCTCCCAGTCACCTTGGCCTGCAAGGGTAGGTGGTTTACCAGCTTCTACCCAACATTTTCCCAGTTCCCTTGACCTAACCCTCCCTTAATTGTACTCTTCCTTTTGTCAGATCCTGTTACCTGCTATTTCCATTATTGCCTATGTTAGTTTGCCTTTTTATTTTTCCAATCAATTTCTCTTGGTTGTTTGCTTTATTTTTTGCTTGTTTGTTTTTGCCAAGGCAGAGGCAAGCAACAAACAAAAGTCAACTCCCCAAATCCATGAAATACATGGAATGCAAAGGACCTCTAAATGTTCATCTTCCCAGCCTCTATGTTGGTTTACAAATCTGTACTTAGGCAGAGGACCCAAAATGGAAGAAGGGTCAATAGTTTATCTACACAATACCCTGCAGATGTATGAAGTGAAACCTGCCCCTGACTTTGAATTAAGCAAAGTTTTCATTATCAAGATAACTAAGATTTAATATAATTGGAGGCCAAACTACTACCATAAGAAAAGAGAGTTCATTATAAGAAGAAGACAATAATCGAAAGACAACTTATAACAGCTTTAATAAAAAAAAGCCTGTGGGACAGGAGGAGAGCAAAATTGTCTGCAACACTTGCTAATAATGAGGCCATGCTTCAACAATAGGGATGAATCTTGGGGGCATAATTTGTGTGTGTGTGTGACAGAGACAGATAGAAACAGAGAGGGACAGATAGGGACAGACAGACAGGAAGGGAGAGAGATGAGAAGCATCAATTCTTTGTTGTTCATTGATTACTTTCTCATATGTGCCTTGACGGGGGAGCTACAGCAGAGTGAGTGACCCTTGCTCAAACCAGCAACCTTGGGTTTCAAGCCAGTGACCTTTGGGCTCAAGCCAGCAACCCCGCACTCAAGGCAGATGAGCCCTTGCTCAAGCCGGTGACCTCGGGGTTTTGAATCTGGGTCCTCTGCATCCCAGTCTGACACTTTATCTACTGCGCCACCACCTGGTCAGTATCATAGACATCTTTTCACATGTCCATTAGCCATGTGTATGTCCTCTTAGGAGAAGTAACTATTCAGGTTCTCTGCCCATTTTTTAACTGGATAGTTTGGGGTTTTTTTGGTGTTGAGTTGTCTGAGTTCTTTATGAATTTTGGATTTTAACCCATTATCAGATGTCTCATTGGCAAGTATGTTCTCCCATTCGGTAGATTGTCTTTTCATTTTGTTGATGGTTTCTTTTGCTATGTAAAAACTTTTTAGTTCGATGTAGTTCCATTTGTTTATTTTTATTTTTTTCTTTAGTTTCCCTTGCCCAAGGAGATATATCAGGAAAACAAATTCTGCTATGAGAAAAAGCAGAGATTTTACTGGCTATGTTTTCTTCTAGGATTTTTATGGCTTCAAGTCTAACACTTAAGTCTTTAATCCATGAGTTTATTTTTGTAGATGGTGTAAGAGGTGGTCTAGTTTTGTTTTTGCATGTATCTGTCCCATTTTCCCAACACCATTTATTGAATAGATTACCTTTACTCCATTGTATCTTTTTGCCTCCTTTGTTAAATATTAATTGTTCATATAGGCATGGGTGATTTCTGGGCTCTCCGTTTTGTTTTCTTAATTTGTATCCCCGTTTTTATGCCAGTTTTGGTTATGATAGGATATCAGCTAGTGGGATACCTCCAACTTTGTTTTTTCTCAAGATTGCTGTACTGTTTGGGGTCTTTCATGGTTCCATATAAATTTTTGAATTATTTGTTCTAGTTTTATAAAATATGCCATTAGTATTTTGATAGGAATTGTGTTGAATCTATACATTGTTTTGGGTAGTATGGACATTTTAATAACATTAGTTCTCCCTATCCATAAGCACAGTATATGAGTGCATTTATTTGTATCTTCTTCCGTTTCTTTCTTCATTGTCTTATAATTTTCTCAGTACAGGCTTTTTATCTTCTTGGTTAAATTTATTCCTAGGAAAAAAAATGTTTTTTTAGTGTTCTTTTTTTTAAAAATAATTTCATTTTTTTAATGGGGCGACATCAATAAATCAGGATACATATATTCAAAGATAACAAGTCCAGGTTACCTTGTCATTCAATTATGTTGCATACTTATCACCCAAAGTCAGATTGTCCTCTGTCACCTTCTATCTAGTTTTCTTTGTGCCTCTCCCCCTCCCCCTTTCCCTCTCCCTCTCCCCCCCCGTAACCACCACACTCTTATCAATGTCTCTTAGTCTCACTTTTATGTCCCACCTACGTATGGAATAATGCAGTTCCTGTTTTTTTTCTGATTTACTTATTACACTTTGTATAATGTTATCAAGATCCTACCATTTTGCTGTAAATGATCTGATGTCATCATTTCTTATGGCTGAGTAGTATTCCATAGTGTATATGTGCCACATCTTCTTTATCCAGTCATCTATTGACGGGCTTTTTGGTTGTCCTAGGAAAAAATTTTTTGATGCACTTGTAAATAGGATTGTTTTCTTAGTTTCCCTTTCCGATAGTTCATTATTGGTGTATAAGAATGAAAATAATTTCTGAATATTTATTCTGTATCCTGCTACTTTACTGAATTCACTTATCAGTGCTAATAGTTTGTTTGGAAGAATATTTAGGTTCTCTTTATACAGTATCATGACATCTTTCAAATAATGACAGTTTTTCTTCTTAATTTCCAATTTGGAAGACAAGATGGCACTGGAGTAGGCGGACGTACCAACTCCCACCTCCCAGAACCAAAGTGGATTACAAACTAATTTTAAGAACTATCATCTGGAAAAACCAACTTTGGACTAAACTAAGAGGACTCTTCAACCAAGGAACACTGAAGAAGCCACACCGAGACTGGTAGGAAAAGCGGAAACGTGGAGAGGGCTGCCCAGCTCCCCAGAGTGAACAGCAGCCGGGAGAGACTTGTGTGGCGGGAAGTGAGTTTAGCAGAGAGGGGACGGTCCTGAATCCCAGGAACAAAGCCCCAGCCTGTAGCCCCAGAGTCTAGAAGAGGCGTATGGGCAGTATTTAGCTGAAAACAAGTCAGGATACTGTTTGTGAGAAAGAGACTGATTACTCAGACTCAGGATTCTTTTTAAAAGTACCACACAGAAAACCTCTCTGACAACCACTCACCTCGGGGGGACAGGGAGAGAGGAGAATACCAGAGTAGCAGGAAGAGAGTGTAATCTAGGAGGCACAGGGAGAAACATTTTGGGAGACAGCCACCCTAACCCCTGGGATGAGTCACTCCCCAAATCTGAAGTGAATATTTCCCCTGGAAACAGCAATACCAGCAAAGGGAAGCAGGACACCAGCCAATCAAGCTCTCCGATGGCACTCAGAGCAGAGTCGCTTAGAAGGAGGGAGCTTTCGGATCTACAGTAGTGAGTCTTAGGGTCTGAGCTGCAGTGCCCCCACCCACATGGCTGAGGGCTCACCAGAGGGCAGGCAGCAGTGGGACGCAGAAGTGCGGTTCTGTCAGCAAGGGTGGAAGCTGGGTGGCCACCACTGGGTCCAGGTGTGAGCTCAGTCTTGCCCGGCTAGGGAGGAGTAGGTGTGCAAAAGTGGTCAAGCCCAGCTGCTGGCATCCTATAATCCAGCCTGCGGGAACCCCGGAAGGGGTGGAGACCAGCCCTTGAGCAAGGGCGCAGGAGCACAACCTTGCCCTGCCTGTGGAACTGAGGCTTATGGCCTGACTTGGGAGCCGGCTCCTCCCGTGGGGGTGGACCCAAAAGCCCAGAACAGGCGGAGTTCTGCTACTGAGCTGAGCGTGGGCACACAGACCCGCCTGGCCTGTGGAGCCAAGGCTTGCAGCCATCCTATGAGTGGGCTCCTCCTGCAAGGGTGAGACAGAAGCCCAGAAACAGGTGGAGCCCCGCAACTGAGCAAAGGTGCTGCCACTGACCTCAGGGCTGAGCATAAAGCCACCCACAGGGGTGGGACGAAGGCCAAGGCCAACAAGGCTTGTACACTCGGGCACGTGATCACAGCCACCCCGTGAAGGAAAGGCCGAAACCACAGCAACAGCCCCAGTGGGAAGGCACCGGCAATGCCCATACCCAAATGCCCTAGGCAGCAACAGCAGAGGTGGTGGGGGGTCTGCAGACAGACCATACCTAGGGAATGGAGGCCACACCCAGTGGACTCCAGTGGCCAAGACCTTCTTTTACACAGAGAAGATGAGATGGCAGAGAAATGCAACACAAATGAGTCAAGAGAAATCCCAATAAAAGGAACTAAATGAAACAGATATAACCAAATTACCAGATGCAGAGTTTAAAATAATGATTATTAGGATGCTCAAGATATTAGAACAACAATAGATGGTCATTACGAACATCTAAATAAAGAAATAGCAGATATAAAAATGGACATTGAAATAATAAAAAAAATTAGTCAGAAATGACAAATACAATATCAGAAATGAAGAACACAATGGAAGGAATTAAAAGCAGGATGGATAAAGCTGAGAATTGAATCAGTGAGTTAGAGGATACGATAAATAAAGGCATGGAAGCAGAGCAGAAAAAAGAAAAGAGACTCAAAAAGTCTGAGGAAACTCTAAGAGAGCTCTGTGACAACATGAAGAGAAATAACACCCACATCGTAGGGGTTCCTGAAGAAGAAGAGAGATAACAAGGGATAGAGACTTTGTTCAAGCATATCATAGCTGAAAACTTCCCTCAATTAAGGCAGAAAAACATCTCACATGTTCAGGAAGCACAGAGAACTCCATTAAAGAGAAACTCAAAGAAATTAACACCAAGACATATCATAATTAAAATACCAAAGCTAAGTGATAAGGAGAAAATATTAAAAGCTGCTAGAGAAAAAAAGACTATTACCTACAAAGGAGCTCCCATAAGGATGACTTCTGACTTCTCAAGAGGAACACTTGAGGCCAGAAGGGAATGGCAAGAAATATTCAAAGTAATGCAGAACAAGAGCCTACAACCAAGACTACTTTATCCAGCAAGGTTATCATTTAAAATTGAAGGAGAAATAAAAAGCTTTACAGACAAAAAAAAACCCTCAAGGAATACACTACAACCAAACCAAGGCTGCAAGAAATGCTAAGGGGCCTGTTGTAAACAGATCAAAGGAGAAAAAGAATATAGCAAAAGAGGAATACAATTTTAAAGAATAAAATGGCAATAAACAATTACATATCAATAATAACCTTAAATGTAATGGATGAAATGATCTGATCAAAAGACATAAGGTAACTGCATGGATAAGAAAACAGGACCCATTCATATGCTGTCTACAAGAGACACACCTTAAAAAAAAGATGCACATAGACTGAAGATAAATGGATGGAAAAAAATATTTCACGCAAATGGAAATGAAAAAAAAAAACTGGGGTAGCAATACTTATATCAGACAAAATGGACTTTAAAACAAAGACTATAGTAAGAGATAAAGAAGGTCACTACATAATGATAAAGGGAGCAATCCAACAGGAAGATATAAACATTATAAATATCTATGCACCTAATATAGGAGCACCTAAATATGTAAAGCAGACTTTGATGGATTTAATGGGCAAGATCAACAGCAATACTATAATAGTAGAGGATTTCAATACCCCACTAACATCACTAGACAAATCCTCAAGAAAGAAAATTAACAAAGAAACAGCAGACTTAAAGGACATACTAGATCAACTTGATTTAATAGATATCTTCAGAACCTTTCACCCTAAAGCATCAGAATATACATTCTTTTCAAGTACTCATGGTACATTCTCTAGAATAGACCACATGTTAGGGCACAAAAGCAGTCTCAACAAATTTAAGAAGATTGAAATCATATTGAGCACTTTCTCTGATCACAATGGCATGAAACTAGAAATCAACCACAACAGAAAAACTGAAAAATACTCAAACACTTGGAAACTAAATAGCACATTATTAAATAACGAATGGGTAAATAATGAGATCAAAGAAGAAATAAAAAATTCCTAGAAACGAACGATAATGAGCATACATCAACTCAAAATTTATGGGACACAGCAAAAGCAGTCTTGAGAGGGAAGTTCATAGCATTACAGGCATACCTCAAGAAGCTAGAAAAAGCTCAAATAAACAACTTGACCCTACATCTAAAAGAACTAGAAAAAGAGCATCAAGTAAAGCCCAGAGCTAGTAGAAGGAAGGAAATAATAAAGATCAGAACAGAAATAAATGACATAGAGGCTAAAGAAACAATACAGAGGATCAATGAAACCAGGAGCTGCTTCTTTGAAAAGGTAAACAAGATCAATGAACCTTTAACCAGACTCACCAAGAAAAAAAGAGAGAGGACTCAAATAAATAAAATTAGAAACGAGAGCGGAGAAATAACAACTGACACAACAGAAATACAAAATATTGTAAGAAAATACTATGAAGTACTGTACGCCAAAAAACTAGACAACCTAGATGAAATGGACAAATTCCTTGAAACATATAATCTTCCAAAAATTAATCTAGAAGAATCAGAAAACCTAAACAGACCAATTACAACAAATGAGATTGAAACAGTTATCAAAAAGCTCCCAAAAAAGAAAAGTCCTGGGCCTGATGGCTTCACAAGTGAATTCTACCAAATATTCAAAGAAGAATTAACTCCTATCCTTCTCAAACTATTTCAAAAAATTCAAGAGGAAGGAAGACTTCCAAGTTCCTTTTATGAGGTGAGCATAATTCTGATTCCAAAACCATGCAAAGACAACACAAAGAAAGAAAATTATAGGCCAATATCCCTGATAAATTTAGATGCTAAAATCCTCAACAAAATATTAGCAAACCAGATCCAGCAATATATGAAAAAAATCATACACCAGGATAAAGTGGGATTTATTCTTGGATGGCAAGGCTGGTACAATATTCACAAATCAATCAATGTGATTCATCACATAAACAAAAGGAAGGAGAAAAACCACATGATAATTTTAACAGATGCAGAAAAAGCATTTGATAAAATCCAGCACCCATTCATGATCAAAACTCTCAGCAAAGTGGGAATACAGGGAACATACCTCAACATGATAAAGGCCATTTATGACAAACCCACAGCCAACATCATACTCAATGGGCAAAAATTAAAAGCAATCCCCTTAAGTTCAGGAAAAGGCAGGGGTGCCCCCTTTCACCACTCTTATTCAACATAGTTCTGGAAGTCCTAGCCACAGCAATCAGACAAGGAAAAGAAATAAAAGGCATCCAAATTGAAAAAGAAGAAATAAAACTATCATTATTTGCAGATGATATGATATTGTATATATAGAAAACCCTAAAGTCACAGTCAAAAAACTACTAGACCTGATAAATGAATTCAGCAAGGTGGCAGGATATAAAATTAATACTCAGAAATCAGAGGCATTTTTATACACTAACAATGAACTGTCAGAAAGAGAAATTAAGGAATCAATCCCCTTTACCATTGCAACCAAAAAAATCAAGTACCTAGGAATAAATTTAACCAGGGAGATTAAAGATTTGTACTCGGAAAATTATAAAACATTGATAAAAGAAATCAGGGAAGATACAAACAAGTGGAAGCATATACTGTGCTCATGGTTAGGAAGAATAAACCTCATTAAAATGTCTATATTACCCAAAGCAATTTATAAATTCAATGCAATACCGATTAAAATACCAATGACTTACTTCAAAGATATAGAACACATCTTCCAAAAATTTATATGGAACCAAAAGAGAACACGAATAGCCTCAGCAATCTTGAAAAGGAAGAATAAAGTGGGAGATATCACACTTCCGGATATCAAGTTATACTATAAGGCCATTGTACTCAAAACAACCTGGTACTGGCATAAGAACAGGCATATAGATCAATGGAACAGAACTGAGAACCCAGAAATAAACCCACACCTTTATGGACAACTGATATTTGACAAAGGAGGTAAGAGCATACATTGGAGTAAAGACAGCTTCTTCAACAAATGGTATTGGGAAAATTGGAAAGCTACCTGCAAAAAAATGAAACTAGACCACCAACTTACATCATTCACAAAAATAAACTCAAAATGGATAAAAGACTTAAATGTAAGCCATGAAACCATAAGCATCTTAGAAGAAAACATAGGCAGCACACTCTCTAACATTTCTTGCAGCAATATATTTGCCGATTTGTCTCCACAGGCAAGTGAAATACAAAACAGTATAAACAAATGGGACTATATCAAACTAAAAAACTTTTGCACAGCCAAAGACAATAAGAACAGAATAAAAAGACAAACTACACAATGGGAGAATATATTTGACAATGCATCTGATAAGGGATTAATAACCAAAATTTATAAAGAACTTGTAAAACTCAATACCAGGAAGACAAACAATCCAATCCAAAAATGGGCAAAAGAAATTAATAGACACTTCTCCAAAGAGGACATACAGATGGCCAATAGGCATATGAAACATGCTCAATATCACTAATCATTAGAGAAATGCAAATTAAAACCACAATGAGATATCACCTCACACCAGTCAGAATGGCGCTCATCAACAAAACAACACAGAATAAGTGCTGGCGAGGATGTGGAGAAAAGGGAACCCTCCTGCACTGCTGGCGGGAATGCAGACTGGTGCAGCCACTGTGGAAAACAGTATGGAGATTCCTCAAAAAATTAAAAATCGAACTGCCTTTTGACCCAGCTATACCACTGTTAGGAATACACCCCAAGAACACCGTAGCACTGTATGAAAAGAAGAAATGCACCCCCATGTTTATGGCAGCATTGTTCACAATAGCAAAGATCTGGAAACAGCCCAAGTGTCCGTCAGAGGATGAGTGGATCAAAAAACTTTGGTACATATATACTATGGAATACTACTCAGCCATAAGAAATGATGACATTGGATCATTTACAACAACATGGATGAACCTTTATAACATTATACTGAGCGAAATAAGTAAATCAGAAAAAACTAAGAACTATATGACTCCATACATAGGTGAGACATAAAAATGAGACTCAGAGACATGGACAAGAGTGTGGGGGTTATGGAGTGGGGGGGGGGAAGAGAGGGAGGGGAATGGGGGAGGCGAGGGGCACAAAGAAAACCAGTTAGTAGGTGACGAAAGACAATTGGACTTTGGGTGATGGGAATGCAGTATAAGCAAATGGCAAAATAACCTAGAGCTGTTTTCTCTGATCATATGTACCCTGATTTATCAATGTCACCCCATTAAAATTAATAAAAAAAAATTTTCCAATTTGGATGACTTTTATTTCTCTTTTTGATTGCTGTGGCTAGGACTTCCAATGCTAGGTTGAATAAGAATGGTGAGAGTGGACATCCTGGTCTTGTTCCTAATTTTAAGGAAAGACTTTAGTTTCTCTTGGTTGAGTATGATGTGGGTTTCCATACATGGCATTCATTATCTCAAAGTATTTTCTAATTTCCCTTGTGATTTGTTTTTTGACCCATCAGTTGTTAAGAGAATGTTGTTTAATTTCCACAAATTTATGAACTTTCTAGTTTTTCTTCTGTTGCTAATATGTAGTTTCATTCTATTGTGGTCAGAGAAGATACTTTGCATGAGTCTAATCTTTTAAAATCTATTGAGACTTGTTTTGTGGACAAAAATCTGGTCTATTCTGGAGAATGTTCCTTGTGTACTTGTATAAATGTGTAGTTTGCTGTAGTGGGCGGAGCATTCTATAGATGTCTGTTAAGTCTAGTTGTGAGTGAAGTCTGTGTTTCTTGAGCTTTTGTTAAGCTGGTGTTTTGACAGAGTTTTCTTGAACTCCAGGAACTATTAAAAAAAGAGAAACAAAAGAAAAAAAAAACGGAAAGAAAAACCCACTCTTTGCAGATTGGCTCTGTGTTGATACCTGCTTAGGGAGGCTATTTACAAATTTTTCTTAGCCTTCACTTCCTGCTTGCACTGAGCCATTTTTCAGTTGCCTTTTCCTGATTTGGCCTTTGCTTGGCTGCTATAAATTTTGACTGTTTTCCAGAGCTCTGACAAAGTTGATTATGACAGTTTTGGGGGATTTTTTTTGCTTGATTTTTAAAGTGTTTCTGTGAAGGAATGGGACCTTTGAGCTACCTACTCCATTATATTTTCTGACATCACCCCAAAACCCTTTTTCTCTGGTTAGAAGCCTAAGGACATATCCTAGAAGTAAGAATAAACTAGAATAGACTAGGTATTGTAGCAAAGCTTTGAATCCTCTAAGTCTGAGAATGAATTGAGATCATCTTACATAGCTAGTACTCTTAGCCACTTGCCAAAAGAAAACTTAAATTCTCTCTGGAAGAAAATAGGCCTCATGTTATTTCTCCAAGTTTCCATATACCGTGTCCAGAACTTAATACATATATGAATTAGGGACAGGAGGGTACAAGATTCATGAAAGGAACTGAGGCTTTAGAATGCTTTTCTATATCCTTAGCAGTTAGTTCTTGGATAGACAGGAAAGAAGGGTTTCTCCCCCCGGTGAACATCCAGGGGCCCGTCTCTTTGCCCCTAATTCTCACATTACTTCAAATCCCGATTCCTGTCCTTTAGAAAGGTTAATAATGAAAACTCTCCAAATTTAAATAAAATAATTTTATTATTTTAATAGCTACAAAAATGGAAATTTCAGGACATTATGAGTCATGATTGTTCCAAAGGGTTGAACATCAGTCCTGAATCCCATGCTCAAAGCAACATCTGAACAATATCCTGTATTGATTTGACCCCTGTCTCAGCCTTCAGTAATCTAAACCAGTGTTGTACAATAAAAATAGAATGTGAGTCACATACATATTTAAAATTTTCTAGAGTCACAGTAAAAAAGTAAAAAGAACCAGGTGAAATTAATTTTAATAATATATGTTATTTAACATAAACAATGATCATTTTAACATGTAATTCTATTAAAAGTTTTTAATGAGACATTTAACTTTTTTTTCATACGAAGTCCTTGAAATCCGGTGTGTATTTTGCCCTATGGCGCATCTCAATTTCAACTAGCCTCATTTCAAGTGGTCAGCAGCCCCATCGGACCAGTGCCTCCTGTAGTGGACTACCAATAGTCCTCGCTCCTAAAATGGTGCTGGCATCTGGTAAATTGGTGCTGGCTGTACTAATTTTGGCTTATGTATTTGGAGCATGTTATAATTAGAAGGAGAACAACACACTGGACTTAAAACAAAAACACAAAAACCTCAGAGAAGAAAACAGAGTAAATCTGTCCAAAACAATGACATCATCGAGAATGTACCTGCATGGGGATGGGAGTCAGGGCAAGGGGTAAAGGGGGTGAAATGGGCACGTTGTTGGAGTGAGGGAGTTATATTGGGTAGGACATTTGAGTCCACGTTAACACAATAAATTTAAAAGAAGAATGTAATTGCAGGAGAGCAATGGAATGAATGGTCATAATAGGAGATACTCCAAATGGTTTCTTTGGTTTGAGATATGTTTTATACTCATACTTATACAATATA
This sequence comes from Saccopteryx bilineata, assembly GCF_036850765.1. Classification (NCBI taxonomy): domain Eukaryota; kingdom Metazoa; phylum Chordata; class Mammalia; order Chiroptera; family Emballonuridae; genus Saccopteryx; species Saccopteryx bilineata. The sequence continues at coordinate 133,482,288 of NC_089502.1, forward strand.
AAGTGCTGGCTGTCCTGTAAACTCTCACATCTGTGTACCAACAATTGAGCCACACCTTGGACGCCTGGATCAGGAGTTCCTAGGGCCTTGTCCTGAGTTCCTTTTGAGATCCCTCAGAACCCAGCACCACAGCCTAGAGTCAGTCCCAGCTGGCAGGATGTGTCAGACAAACGCAAAGCAGCCCCTCTTCAACAGTCTCTCTCTACTTGGCCTTCTTGTTCTCTCTCCTTACCCTACCCTCTCCTATCCATCTATCTATCTATCTATCTATCTATCTATCTATCTATCTATCTATTCACTCTCTTAGGGCTAGGGAGTCTCCTGTTTCCCCATCACTTCTCTTGGGCTTTACTGATCAAGAATAATCAGAGATGTTCTGTGAATGGGTGATGGTCAGTTAAGAGCATGAGAGTATAAAGGTCCTAAGAACCATTAATTCAATTTACAAATCTCTAATGAGGGCACATTATATGCCAGACACTGTGCTAGAGTCATTTATTTGGGAATAATTTGGAGATGATCCTGCAATACAGCTACCTGAATTGTGCTCATATACTCCCCCTCTCTAGTTTTCTACACAGTCATGCTTTTCTTCCTATTTGTCATATCTATTTCCTCTGCTTTGCCCTCACAGATACTCCATGCCTATTATGTTTTAGTGGTTCTGTTTGAAACTAAGGAAGTCCTGAAGCAAATGCCAAATATTGTTCGTATAAGAACTGGTCCCACCAAAGATATAACAGTCTGCGGTAAGTTTCAGAGCAGAGTTGCCATATCAATATGTCGGAGCCTCTTGGTTCCACGTCATTCGCCTAACTTGAAAACTGCATAAATTGGACTGTGTTAAGGGGATAGAGTTATCTATCATGATAATACTGTTCCCCATCTTGTCTTTGTTTTGCATGCCAGCTGGCAGGAATTAATTATGTGAGAAATTAAAGAACTCATAGCTTTTTATAAAGGCAGGCAGCATTTTAATATGGAAAGCCACCCATGGGTGGAATAAGTGTTCTTTGCCCTCCACCTCGCTCTCATTATCTCTGCTCCATGTTGCTCTTCCTAGGTGGCCCTCGGAATGCTGCTTTTGCTCGGAAGAGAAAAGCCCAAAGCAGGGTGGAGATTAAACTCTTCTCTGCCCTTGGCTGCTGTTTTAGATTTTTCCAACTGGTCTCTGCAGCTTTTAGAAGAGTGGGAATGTCCAGAAATCTGTTCCTTGTTCTTCTAAATAACAAGACTGAGATTTTGTTGTCCTATAGGCCAGCCTGGCAGGATATTGCTTCAAGAAACAGTACACATTGAAATTCAACACAGTTGGTGCTCAGCATGCTTGCAACTGTCAGAGAGTGGAGTGCGTGGAAGGAACAGCTACTCCCTTAACTTCTAATTAAGCTTTTAGGTTACAAAACATTATTGTTATTTTCCATATCAATTTTTAGCCCATATTTCTTTTACTTTGGCAGGTAGAAATGCATTTGACAATCTAATTAAATTATCTCTCATTTTAGCATCTGCTAGTGGTGACAGGGACTTGATGTAGTGGTAGATACTCAAGTTTCTGAAGAGTCTTTAGTGGTTCAGTTCCAGCCTAATTGGGCCACCACATCTCTGCCTAGTAGTTGAGGCATTTCAGCAGAGGTAGCCTTTTATTCCAGGCCTCACCAGCTCTTTATTTTCATGGAGATAAAGGACTTAGAGTCATGAGGCTCAGGGAACCATGCCTACCCATGAAGCCTGTATCCAGGGCTAGATTTGCTATCAGAGGGTAGATAATAGGCCAAAAAGAGAATGGGACCTGTTCCCACATGTTTCTAGTATATATACCTCCAGTTGGCACTCTAGACTTATCTTTGGATAAAATTGTAAGGTATTTTTCCCCGCCGAGAAGGAAGGAAGAGGTCTTGGAGCCACAAAATGTGGAATAACAGACGGCTTTATTGAGTACAGAGCGCACATCCCACCCGGCAAGGTTCCCTGGCCCCGAGTAAAGAAAGATGGAGGAGAGATGGAGGTCAAGGAAGTTGCACGGATTAAACCACGTGGGAGATATTTAAAGGGTCCCTCTAGGGAAGTGGAGCTACTATGACGTGGTGAAATTTCACTGGCTGGCAGACGATCGCTTCTTTCCAAATGGTTCCTGGGGAGCTTCCTTTGGTGGGCTTGATTGTGGGCGGTCCTAGCCAAAGTGGGCGGGTCTGAGTTCCCCATGTGACCATCCCTCTATCTACCGACCTTACAAAAATGATCTGGAAGAAGACATGAATTAGTGAGAGGGCATGGAATTCTGGAACCACACAGTGTAAGAATGGAAGGGTTCTTACAGAAATCATCTGTCTATGACTTGCTCTCAGATAAAATTGAGGCCCAGAGAGAAAAATATATCTTCTTCCATGCATTATTATGTAATAATTATTATTATATAATAACTCCCCCCACCCTCATCCCAAGCTCACTCAGTTTAGTTACTGGCAAAGTCAGGATTATAAATCATGTCCTCTACCCTGACTACGTAGCTCAGTTGGTTAGAGTGGTGTCCAGATACACCAAACTTGCAGGTTCAATCCCCGATCAGGGCACATATAAGAATCAACCAATGAATGCATAAATAAGTGGAATACAAATTGATGTTTCTGTTTCTCTCTCTCTCCCCCCTTCCTGTCTCTAAAATCAATAAATAATGAAAAAAAAATCAGGTCCTTTGATTAGAGCCAACTGCAAATCTGCTATGCTAACCCCGCTTCATGCACTGCTCTGACTGAGGTTTCATTTCCTATCAAAGATTAGGGATTATAGACAAAGATTAGGGAATATAGATTGATTGGACAGTTCCATTTGGTTACAGATCCTCACATCTCGGGCATCTATTTCCAGGCTTCTTCCCCATAGCACCATTAGTAGAGAGAAAAGCTGGAAAAGCCAGCGTCAGTAGGTTCCCTTAGCATAGGAATTATTTTGTCTTTAATAGCCCCATTCAACTTAGAAAAATTTGGTCCTCATTTAAAATAAAATTCAAAATTAGGGACATATTTTTAAAAATATCTTCTGTTTAAGGCAGTATTAGGAAAGGAAAAGAAATTTGTGATGAAACTTTACCGTTATTTTAATTTCCAGCTGCATATTTTACATGCACATCTAAACATGCCACATGGTTCTCAACATGCATGAAATACAGGAGGTATTTTGTGCTCACTTTAGCATTACATGTACTAACATTGGAACAATGCAGAGGAAATGAGCAAGGACATGGTATGGAAAGGGAGCACTGCCGTACAAGGAGCTTGTGGGAGGGATCCGGTTGCTAGGATCAAGTCAGCAACCCCACCTCCCGAGAATGGAAGTACAGTTGCAATGGTGGGGACTGTCCACGTTAGTGGGCAAACTGCTGAACGGTCTATCTTGGGCGATACCTGGACTGAAAAACTTGGTTGCATGGTTTCATATGAGAAAACGAATGGTTCACTGCAGAGTGTGAGCCCCTTGTTGAGCCCCCAGCCTGGAAGGTGGAGGGGATGGGTCCCGGTCGAACGGTGCGATGTCAGGGGTGCTCACTCTTCACTCTTGAGACAGGGCAGGTCGGAGCAGTGTGGTCCGGCGTTGTCAGAGAGAGTGAGACAGAGTGGGTCGGAGCAGTGTTGTCAGGGAGAGTGAGACAGGGTGGGTCGGAGCAGTGTTGTCAGGGACAGTGAGACAGGGCGGGTCGGAGCAGTGTGGTCCGGCGTTGTCAGGGAGAGTGAGACAGAGTGGGTCGGAGCAGTGTTGTCAGGGAGAGTGAGACAGGGTGGGTCGGAGCAGTGTTGTCAGAGAGAGTGAGACAGGGTGGGTCGGAGCAGTGTTGTCAGGGAGAGTGAGACAGAGTGGGTCGGAGCAGTGTTGTCAGGGAGAGTGAGACAGGGTGGGTCGGAGCAGTGTTGTCAGAGAGAGTGAGACAGGGTGGGTCGGAGCAGTGTTGTCAGGGAGAGTGAGACAGGGCGGGTCGGAGCAGTGTTGTCAGAGAGAGTGAGACAGGGTGGGTCGGAGCAGTGTTGTCAGAGAGAGTGAGACAGGGTGGGTCGGAACAGTGTGGTCCGCCGTTGCCAGGGAGAGTGTGACAGGGCGGGTCGGAGCACTGTTGTCAGGGAGAGTGAGACAGGGCGGGTCGGAGCAGTGTTGTCAGGGAGAGTGAGACAGGGCGGGTCGGAGCAGTGTTGTCAGGGAGAGTGAGACAGGGCGGGTCGGAATGGTGTTGTCAGGGAGAGTTAGACAGGGCTGGTTGGAGCGGTGTTGTCAGGGAGAGTGAGACAGGGCGGGTCGGAGCGGTGTTGTCAGGGAGAGTAGGACAATGCGGGTCGGAGCAGTGTTGTCAGGGACAGTGAGACAGGGTAGGTCGGAGCTTTGTTGTCAGGGAGAGTGCGAGAGGGTGGGTCGGAGCGGTGTGGTCCCCCGTTGTCAGGGAGAGTGAGACAGGGCGGGTCGGAGCGGTGTTGTCAGGGACAGTGAGACAGGGTGGGTCGGAGCAGTATTGTCAGGGAGAGCGAGACAGGGCAGGTCGGATCGGTGTGGTCCCCCGTTGTCAGGGAGAGTGACACAGGGCTGGTCGGAGAAGTGTTGTCAGGGAGAGTGAGACAGGGCGGGTCGGAGCAGTGTTGTCAGGGAGAGCGAGACAGGGGAGGTCGGAGCAGTGTGGTCCCCCGTTGTCAGGAAGAGTGACACAGGGCGGATCTGAGCAGTGTTTTCAGGGAGAGTGAGACAGGGCGGGTCGGAGCAGTGTTGTCAGGGAGAGTGGTAAAGGGCAGGTCGGAGCAGTGTGGTCTGGCATTGTCAGGGAGAGTGAGACAGGGTGGGTCGGAGGACTGTTGTCAGGGACAGTGAGACAGAGCGAGTCGGAGAAGTGTTGTCAGGGAGAGTGAGACAGGGCGGGTCGGAGCAGTGTTGTCAGGAAGAGTGAGACAGGGCGGGTCGGAGCAGTGTGGTCCCCCGTTGTCAGGGAGAGTGAGACAGGGCGAGTCGGAGTGGTGTTGTCAGGGACAGTGAGACAGGGCGGGTCGGAGCAGTGTTGTCAGGGAGAGTGAGACAGGGTGGGTTGGAGCAGTGTTGTCAGGGAGAGCGAGACAGGGCAGGTCGGAACGGTGTGGTCCCCCGTTGTCAGGGAGAGTGACACAGGGCGGATCAGAGCAGTGTTTTCAGGGAGAGTGAGAAAAGGCGGGTCGGAGCGGTGTTTTCAGGGAGAGCGAGACAGGGCAGGTCACAGCCGTGTGGTCCCCCGTTGTCCGGGAGAGTGAGACAGGGCGGGTCGGAGCAGTGTTGTCAGGGAGAGTGAGACAGGCGGGTTGGAGCGGTGTGGTCCGGCGTTGTGAGGGACAGTGAGACAGGGCGGGTTGGAGCAGTGTTGTCAGGGAGAGTGAGACAGGGCGGGTCGGAACAGTGTTGTCAGGGAGAGTGAGACAGGGCGGGTCGGAGCAGTGTTGTCAGGGAGAGTGAGACAGGGCCTGTCGGAGCAGTGTGGTCCATTGTTGTCAGGGAGAGTGAGAGAGGGCCGGTCGGAGCGGTGTGGTCCGGCGTTGTCATGTAGAGTGAGACAGGCTGGGTCGGAGCAGTGTTGTCAGGGAGAGTGAGACAGGGCGGGTCGGAGCAGTGTGGTCCGGCGTTGTCAAGCAGAGTGAGACAGGGCGGGTCGGAGCGGTGTGGTCCGGCGTTTTTAGGGACAGTGAGACAGGGCGGGTCGGAGCAGTGTTGTCAGGAAGAGTGAGACAGTGCAGTTCGGAGCGGTATTGTCAGGGAGAATGAGACAGGGTGGGTCGGAGCGGTGTGGTCCGGCGTTGTGAGGGACAGTGAGACACGGCCTGTCGGAGCAGTGTTGTCAGGGACAGTGAGACAGGGGGGCTCGGAGCAGTGTTGTGAGGGAGAATGAGACAGGCCGGGTCGGAGCAGTGTTGTCAGGGACAGTGAGACAGGGGGGCTCGGAGCAGTGTGGTCAGGAAGAGTGAGACAGAGCGGGTCGGAGCAGTGTTGTCAGGGAGAGTGAGACAGGGCGGGTCGGAGCGGTGTTGTCAGGGAGTGTGAGACAGGGGGGATCGGAGCAGTTTTGTCAGGGAGAGTGAGACAGGGTGGGTCCGAGCAGTGTTGTCAGGGACAGTGAGACAGTGCGGGTCGGAGCAGTGTTGTCAGGGAGAGTGGTACAGGGCGGGTTGGAGCAGAGTGGTCCTGCGTTGTCATGGAGAGTGAGACAGGGCAGGTCAGAGCGGTGTTGTTTCCCATTGTCAGGGAGAGTGAGACAGGGTGGGTCGTAACAGTGTGTTCCGGTGTTGTCAGGGAGAGTGAGACAGGGCGGGTCGGAACGGTGTTGTCAGGGAGAGTGAGACAGGGCGGGTCGGTGTGGTGTTGTCAGGGAGAGTTAGACAGGGCTGGTTGGAACGGTGTTGTCAGGGAGAGTAAGACAGGGCAGTTCGGAGCCGTGTGGTCCCCCGTTGTCCGGGAGAGTGACACAGGGCGGGTCGGAGCAGTGTTGTCAGGGAGAGCGAGACAGGGTGGGTCGGAGCAGTGTTGTCAGGGAGAGCGAGACAGGGCAGGTCGGAGCCGTGTGGTCCCCCGTTGTCAGGAAGAGTGACACAGGGCGGATCGGAGCAGTGTTTTCAGGGAGAGTGAGACAAGGCGGGTCGGAGCGGTGTTTTCAGGGAGAGCGAGACAGGGCAGGTCGGAGCCGTGTGGTCCCCCGTTGTCCGGGAGAGTGAGACAGGGCGGGTCAGAGCAGTGTTGTCAGGGAGAGTGAGAAAGGGCGGGTCGGAGCGGTGTTGTCAGGGAGAGTGAGACAGGGCGAGTCGGAGCGGTGTTGTCAGGGAGAGTGAGACAGGGTGGGTCGGAGCGGTGTTGTCAGGGAGAGTTAGACAGGGATGGTTGGAGCGGTGTTGTCAGGGAGAGTGAGACAGGGCGGGTCGGAGCGGTGTTGTCAGGGAGAGTGGGACAATGCGGGTCGGAGCAGTCTTGTCAGGGAGAGTGAGACAGGGCGGGTCGGAGCAGTGTTGTCAGGGAGAGCGAGACAGGGGAGTTCGGAGCAGTGTGGTCCCCCGTTGTCAGGAAGAGTGACACAGGGCGGATCGGAGCAGTGTTTTCAGGGAGAGTGAGACAAGGCGGGTCGGAGCGGTGTTTTCAGGGAGAGCGGGACAGGGCAGGTCGGAGCCGTGTGGTCCCCCGTTGTCCGGGAGAGTGAGACAGGGCGGGTCGGAGCAGTGTTGTCAGGGAGAGTGAGACAGGGCGGGGCGGAGCAGTGTGGTCCGGTGTTGTCAAGCAGAGTGAGATAGGGCGGGTTGGAGCAGTGTTGTCCGGGACAGTGAGACAGGGCAGGTCAGAGCGGTGTTGTCAGGGAGAGTGAGACAGGCCGGTCGGAGCGGTGTGGTCGGCGTTGTGAGAGACAGTGAGACAGGGCGGGTCGGAGCAGTGCTGTCAGGGAGAGTGAGACAGGGCGGGTCGGAACAGTGTTGTCAGGGAGAGTGAGACAGGGCCTGTCGGAGCAGTGTGGTCCATTGTTGTCAGGGAGAGTGAGACAGGGCGGGTCGGAGCAGTGTTGTCCGGGATAGTGAGACAGGGCCGGTCGGAGCGGTGTGGTCCGGCGTTGTCAGGTAGAGTGAGACAGGGCGGGTCGGAGCAGTGTTGTCAAGGAGAGTGAGACAGGGCGGGTCGGAGCAGTGTGGTCCGGCATTGTCAAGCAGAGTGAGACAGGGCGGGTCGGAGTAGTATTGTCCGGGACAGTGAGACAGGGCGGGTCGGAGAGGTGTGGTCCGGCGTTTTCAGGGACAGTGAGACAGGGCGGGTCGGAGCAGTGTTGTCAGGGAGAGTGAGACAGGGCAGGTCGAAGCGGTGTTGTCAGGGAGAGTGAGACAGGGTGGGTCGGAGCGGTGTGGTCCGGCGTTGTGAGGGACAGTGAGACAGGGCGGGTCAGAGCAGTGTTGTCAGGGACAGTGAGACAGTGGGGCTCAGAGCAGTGTTGTCAGGGAGAATGAGACAGGGCGGGTCGCAGCAGTGTTGTCAGGGACAGTGAGACAGTGGGCCTCGGAGCAGTGTTTTCAGGAAGAGTGAGACAGAGCGGGTCAGAGCAGTGTTGTCAGGGAGAGTGAGACAGGGCGGGTCGGAGCGGTGTTGTCAGGGAGAGCAAGACAGGGGAGTTCGGAGCAGTGTGGTCCCCCGTTGTCAGGAAGAGTGACACAGGGCGGATCGGAGCAGTGTTTTCAGGGAGAGTGAGACAAGGCGGGTCGGAGCGGTGTTTTCAAGGAGAGCGAGACAGGGCAAGTCGGAGCCGTGTGGTCCCCCGTTGTCCGGGAGAGTGAGACAGGGCGGGTCGGAGAAGTGTTGTCAGGGAGAGTGAGACAGGGCGGGTCGGAGCGCTGTGGTCCCCCGTTGTCCGGGAGAGTGAGACAGGGCGGGTGGGAGCAGTGTGGTCCGCCGTTACCACGGAGAGTGAGACAGGGCGGGTCGGAGCAGTGTTGTCAGGGAGAGTGAGACAGGGCGGGTCGGAGCAGTGTTGTCAGGGAGAGCGAGACAGGGCAGGTCGGGGCAGTGTGGTCCCCCGTTGTCAGGGAGAGTGACACAGGGCGGGTCGGAGCAGTGTTATCAGGGAGAGAGAGACAGGGCAGGTCGGAGCACTGTGGTCCCCCGTTGTCAGGGAGAGTGAGACAGGGCGGGTCGGAGCAGTGTTGTCAGGGAGAGTGCGAGTTGGCGGGTCGGAGCGGTGTGGTCCGGCGTTGTCAGGGAGAGTGAGGCAGGGCGGGTCGAAGCAGTGTTGTCCGGGAGAGTGAGACAGGGCGGGTCGAAGCAGTGTTGTCAGGGAGAGTGCGACTGGGCGGGTCAGAGCGGTGTGGTCTGGCGTTGTCAGGGAGAGTGAGACAGGGCGGGTTGGAGCGGTGTGGTCCCCCGTTGTCAGGGAGAGTGAGACAGGGCGGGTCGGAGCAGTGTTGTCCGCCATTGCCAGGGAGAGTGAGACAGGGCGGGTCGGAGCAGTGTTGTCAGGGAGCGCGAGACAGGGCAGGTCGGAGCGGTGTCGTCCCCCGTTGTCAGGGAGAGTGACACAGGGCGGGTCGGAGCAGTGCTGTCAGGGAGAGTGAGACAGACCGGGTCGGAGCAGTGTGGTCCCCCGTTGTCAGGGAGAGTGAGACAGGGCGGGTCGGAGCAGTGTTGTCAGGGAGAGTGAGACAGGGTGGGTCGGAACAGTGTTGTCAGGGAGAGTGAGACAGGGCCTGTCGGAGGAGTGTGGTCCATTGTTGTCAGGGAGAGTGAGACAGGGCGGGTCTGAGCAGTGTTGTCCGGGAGAGTGAGACAGGGCGGGTCTGAGCAGTGTTGTCCGGGATAGTGAGACAGGGCCGGTCGGAGCGGTGTGGTCCGGCGTTGTCAGGTAGAGTGAGACAGGGCGGGTCGGAGCAGTGTTTTCAAGGAGAGTGAGACAGGGCGGGTCAGAGCAGTGTGGTCCGGCATTGTCAAGCAGAGTGAGACAGGGCGGGTCAGAGCAGTATTGTCCGGGACAGTGAGACAGGGCGGGTCGGAGCGGTGTGGTCCGGCGTTGTCAGGTAGAGTGAGACAGGGCGGGTCGGAGCAGTGTTTTCAAGGAGAGTGAGACAGGGCGGGTCGGAGCAGTGTTTTCAAGGAGAGTGAGACAGGGCGGGTCGGAGCAGTGTTGTCAGGGAGAGTGAGACAGGGCGGGTCGGAGCAGTGTGGTCCGGCGTTGTCAAGCAGAGTGAGACAGGACGGGTCGGAGCAGTGTTGTCCGGGACAGTGAGACAGGGCGGGTCGGAGCGGTGTGGTCCGGCATTTTCAGAGAAAGTGAGACAGGGCGGGTCGGAGCAGTGTTGTCAGGGAGAGTGAGACAGGGCAGTTCGGAGCCGTGTTGTCAGGGAGAGTGAGACAGTGTGGGTCGGAGCGGTGTGGTCCGGCGTTGTTAGGGACAGTGAGACAGGGCGGGTCGGAGCAGTGTTGTCAGGGACAGTGAGACAGGGGGGCTCGGAGCAGTGTTGTGAGGGAGAATGAGACAGGGCGGGTCGGAGCAGTGTTGTCAGGGACAGTGAGACAGGGGGGCTCGGAGCAGTGTTGTGAGGGAGAATGAGACAGGGCGGGTCGGAGCAGTGTTGTCAGCGACAGTGAGACAGGGCGTGTCGGAGCAGTGTTGTCAGGGAGAGTGAGACAGGGCGGGTCGGAGCAGTGTTGTCAGGGAGAGTGAGACAGGGTGGGTCGGAACAGTGTTGTCAGGGAGACTGAGACAGGGCCTGTCGGAGGAGTGTGGTCCATTGTTGTCAGGGAGAGTGAGACAGGGCGGGTCTGAGCAGTGTTGTACGGGAGAGTGAGACAGGGCCGGTCGGAGCGGTGTGGTCCGGCGTTGTCAGGTAGAGTGAGACAGGGCGGGTCGGAGCAGTGTTTTCAAGGAGAGTGAGACAGGGCGGGTCGGAGCAGTGTGGTCCGGCATTGTCAAGCAGAGTGAGACAGGGCGGGTCAGAGCAGTATTGTCCGGGACAGTGAGACAGGGCGGGTCGGAGCGGTGTGGTCCGGCGTTGTCAGGTAGAGTGAGACAGGGCGGGTCGGAGCAGTGTTTTCAAGGAGAGTGAGACAGGGCGGGTCGGAGCAATGTTGTCAGGGAGAGCGAGACAGGGGAGGTCGGAGCAGTGTTTTCCCCCGTTGTCCGGGAGAGTGAGACAGGGCGGGTCGGAGCAGTGTTTTCAGGGAGAGTGGTACAGGGCGGGTCGGAGCAGAGTGGTCCTGCGTTGCCAGGGAGAGTGAGACAGGGCGGGTCGGAGCGGTGTTGTCAGGGAGAGTGAGACAGGGCGGGTCGGAGCGGTGTTGTCAGGGAGAGTGGGACAGTGCGGGTTGGAGCGGTGTTGTCAGGGAGAGTTAGACAGGGCTGGTTGGAGCAGTGTTGTCAGGGAGAATGAGACAGGGCGGGTCGGAGCAGTGTTGTCAGGGAGAGTGAGACAGAGTGGTTCGGAGCAGTGTTGTCAGGGAGAGTGAGACAGGGCGGGTCGGAGCAATGTTGTCAGGGAGAGCGAGACAGGGCGGGTCGGAGCAGTGTTGTCAGGGAGAGCGAGACAGGGCAGGTCGGAGCGGTGTGGTCCCCCGTTGTCAGGGAGAGTGAGACAGGGCGTGTCGGAGCAGTGTTGTCAGGGAGAGTGCGACTGGGCGGTTCGGAGCAGTGTGGTCCGGCGTTGTCAGGGAGAGTGCGACTGGGCGGGTTGGAGCGGTGTGGTCCGGCATTGTCAGGGACAGTGAGACAGGGCGGGTCGGAGCGGTGTTGTCTGGCGTTGTCAGGAGAGTGAGACAGGGCGGGTCGGAGCAGTGTTGTCAGGGAGAGTGAGACAGGGCGGATCGGAGTGGTGTGGTCCGGCAGTGTGAGGGACAGTTAGACAGGGCGGGTCGGAGCACTGTTTTCAGGGAGAGTGAGACAGGGGGGGTTGGAGCGGTGTGGTCCGAAGTTGTCAGGGACAGCTAGACAGGGCGGGTCTGAACGGTGTGGTCCCCCGTTGTCAGGGAAAGTGAGACAGCGCGGGTCGGAGCAGTGTTGTCAGGGAGAGTGGGAGAGGGCGGATCGGAGCGGTGTGGTCCGTCGTTGTCAGGGAGAGTGAGACAGGGCGGGTCGGAGCGGTGTGGTACGGCGTTGTCAGGTAGAGTGAGACAGGGCGGGACGGAGCAGTGTTGTCAGGGAGAGTGAGACAGGGCTGGTCGGAGCCGTGTGGTCAGGGAGAGTGAGACAGGGCAGGTCGGAGCGGTGTTGTCAGGGAGAGTGAGACAGGGCAGGTCGGAGCGGTGTTGTCAGGGAGAGTTAGACAGGCGGGTCGGAGCGGTGTGGTCCGGCATTGTGAGGGACAGTGAGACAGGGCGGGTCGGAGCAGTGTTGTCAGGGAGAGTGAGAAAGGGCAGGTCGGAGCGGTATTGTCAGGGAGAGTGAGACAGGCGGGTTGGAGCGGTGTGGTCCGGCGTTGTGAGGGACAGTGAGACAGGGCGGGTTGGAGCAGTGTTGTCAGGGAGAGTGAGACAGGGCGGGTCGGAGCCGTGTGGTCAGGGAGAGTGAGACAGGGCAGGTCGGAGCGGTGTTGTCAGGGAGAGTGAGACAGGGCAGGTCGGAGCGGTGTTGTCAGGGAGAGTTAGACAGGCGGGTCGGAGCGGTGTGGTCCGGCATTGTGAGGGACAGTGAGACAGGGCGGGTCGGAGCAGTGTTGTCAGGGAGAGTGAGAAAGGGCAGGTCGGAGCGGTATTGTCAGGGAGAGTGAGACAGGCGGGTTGGAGCGGTGTGGTCCGGCGTTGTGAGGGACAGTGAGACAGGGCGGGTTGGAGCAGTGTTGTCAGGGAGAGTGAGACAGGGCGGGTCGGAACAGTGTTGTCAGGGAGAGTGAGACAGGGCCTGTCGGAGCAGTGTGGTCCAATGTTGTCAGGGAGAGTGAGACAGGCCTGGTCGGAGCAGTGTTGTCAGGGAGAGTGAGACAGGGCGGGTCGGAGCAATGTGGTCCGGCGTTGTCAAGCAGAGTGAGACAGGGCGGTTCGGAGCAGTGTTGTCCGGGACAGTGAGACAGGGCGGGTCGGAGCGGTGTGGTCCGGCGTTTTCAGGGACAGTGAGACAGGGCGGGTCGGAGCAGTGTTGTCAGGAAGAGTGAGACAGTGGAGTTCGGAGCGGTATTGTCAGGGAGAATGAGACAGGGTGGGTCGGAGCGGTGTGGTCCGGCGTTGTGAGGGACAGTGAGACACGGCAGGTCGGAGCAGTGTTGTCAGGGACAGTGAGACAGGGGGGCTCGGAGCAGTGTTGTGAGGGAGAATGAGACAGGCCGGGTCGGAGCAGTGTTGTCAGGGACAGTGAGACAGGGGGGCTCGGAGCAGTGTGGTCAGGAAGAGTGAGACAGAGCGGGTCGGAGCAGTGTTGTCAGGGAGAGTGAGACAGGGCGGGTCGGAGCGGTGTTGTCAGGGAGTGTGAGACAGGGTGGGTCCGAGCAGTGTTGTCAGGGACAGTGAGACAGTGCGGGTCGGAGCAGTGTTGTCAGGGAGAGTGGTACAGGGCGGGTCGGAGCAGAGTGGTCCTGCGTTTTCATGGAGAGTGAGACAGGGCAGGTCAGAGCGGTGTTGTTTCCCATTGTCAGGGAGAGTGAGACAGGGTGGGTCAGAGCAGTGTTGTCAGGGAGAGTGAGACAGGGCGGGTCGGAGCAGTGTTGTCAGGGAGAGTGCGACTGGGCGGTTCGGAACGGTGTGGTCCGGCGTTGTCAGGGAGAGTGAGACAGGGCGGGTCGGAGCGGTGTTTCAGGGAGAGCGAGACAGGGCGGGTCAGAGTAGTGTTGTCAGGGAGAGTGAGACAAGGCGGGTCGGAGCAGTGTTGTCAGGGAGAGTGCGAGTTGGCGGGTCGGAGCGGTGTGGTCCGGCGTTGTCAGGGAGAGTGAGGCAGGGCGGGTCGAAGCAGTGTTGTCAGGGAGAGTGAGACAAGGCGGGTCGGAGCAGTGTTGTCAGGGAGAGTGCGAGTTGGCGGGTCAGAGCGGTGTGGTCCGGCGTTGTCAGGGAGAGTGAGACAGGGCGGGTCTGAGCGGTGTGGTCCCCCGTTGTCAGGGAGAGTGAGACAGGGCGGGTCAGAGCAGTGTTGTCCGCCATTGCCAGGGAGAATGAGACAGGGCGGGTCGGAGCACTGTTGTCAGGGAGAGTGAGACAGGGCAGGTCGGAGCGGTGTCGTCCCCCGTTGTCAGGGAGAGTGACACAGGGCGGGTCGGAGCAGTGCTGTCAGGGAGAGTGAGACAGACCGGGTCGGAGCAGTGTGGTCCCCCGTTGTCAGGGAGAGTGACACAGGGCGGGTCGGAGCGGTGTTTTCAGGGAGAGCGAGACAGGGCAGCTCGGAGCGGTGTGGTCCCTTGTTGTCAGGGAGAGTGACACAGGGCGGGTCGGAGCAGTGCTGTCAGGGAGAGTGAGACAGGCCGGTCGGAGCGGTGTGGTCCGGCGTTGTGAGGGACAGTGAGACAGGGCGGGTCGGAGCAGTGTTGTCAGGGAGAGTGAGACAGGGCGTGTCGGAGCAGTGTTGTCAGGGAGAGTGAGACAGGGCGGGTCGGAGCAGTGTTGTCAGGGAGAGTGAGACAGGGTGGGTCGGAGCAGTGTTGTCAGGGAGAGTGAGACAGGGCCTGTCGGAGGAGTGTGGTCCAGTGTTGTCAGGGAGAGTGAGACAGGGCGGGTCGGAGCAGTGTTGTCCAGGAGAGTGAGACAGGGCCGGTCGGAGCGGTGTGGTCCGGCGTTGTCAGGTAGAGTGAGACAGGGCGGGTCGGAGCAGTGTTTTCAAGGAGAGTGAGACAGGGCGGGTCGGAGCAGTGTGGTCCGGCATTGTCAAGCAGAGTGAGACAGGGCGGGTCAGAGCAGTATTGTCCGGGACAGTGAGACAGGGCGGGTCGGAGCGGTGTGGTCCGGCGTTGTCAGGTAGAGTGAGACAGGGCGGGTCGGAGCAGTGTTTTCAAGGAGAGTGAGACAGGGCGGGTCGGAGCAATGTTGTCAGGGAGAGCGAGACAGGGGAGGTCGGAACAGTGTGGTCCCCCGTTGTCCGGGAGAGTGAGACAGGGCGGGTCGGAGCGGTGTTGTCAGGGAGAGTGAGACAGGGCAGGTCGGAGCGGTGTTGTCAGGGAGAGTGGGACAGTGCGGGTCGGAGCGGTGTTGTCAGGGAGAGTTAGACAGGGCTGGTTGGAGCAGTGTTGTCAGGGAGAGTGAGACAGGGCGGGTCGGAGCAGTGTTGTCAGGGAGAGTGAGACAGGGCGGGTCGGAGCAGTGTTGTCAGGGAGAGCGAGACAGGGCGGGTCGGAGCAGTGTTGTCAGAGAGAGCGAGACAGGGCAGGTCGGAGCGGTGTTGTCAGGGAGAGTGGGACAGTGCGGGTCGGAGCGGTGTTGTCAGGGAGAGTTAGACAGGGCTGGTTGGAGCAGTGTTGTCAGGGAGAGTGAGACAGAGTGGGTCGGAGCAGTGTTGTCAGGGAGAGTGAGACAGGGCGTGTCGGAGCAGTGTTGTCAGGGAGAGTGCGACTGGGCGGTTCAGAGCGGTGTGGTCCGGCGTTGTCAGGGAGAGTGAGACAGGGCGGGTCGGAGCGGTGTTGTCTGGCGTTGTCAGGAGAGTGAGACAGGGCGGGTCGGAGCGGTGTTGTCCGGGACAGTGAGATAGGGCGGGTCGGAGCAGTGTGGTCCGGGACAGTGAGACAGGGCGGGTCGGAGCCGTGTGGTCCGGCGTTGTGAGGGACAGTGAGACAGGGCGGGTCGGAGCAGTGTTGTCAGGGAGAGTGAGACAGGGCGGGTCGGAACAGTTTTGTCAGGTAGAGTGAGACAGGGCCTGTCGGAGCAGTGTGGTCCATTGTTGTGAGGGAGAGTGAGACAGGGCCGGTCGGAGCGGTGTGGTCCGGCGTTGTCAGGTAGAGTGAGACAGGGCGGGTCCGAGCAGTGTTGTCAGGGAGAGTGAGACAGGGCAGGTCGGAGCGGTGTGGTCCCCCGTTGTCAGGGAGAGTGAGACAGGTCGGGTTGGAGCAGTGTTGTCAGGGAGAGCGAGACAGGGCAGGTCGGAGCGGTGTGGTCCCCCGTTGTCAGGGAGAGTGAGACAGGGCGGGTCGGAGCAGTGTTGTCAGGGAGAGTGAGACAGGGCGTGTCGGAGCGGTGTTGTCAGGGACAGTGAGACAGGGCGGGTCGGAGCAGTGTTGTCAGGGAGTGTGAGACAGGGGGGCTCGGAGCAGTGTTGTCAGGGAGAGTGAGACAGGGTGGGTCTGAGCAGTGTTGTCAGGGACAGTTAGACAGGGCGGGTTGGAGAAGTGTTGTCAGGGAGAGTGGTACAGGGCGGGTCGGAGCAGAGTGGTCCTGCGTTGTCAGGGAGAGTGAGACAGGGCCGGTCGGAGCGGTGTTGTTTCCCATTGTCAGGGAGAGTGAGACAGGGCGGGTCGGAGCGGTTTTGTCAGGGAGAGTGGGACAATGCGGGTCGGAGCAGTGTTGTCAGGGAGAGTGAGACAGGGCGGGTCGGAGCGGTGTTGTCAGGGAGAGCTAGACAGGGCAGGTCGGGGCAGTGTGGTCCCCCGTTGTCAGGGAGAGTGACACAGGGCGGGTTGGAGCAGTGTTGTCAGGGAGAGCGAGACAGGGCGGGTCGGAGCAGTGTTGTCAGGGAGAGCGGGACAGGGCAGATCGGAGCCGTGTGGTCCCCCGTTGTCCGGGAGAGTGAGACAGGGCGGGTCGGAGCAGTGTTGTCAGGGAGAGTGAGACAGGGCGGGTCGGAGCAGTGTTGTCAGGGAGAGTGAGACAGGGCGGGTCGGAGCGGTGTGATCCGGCGTTTTCAGGTAGAGTGAGACAGGGCGGGTCGGAGCAGTGTTGTCAGGGAGAGTGAGACAGGGCCGGTCGGAGCAGTGTTGTCAGGGAGAGTGAGACAGGGCGGGTCGGAGCGGTGTGGTCCGGCGTTGTGAGGGTCAGTGAGACAGGGCGGGTCGGAGCAGTGTTGTCAGGGAGAGTGAGACAGGGCGTGTTGGAACAGTGTTGTCAGGGAGAGTGAGACAGGGCCTGTCGGAGCAGTGTGGTCCATTGTTGTCAGGGAGAGTGAGACAGGGCGGGTCGGAGCAGTGTGGTCCGGCGTTGTCAAGCGGAGTGAGACAGGGCGGGTCGGAGCAGTGTTGTCCGGGAGAGTGAGAGAGGGCGGGTCGGAGCGGTGTGGTCCGGCGTTTTCAGGGACAGTGAGACAGGGCGGGTCGGAGCAGTGTTGTCAGGGAGAGTGAGACAGGGCGGGTCGGAGCGGTGTTGTCAGGGAGAGTGAGACAGGGCGGGTCGGAGCGGTGTGGTCCGGCGTTGTGAGGGACAGTGAGACAGGGTGTGTCGGAGCAGTGTTGTCAGAGAGAGTGAGACAGGGCGGGTCGGAGCGGTGTTGTTAGGGAGAGTGGGACAGGGCGGGTCGGAGCAGTGTTGTCAGGGAGAGTTAGACAGGGCTGGTTGGAGCAGTGTTGTTAGGGACAGTGAGACAGGGCGGGTCGGAGCGGTGTGGTCCGGCGTTGTCAGGTAGAGTGAGACAGGGCGGGTCGGAGCAGTGTTGTCAAGGAGAGTGAGACAGGGCGGGTCGGAGCAGTGTGGTCCGGCATTGTCAAGCAGAGTGAGACAGGGCGGGTCGGAGTAGTATTGTCCGGGACAGTGAGACAGGGCGGGTCGGAGCGGTGTGGTCCGGCGTTTTCAGGGACAGTGAGACAGGGCGGGTCGGAGCGGTGTTGTCAGGGAGAGTGAGACAGGGCGGGTCGGAGCAGTGTTGTCAGGGAGAGCGAGACAGGGCGGGTCGGAGCAATGTTGTCAGGGAGAGTGAGACAGGGCGGGTCGGAGCAGTGTTTTCAGGGAGAGTGAGACAGGGCGGGTCGGAGCGGTGTGGTCCGGCGTTTTCATGGAGAGTGAGACAGGGCGGGTCGGAGCGCTGTGGTCCCCCGTTGTCCGGGAGAGTGACACAGGGCGGGTCGGAGCAGTGTTGTCAGGGAGAGCGAGACAGGGCAGGTCGAAGCAGTTTGGTCCCCCATTGTCAGGGAGAGTGAGACAGGACGGGTCGGAGCAGTGATGTCAGGGAGAGTGAGACAGGGCGGGTCGGAGCGGTGTGGTCCCCCGTTGTCAGGGAGAGTGACACAGGGCGGGTCGGAGCAGTGTTGTCAGGAAGAGCGAGACAGGGGAGGTCGGAGCAGTGTCGTCCCCCGTTTTCAGGGAGTGACACAGGGCGGGTCGGAGCAGTGTTGTCAGGAAGAGCGAGACAGGGCGGGTCAGAGCAGTGTTGTCAGGGAGAGCGAGACAGGGCGGGTCGGAGCGGTGTCGTCCCCCGTTGTCAGGGAGAGTGACACAGGGCGGGTCGGAGCAGTGTTGTGAGGAAGAGCGAGACAGGGCGGGTCAGAGCAGTGTTGTCAGGGAGAGCGAGACAGGGCGGGTCGGAGCAGTGTTGTCAGGGAGAGCGAGACAGGGCGGGTCGGAGCAGTGTTGTCAGGGAGAGTGAGACAGGGCGTGTCGGAGCAGTGTTGTCAGGGAGAGTGCGAATGGGCGGTTCGGAGAGTTGTGGTCGGGCGCTGTCAGGGAGAGTGCGACTGGGTGGGTTGGAGTGGTGTGGTCCGGCATTGTCAGGGACCGTGAGACTGGGCGGGTCGGAGCGGTGTTGTCTGGCGTTGTCAGGAAGAGTGAGACAGGGCGGGTCGGAGCAGTGTTGTCAGGGAGAGTGAGACAGGGCGGATCGGAGTGGTGTGGTCCGGCAGTGTGAGGGACAGTTAGACAGGGCGGGTCGGAGCACTGTTTTCAGGGAGAGTGAGACAGGGGGGGTTGGAGCGGTGTGGTCCGAAGTTGTCAGGGACAGCTAGACAGGGCGGGTCTGAACGGTGTGGTCCCCCGTTGTCAGGGAAAGTGAGACAGCGCGGGTCGGAGCAGTGTTGTCAGGGAGAGTGGGAGAGGGCGGATCGGAGCGGTGTGGTCCGTCGTTGTCAGGGAGAGTGAGACAGGGCGGGTCGGAGCGGTGTGGTCCGGCGTTGTCAGGGACAGTGAGACAGGGCGGGTCGGAGCAGTGTTGTCAGGGAGAGTGAGACAGGGCGGGTCGGAGTCGTGTGGTCAGGGAGAGTGAGACAGGGCAGGTCGGAGCGGTGTTGTCAGGGAGAGTGAGACAGGGCAGGTCGGAGCGGTGTTGTCAGGGAGAGTTAGACAGGCGGGTCGGAGCGGTGTGGTCCGGCGTTGTGAGGGACAGTGAGACAGGGCGGGTCGGAGCGGTGTTGTCAGGGAGAGTGAGAAAGGGCAGGTCGGAGCGGTATTGTCAGGGAGAGTGAGACAGGCGGGTTGGAGCGGTGTGGTCCGGCGTTGTGAGGGACAGTGAGACAGGGCGGTTTGGAGCAGTGTTGTCAGGGAGAGTGAGACAGGGCGGGTCGGAGCCGTGTGGTCAGGGAGAGTGAGACAGGGCAGGTCGGAGCGGTGTTGTCAGGGAGAGTGAGACAGGGCAGGTCGGAGCGGTGTTGTCAGGGAGAGTTAGACAGGCGGGTCGGAGCGGTGTGGTCCGGCATTGTGAGGGACAGTGAGACAGGGCGGGTCGGAGCAGTGTTGTCAGGGAGAGTGAGAAAGGGCAGGTCGGAGCGGTATTGTCAGGGAGAGTGAGACAGGCGGGTTGGAGCGGTGTGGTCCGGCGTTGTGAGGGACAGTGAGACAGGGCGGGTTGGAGCAGTGTTGTCAGGGAGAGTGAGACAGGGCGGGTCGGAACAGTGTTGTCAGGGAGAGTGAGACAGGGCCTGTCGGAGCAGTGTGGTCCAATGTTGTCAGGGAGAGTGAGACAGGCCTGGTCGGAGCAGTGTTGTCAGGGAGAGTGAGACAGGGCGGGTCGGAGCAATGTGGTCCGGCGTTGTCAAGCAGAGTGAGACAGGGTGGTTCGGAGCAGTGTTGTCCGGGACAGTGAGACAGGGCGGGTCGGAGCGGTGTGGTCCGGCGTTTTCAGGGACAGTGAGACAGGGCGGGTCGGAGCAGTGTTGTCAGGAAGAGTGAGACAGTGGAGTTTCGAGCGGTATTGTCAGGGAGAATGAGACAGGGTGGGTCGGAGCGGTGTGGTCCGGCGTTGTGAGGGACAGTGAGACATGGCAGGTCGGAGCAGTGTTGTCAGGGACAGTGAGACAGGGGGGCTCGGAGCAGTGTTGTGAGGGAGAGTGAGACAGGGCGGGTCGGAGCAGTGTTGTCAGGGACAGTGAGACAGGGGGGCTCGGAGCAGTGTGGTCAGGAAGAGTGAGACAGAGCGGGTCGGAGCAGTGTTGTCAGGGAGAGTGAGACAGGGCGGGTCGGAGCGGTGTTGTCAGGGAGTGTGAGACAGGGGGGATCGGAGCAGTTTTGTCAGGGAGAGTGAGACAGGGTGGGTCCGAGCAGTGTTGTCAGGGACAGTGAGACAGTGCGGGTCGGAGCAGTGTTGTCAGGGAGAGTGGTACAGGGCGGGTCGGAGCAGAGTGGTCCTGCGTTTTCATGGAGAGTGAGACAGGGCAGGTCAGAGCGGTGTTGTTTCCCATTGTCAGGGAGAGTGAGACAGGGTGGGTCGGAGCAGTGTTGTCAGGGAGAGTGAGACAGGGCGGGTCGGAGCACTGTTGTCAGGGAGAGTGCGACTGGGCGGTTCGGAACGGTGTGGTCCGGCGTTGTCAGGGAGAGTGAGACAGCGCGGGTCGGAGCGGTGTTTCAGGGAGAGCGAGACAGGGCGGGTCAGAGTAGTGTTGTCAGGGAGAGTGAGACAAGGCGGGTCGGAGCAGTGTTGTCAGGGAGAGTGCGAGTTGGCGGGTCGGAGCGGTGTGGTCCGGCGTTGTCAGGGAGAGTGAGGCAGGGCGGGTCGAAGCAGTGTTGTCAGGGAGAGTGAGACAAGGCGGGTCGGAGCAGTGTTGTCAGGGAGAGTGCGAGTTGGCGGGTCAGAGCGGTGTGGTCTGGCGTTGTCAGGGAGAGTGAGACAGGGCGGGTCGGAGCGGTGTGGTCCCCCGTTGTCAGGGAGAGTGACACAGGGCGGGTCGGAGCAGTGTTGTCCGCCATTGCCAGGGAGAATGAGACAGGGCGGGTCGGAGCAGTGTTGTCAGGGAGAGTGAGACAGGGCAGGTCGGAGCGGTGTCGTCCCCCGTTGTCAGGGAGAGTGACACAGGGCGGGTCGGAGCAGTGCTGTCAGGGAGAGTGAGACAGACCGGGTCGGAGCAGTGTGGTCCCCCGTTGTCAGGGAGAGTGACACAGGGCGGGTCGGAGCGGTGTTTTCAGGGAGAGCGAGACAGGGCAGCTCGGAGCGGTGTGGTCCCTTGTTGTCAGGGAGAGTGACACAGGGCGGGTCAGAGCAGTGTTGTCAGGGAGAGTGCGAGTTGGCGGGTCGGAGCGGTGTGGTCCGGCGTTGTCAGGGAGAGTGAGGCAGGGCGGGTCGAAGCAGTGTTGTCAGGGAGAGTGAGACAAGGCGGGTCGGAGCAGTGTTGTCAGGGAGAGTGCGAGTTGGCGGGTCAGAGCGGTGTGGTCTGGCGTTGTCAGGGAGAGTGAGACAGGGCGGGTCGGAGCGGTGTGGTCCCCCGTTGTCAGGGAGAGTGAGACAGGGCGGGTCAGAGCAGTGTTGTCCGCCATTGCCAGGGAGAATGAGACAGGGCGGGTCGGAGCACTGTTGTCAGGGAGAGTGAGACAGGGCAGGTCGGAGCGGTGTCGTCCCCCGTTGTCAGGGAGAGTGACACAGGGCGGGTCGGAGCAGTGCTGTCAGGGAGAGTGAGACAGACCGGGTCGGAGCAGTGTGGTCCCCCGTTGTCAGGGAGAGTGACACAGGGCGGGTCGGAGCGGTGTTTTCAGGGAGAGCGAGACAGGGCAGCTCGGAGCGGTGTGGTCCCTTGTTGTCAGGGAGAGTGACACAGGGCGGGTCGGAGCAGTGCTGTCAGGGAGAGTGAGACAGGCCGGTCGGAGCGGTGTGGTCCGGCGTTGTGAGGGACAGTGAGACAGGGCGTGTCGGAGCAGTGTTGTCAGGGAGAGTGAGACAGGGCGTGTCGGAGCAGTGTTGTCAGGGAGAGTGAGACAGGGCGGGTCGGAGCAGTGTTGTCAGGGAGAGTGAGACAGGGTGGGTCGGAACAGTGTTGTCAGGGAGAGTGAGACAGGGCCTGTCGGAGGAGTGTGGTCCAGTGTTGTCAGGGAGAGTGAGACAGGGCGGGTCTGAGCAGTGTTGTCCAGGAGAGTGAGACAGGGCCGGTCGGAGCGGTGTGGTCCGGCGTTGTCAGGTAGAGTGAGACAGGGCGGGTCGGAGCAGTGTTTTCAAGGAGAGTGAGACAGGGCGGGTCGGAGCAGTGTGGTCCGGCATTGTCAAGCAGAGTGAGACAGGGCGGGTCAGAGCAGTATTGTCCGGGACAGTGAGACAGGGCGGGTCGGAGCGGTGTGGTCCGGCGTTGTCAGGTAGAGTGAGACAGGGCGGGTCGGAGCAGTGTTTTCAAGGAGAGTGAGACAGGGCGGGTCGGAGCAATGTTGTCAGGGAGAGCGAGACAGGGGAGGTCGGAACAGTGTGGTCCCCCGTTGTCCGGGAGAGTGAGACAGGGCGGGTCGGAGCGGTGTTGTCAGGGAGAGTGAGACAGGGCGGGTCGGAGCGGTGTTGTCAGGGAGAGTGCGACAGTGCGGGTCGGAGCGGTGTTGTCAGGGAGAGTTAGACAGGGCTGGTTGGAGCAGTGTTGTCAGGGAGAGTGAGACAGAGTGGGTCGGAGCAGTGTTGTCAGGGAGAGTGAGACAGGGCGGGTCGGAGCAATGTTGTCAGGGAGAGCGAGACAGGGCGGGTCGGAGCAGTGTTGTCAGAGAGAGCGAGACAGGGCAGGTCGGAGCGGTGTTGTCAGGGAGAGTGAGACAGGGCGGGTCGGAGCGGTGTTGTCAGGGAGAGTTAGACAGGGCTGGTTGGAGCAGTGTTGTCAGGGAGAGTGAGACAGAGTGGGTCGGAGCAGTGTTGTCAGGGAGAGTGAGACAGGGCGTGTCGGAGCAGTGTTGTCAGGGAGAGTGCGACTGGGCGGTTCAGAGCGGTGTGGTCCGGCGTTGTCAGGGAGAGTGAGACAGGGCGGGTCGGAGCGGTGTTGTCTGGCGTTGTCAGGAGAGTGAGACAGGGCGGGTCGGAGCGGTGTTGTCCGGGACAGTGAGATAGGGCGGGTCGGAGCAGTGTGGTCCGGGACAGTGAGACAGGGCGGGTCGGAGCCGTGTGGTCCGGCGTTGTGAGGGACAGTGAGACAGGGCGGGTCGGAGCAGTGTTGTCAGGGAGAGTGAGACAGGGCGGGTCGGAACAGTTTTGTCAGGTAGAGTGAGACAGGGCCTGTCGGAGCAGTGTGGTCCATTGTTGTGAGGGAGAGTGAGACAGGGCCGGTCGGAGCGGTGTGGTCCGGCGTTGTCATGTAGAGTGAGACAGGGCGGGTCCGAGCAGTGTTGTCAGGGAGAGTGAGACAGGGCGGGTCGGAGCGGTGTGGTCCGGCGTTGTCAGGGAGAGTGAGACAGGTCGGGTTGGAGCAGTGTTGTCAGGGAGAGCGAGACAGGGCAGGTCGGAGCGGTGTGGTCCCCCGTTGTCAGGGAGAGTGACACAGGGCGGGTCGGAGCAGTGTTGTCAGGGAGAGTGAGACAGGGCGTGGCGGAGCGGTGTTGTCAGGGACAGTGAGACAGGGCGGGTCGGAGCAGTGTTGTCAGGGAGTGTGAGACAGGGGGGCTCGGAGCAGTGTTGTCAGGGAGAGTGAGACAGGGTGGGTCTGAGCAGTGTTGTCAGGGACAGTTAGACAGGGCGGGTTGGAGAAGTGTTGTCAGGGAGAGTGGTACAGGGCGGGGTCGGAGCAGAGTGGTCCTGCGTTGTCAGGGAGAGTGAGACAGGGCCGGTCGGAGCGGTGTTGTTTCCCATTGTCAGGGAGAGTGAGACAGGGCGGGTCGGAGCGGTTTTGTCAGGGAGAGTGGGACAATGCGGGTCGGAGCAGTGTTGTCAGGGAGAGTGAGACAGGGCGGGTCGGAGCGGTGTTGTCAGGGAGAGCTAGACAGGGCAGGTCGGGGCAGTGTGGTCCCCCGTTGTCAGGGAGAGTGACACAGGGCGGGTTGGAGCAGTGTTGTCAGGGAGAGCGAGACAGGGCGGGTTGGAGCAGTGTTGTCAGGGAGAGCGGGACAGGGCAGATCGGAGCCGTGTGGTCCCCCGTTGTCCGGGAGAGTGAGACAGGGCGGGTCGGAGCAGTGTTGTCAGGGAGAGTGAGACAGGGCGGGTCGGAGCAGTGTTGTCAGGGAGAGTGAGACAGGGCGGGTCGGAGCGGTGTGATCCGGCGTTTTCAGGTAGAGTGAGACAGGGCGGGTCGGAGCAGTGTTGTCAGGGAGAGTGAGACAGGGCAGGTCGGAGCGGTGTTGTCAGGGAGAGTGAGACAGGCCGGTCGGAGCGGTGTGGTCCGGCGTTGTGAGGGTCAGTGAGACAGGGCGGGTCGGAGCAGTGTTGTCAGGGAGAGTGAGACAGGGCGTGTTGGAACAGTGTTGTCAGGGAGAGTGAGACAGGGCCTGTCGGAGCAGTGTGGTCCATTGTTGTCAGGGAGAGTGAGACAGGGCGGGTCGGAGCAGTGTGGTCCGGCGTTGTCAAGCGGAGTGAGACAGGGCGGGTCGGAGCAGTGTTGTCCGGGACAGTGAGAGAGGGCGGGTCGGAGCGGTGTGGTCCGGCGTTTTCAGGGACAGTGAGACAGGGCGGGTCGGAGCACTGTTGTCAGGCAGAGCGAGACAGGGCAGGTCAGAGCGGTGTTGTCAGGGAGAGTGAGACAGGGCGGGTCGGAGCGGTGTGGTCCGGCGTTGTGAGGGACAGTGAGACAGGGCGGGTCGGAGCAGTGTTGTCAGAGAGAGTGAGACAGGGCGGGTCGGAGCGGTGTTGTTAGGGAGAGTGGGACAGGGCGGGTCGGAGCAGTGTTGTCAGGGAGAGTTAGACAGGGCTGGTTGGAGCAGTGTTGTTAGGGACAGTGAGACAGGGCGGGTCGGAGCGGTGTGGTCCGGCGTTGTCAGGTAGAGTGAGACAGGGCGGGTCGGAGCAGTGTTGTCAAGGAGAGTGAGACAGGGCGGGTCGGAGCAGTGTGGTCCGGCATTGTCAAGCAGAGTGAGACAGGGCGGGTCGGAGTAGTATTGTCCGGGACAGTGAGACAGGGCGGGTCGGAGAGGTGTGGTCCGGCGTTTTCAGGGACAGTGAGACAGGGCGGGTCGGAGCGGTGTTGTCAGGGAGAGTGGGACAATGCGGGTCGGAGCAGTGTTGTCAGGGAGAGCGAGACAGGGCGGGTCGGAGCAATGTTGTCAGGGAGAGTGAGACAGGGCGGGTCGGAGCAGTGTTTTCAGGGAGAGTGAGACAGGGCGGGTCGGAGCGGTGTGGTCCGGCGTTTTCATGGAGAGTGAGACAGGGCGGGTCGGAGCGCTGTGGTCCCCCGTTGTCCGGGAGAGTGACACAGGGCGGGTCGGAGCAGTGTTGTCAGGGAGAGCGAGACAGGGCAGGTCGAAGCAGTTTGGTCCCCCATTGTCAGGGAGAGTGAGACAGGACGGGTCGGAGCAGTGATGTCAGGGAGAGTGAGACAGGGCGGGTCGGAGCGGTGTGGTCCCCCGTTGTCAGGGAGAGTGACACAGGGCGGGTCGGAGCAGTGTTGTCAGGAAGAGCGAGACAGGGGAGGTCGGAGCAGTGTCGTCCCCCGTTTTCAGGGAGTGACACAGGGCGGGTCGGAGCAGTGTTGTCAGGAAGAGCGAGACAGGGCGGGTCAGAGCAGTGTTGTCAGGGAGAGCGAGACAGGGCGGGTCGGAGCGGTGTCGTCCCCCGTTGTCAGGGAGAGTGACACAGGGCGGGTCGGAGCAGTGTTGTGAGGAAGAGCGAGACAGGGCGGGTCAGAGCAGTGTTGTCAGGGAGAGCGAGACAGGGCGGGTCGGAGCAGTGTTGTCAGGGAGAGCGAGACAGGGCGGGTCGGAGCGGTGTTGTCAGGGAGAGTGAGACAGGGCGTGTCGGAGCAGTGTTGTCAGGGAGAGTGAGACAGGGCGGGTCGGAGAGTTGTGGTCGGGCGCTGTCAGGGAGAGTGCGACTGGGTGGGTTGGAGTGGTGTGGTCCGGCATTGTCAGGGACCGTGAGACTGGGCGGGTCGGAGCGGTGTTGTCTGGCGTTGTCAGGAAGAGTGAGACAGGGCGGGTCGGAGCAGTGTTGTCAGGGAGAGTGAGACAGGGCGGATCGGAGTGGTGTGGTCCGGCAGTGTGAGGGACAGTTAGACAGGGCGGGTCGGAGCAGTGTTGTCAGGGAGAGTGAGACAGGGGGGGTTGGAGCGGTGTGGTCCGAAGTTGTCAGGGACAGCTAGACAGGGCGGGTCTGAACGGTGTGGTCCCCCGTTGTCAGGGAAAGTGAGACAGCGCGGGTCGGAGCAGTGTTGTCAGGGAGAGTGGGAGAGGGCGGATCGGAGCGGTGTGGTCCGTCGTTGTCAGGGAGAGTGAGACAGGGCGGGTCGGAGCGGTGTGGTACGGCGTTGTCAGGTAGAGTGAGACAGGGCGGGACGGAGCAGTGTTGTCAGGGAGAGTGAGACAGGGCGGGTCGGAGTCGTGTGGTCAGGGAGAGTGAGACAGGGCAGGTCGGAGCGGTGTTGTCAGGGAGAGTGAGACAGGGCAGGTCGGAGCAGTGTTGTCAGGGAGAGTGAGACAGGCGGGTCGGAGCGGTGTGGTCCGGCGTTGTGAGGGACAGTGAGACAGGGCGGGTCGGAGCAGTGTTGTCAGGGAGAGTGAGAAAGGGCAGGTCGGAGCGGTATTGTCAGGGAGAGTGAGACAGGCGGGTTGGAGCGGTGTGGTCCGGCGTTGTGAGGGACAGTGAGACAGGGCGGTTTGGAGCAGTGTTGTCAGGGAGAGTGAGACAGGGCGGGTCGGAGCCGTGTTGTCAGGGAGAGTGAGACAGGGCAGGTCGGAGCGGTGTTGTCAGGGAGAGTGAGACAGGGCAGGTCGGAGCGGTGTTGTCAGGGAGAGTTAGACAGGCGGGTCGGAGCGGTGTGGTCCGGCATTGTGAGGGACAGTGAGACAGGGCGGGTCGGAGCAGTGTTGTCAGGGAGAGTGAGAAAGGGCAGGTCGGAGCGGTATTGTCAGGGAGAGTGAGACAGGCGGGTTGGAGCGGTGTGGTCCGGCGTTGTGAGGGACAGTGAGACAGGGCGGTTTGGAGCAGTGTTGTCAGGTAGAGTGAGACAGGGCGGGTCGGAGCAGTGTTGTCAGGGAGAGTGAGACAGGGCCTGTCGGAGCAGTGTGGTCCAATGTTGTCAGGGAGAGTGAGACAGGCCTGGTCGGAGCAGTGTTGTCAGGGAGAGTGAGACAGGGCGGGTCGGAGCAATGTGGTCCGGCGTTGTCAAGCAGAGTGAGACAGGGTGGTTCGGAGCAGTGTTGTCCGGGACAGTGAGACAGGGCGGGTCGGAGCGGTGTGGTCCGGCGTTTTCAGGGACAGTGAGACAGGGCGGGTCGGAGCAGTGTTGTCAGGAAGAGTGAGACAGTGGAGTTTCGAGCGGTATTGTCAGGGAGAATGAGACAGGGTGGGTCGGAGCGGTGTGGTCCGGCGTTGTGAGGGACAGTGAGACATGGCAGGTCGGAGC
Source organism: Saccopteryx bilineata (assembly GCF_036850765.1). Classification (NCBI taxonomy): domain Eukaryota; kingdom Metazoa; phylum Chordata; class Mammalia; order Chiroptera; family Emballonuridae; genus Saccopteryx; species Saccopteryx bilineata. The sequence continues at coordinate 133,509,269 of NC_089502.1, forward strand.
AGTGTTGTCAGGGACAGTGAGACAGGGGGGCTCGGAGCAGTGTTGTGAGGGAGAATGAGACAGGCCGGGTCGGAGCAGTGTTGTCAGGGACAGTGAGACAGGGGGGCTCGGAGCAGTGTGGTCAGGAAGAGTGAGACAGAGCGGGTCGGAGCAGTGTTGTCAGGGAGAGTGAGACAGGGCGGGTCGGAGCGGTGTTGTCAGGGAGTGTGAGACAGGGGGGATCGGAGCAGTTTTGTCAGGGAGAGTGAGACAGGGTGGGTCCGAGCAGTGTTGTCAGGGACAGTGAGACAGTGCGGGTCGGAGCAGTGTTGTCAGGGAGAGTGGTACAGGGCGGGTCGGAGCAGAGTGGTCCTGCGTTTTCATGGAGAGTGAGACAGGGCAGGTCAGAGCGGTGTTGTTTCCCATTGTCAGGGAGAGTGAGACAGGGTGGGTCGGAGCAGTGTTGTCAGGGAGAGTGAGACAGGGCGGGTCGGAGCACTGTTGTCAGGGAGAGTGCGACTGGGCGGTTCGGAACGGTGTGGTCCGGCGTTGTCAGGGAGAGTGAGACAGGGCGGGTCGGAGCGGTGTTTCAGGGAGAGCGAGACAGGGCGGGTCAGAGTAGTGTTGTCAGGGAGAGTGAGACAAGGCGGGTCGGAGCAGTGTTGTCAGGGAGAGTGCGAGTTGGCGGGTCGGAGCGGTGTGGTCCGGCGTTGTCAGGGAGAGTGAGGCAGGGCGGGTCGAAGCAGTGTTGTCAGGGAGAGTGAGACAAGGCGGGTCGGAGCAGTGTTGTCAGGGAGAGTGCGAGTTGGCGGGTCAGAGCGGTGTGGTCCGGCGTTGTCAGGGAGAGTGAGACAGGGCGGGTCGGAGCGGTGTGGTCCCCCGTTGTCAGGGAGAGTGAGACAGGGCGGGTCAGAGCAGTGTTGTCCGCCATTGCCAGGGAGAATGAGACAGGGCGGGTCGGAGCAGTGTTGTCAGGGAGAGTGAGACAGGGCAGGTCGGAGCGGTGTCGTCCCCCGTTGTCAGGGAGAGTGACACAGGGCGGGTCGGAGCAGTGCTGTCAGGGAGAGTGAGACAGACCGGGTCGGAGCAGTGTGGTCCCCCTTGTCAGGGAGAGTGACACAGGGCGGGTCGGAGCGGTGTTTTCAGGGAGAGCGAGACAGGGCAGCTCGGAGCGGTGTGGTCCCTTGTTGTCAGGGAGAGTGACACAGGGCGGGTCAGAGCAGTGTTGTCAGGGAGAGTGCGAGTTGGCGGGTCGGAGCGGTGTGGTCCGGCGTTGTCAGGGAGAGTGAGACAGGGCGGGTCGGAGCAGTGTTGTCAGGGAGAGTGAGACAAGGCGGGTCGGAGCAGTGTTGTCAGGGAGAGTGCGAGTTGGCGGGTCAGAGCGGTGTGGTCTGGCGTTGTCAGGGAGAGTGAGACAGGGCGGGTCGGAGCGGTGTGGTCCCCCGTTGTCAGGGAGAGTGAGACAGGGCGGGTCAGAGCAGTGTTGTCCGCCATTGCCAGGGAGAATGAGACAGGGCGGGTCGGAGCACTGTTGTCAGGGAGAGTGAGACAGGGCAGGTCGGAGCGGTGTCGTCCCCCGTTGTCAGGGAGAGTGACACAGGGCGGGTCGGAGCAGTGCTGTCAGGGAGAGTGAGACAGCCCGGGTCGGAGCAGTGTGGTCCCCCGTTGTCAGGGAGAGTGACACAGGGCGGGTCGGAGCGGTGTTTTCAGGGAGAGCGAGACAGGGCAGCTCGGAGCGGTGTGGTCCCTTGTTGTCAGGGAGAGTGACACAGGGCGGGTCGGAGCAGTGCTGTCAGGGAGAGTGAGACAGGCCGGTCGGAGCGGTGTGGTCCGGCGTTGTGAGGGACAGTGAGACAGGGCGGGTCGGAGCAGTGTTGTCAGGGAGAGTGAGACAGGGCGTGTTGGAACAGTGTTGTCAGGGAGAGTGAGACAGGGCGGGTCGGAGCAGTGTTGTCAGGGAGAGTGAGACAGGGCGGGTCGGAACAGTGTTGTCAGGGAGAGTGAGACAGGGCCTGTCGGAGGAGTGTGGTCCAGTGTTGTCAGGGAGAGTGAGACAGGGCGGGTCTGAGCAGTGTTGTCCAGGAGAGTGAGACAGGGCCGGTCGGAGCGGTGTGGTCCGGCGTTGTCAGGTAGAGTGAGACAGGGCGGGTCGGAGCAGTGTTTTCAAGGAGAGTGAGACAGGGCGGGTCGGAGCAGTGTGGTCCGGCATTGTCAAGCAGAGTGAGACAGGGCGGGTCAGAGCAGTATTGTCCGGGACAGTGAGACAGGGCGGGTCGGAGCGGTGTGGTCCGGCGTTGTCAGGTAGAGTGAGACAGGGCGGGTCGGAGCAGTGTTTTCAAGGAGAGTGAGACAGGGCGGGTCGGAGCAATGTTGTCAGGGAGAGCGAGACAGGGGAGGTCGGAACAGTGTGGTCCCCCGTTGTCCGGGAGAGTGAGACAGGGCGGGTCGGAGCGGTGTTGTCAGGGAGAGTGAGACAGGGCAGGTCGGAGCGGTGTTGTCAGGGAGAGTGGGACAGTGCGGGTCGGAGCGGTGTTGTCAGGGAGAGTTAGACAGGGCTGGTTGGAGCAGTGTTGTCAGGGAGAGTGAGACAGAGTGGGTCGGAGCAGTGTTGTCAGGGAGAGTGAGACAGGGCGGGTCGGAGCAATGTTGTCAGGGAGAGCGAGACAGGGCGGGTCGGAGCAGTGTTGTCAGAGAGAGCGAGACAGGGCAGGTCGGAGCGGTGTTGTCAGGGAGAGTGAGACAGTGCGGGTCGGAGCGGTGTTGTCAGGGAGAGTTAGACAGGGCTGGTTGGAGCAGTGTTGTCAGGGAGAGTGAGACAGAGTGGGTCGGAGCAGTGTTGTCAGGGAGAGTGAGACAGGGCGGGTCGGAGCAGTGTTGTCAGGGAGAGTGCGACTGGGCGGTTCAGAGCGGTGTGGTCCGGCGTTGTCAGGGAGAGTGAGACAGGGCGGGTCGGAGCGGTGTTGTCTGGCGTTGTCAGGAGAGTGAGACAGGGCGGGTCGGAGCAGTGTTGTCAGGGAGAGTGAGACAGGGCGGGTCGGAGCAGTGTGGTCCGGGACAGTGAGACAGGGCGGGTCGGAGCCGTGTGGTCCGGCGTTGTCAGGGAGAGTGAGACAGGGCGGGTCGGAGCAGTGTTGTCAGGGAGAGTGAGACAGGGCGGGTCGGAACAGTTTTGTCAGGTAGAGTGAGACAGGGCCTGTCGGAGCAGTGTGGTCCATTGTTGTGAGGGAGAGTGAGACAGGGCGGGTCGGAGCGGTGTGGTCCGGCGTTGTCATGTAGAGTGAGACAGGGCGGGTCCGAGCAGTGTTGTCAGGGAGAGTGAGACAGGGCAGGTCGGAGCGGTGTGGTCCCCCGTTGTCAGGGAGAGTGAGACAGGTCGGGTTGGAGCAGTGTTGTCAGGGAGAGCGAGACAGGGCAGGTCGGAGCGGTGTGGTCCCCCGTTGTCAGGGAGAGTGACACAGGGCGGGTCGGAGCAGTGTTGTCAGGGAGAGTGAGACAGGGCGGGTCGGAGCGGTGTTGTCAGGGACAGTGAGACAGGGCGGGTCGGAGCAGTGTTGTCAGGGAGTGTGAGACAGGGGGGCTCGGAGCAGTGTTGTCAGGGAGAGTGAGACAGGGTGGGTCTGAGCAGTGTTGTCAGGGACAGTTAGACAGGGCGGGTTGGAGAAGTGTTGTCAGGGAGAGTGGTACAGGGCGGGTCGGAGCAGAGTGGTCCTGCGTTGTCAGGGAGAGTGAGACAGGGCCGGTCGGAGCGGTGTTGTTTCCCATTGTCAGGGAGAGTGAGACAGGGCGGGTCGGAGCGGTTTTGTCAGGGAGAGTGGGACAATGCGGGTCGGAGCAGTGTTGTCAGGGAGAGTGAGACAGGGCGGGTCGGAGCGGTGTTGTCAGGGAGAGCTAGACAGGGCAGGTCGGGGCAGTGTGGTCCCCCGTTGTCAGGGAGAGTGACACAGGGCGGGTTGGAGCAGTGTTGTCAGGGAGAGCGAGACAGGGCGGGTTGGAGCAGTGTTGTCAGGGAGAGCGGGACAGGGCAGATCGGAGCCGTGTGGTCCCCCGTTGTCCGGGAGAGTGAGACAGGGCGGGTCGGAGCAGTGTTGTCAGGGAGAGTGAGACAGGGCGGGTCGGAGCAGTGTTGTCAGGGAGAGTGAGACAGGGCGGGTCGGAGCGGTGTGATCCGGCGTTTTCAGGTAGAGTGAGACAGGGCGGGTCGGAGCAGTGTTGTCAGGGAGAGTGAGACAGGGCAGGTCGGAGCGGTGTTGTCAGGGAGAGTGAGACAGGCCGGTCGGAGCGGTGTGGTCCGGCGTTGTGAGGGTCAGTGAGACAGGGCGGGTCGGAGCAGTGTTGTCAGGGAGAGTGAGACAGGGCGGGTCGGAACAGTGTTGTCAGGGAGAGTGAGACAGGGCCTGTCGGAGCAGTGTGGTCCATTGTTGTCAGGGAGAGTGAGACAGGGCGGGTCGGAGCAGTGTGGTCCGGCGTTGTCAAGCGGAGTGAGACAGGGCGGGTCGGAGCAGTGTTGTCCGGGACAGTGAGAGAGGGCGGGTCGGAGCGGTGTGGTCCGGCGTTTTCAGGGACAGTGAGACAGGGCGGGTCGGAGCACTGTTGTCAGGCAGAGCGAGACAGGGCAGGTCAGAGCGGTGTTGTCAGGGAGAGTGAGACAGGGCGGGTCGGAGCGGTGTGGTCCGGCGTTGTGAGGGACAGTGAGACAGGGTGTGTCGGAGCAGTGTTGTCAGAGAGAGTGAGACAGGGCGGGTCGGAGCGGTGTTGTTAGGGAGAGTGGGACAGGGCGGGTCGGAGCAGTGTTGTCAGGGAGAGTTAGACAGGGCTGGTTGGAGCAGTGTTGTTAGGGACAGTGAGACAGGGCGGGTCGGAGCGGTGTGGTCCGGCGTTGTCAGGGAGAGTGAGACAGGGCGGGTCGGAGCAGTGTTGTCAGGGAGAGTGAGACAGGGCGGGTCGGAGCAGTGTGGTCCGGCATTGTCAAGCAGAGTGAGACAGGGCGGGTCGGAGTAGTATTGTCCGGGACAGTGAGACAGGGCGGGTCGGAGAGGTGTGGTCCGGCGTTGTCAGGGAGAGTGAGACAGGGCGGGTCGGAGCGGTGTTGTCAGGGAGAGTGGGACAATGCGGGTCGGAGCAGTGTTGTCAGGGAGAGCGAGACAGGGCGGGTCGGAGCAATGTTGTCAGGGAGAGTGAGACAGGGCGGGTCGGAGCAGTGTTGTCAGGGAGAGTGAGACAGGGCGGGTCGGAGCGGTGTGGTCCGGCGTTTTCATGGAGAGTGAGACAGGGCGGGTCGGAGCGCTGTGGTCCCCCGTTGTCCGGGAGAGTGACACAGGGCGGGTCGGAGCAGTGTTGTCAGGGAGAGCGAGACAGGGCAGGTCGAAGCAGTTTGGTCCCCCATTGTCAGGGAGAGTGAGACAGGACGGGTCGGAGCAGTGATGTCAGGGAGAGTGAGACAGGGCGGGTCGGAGCGGTGTGGTCCCCCGTTGTCAGGGAGAGTGACACAGGGCGGGTCGGAGCAGTGTTGTCAGGAAGAGCGAGACAGGGGAGGTCGGAGCAGTGTCGTCCCCCGTTTTCAGGGAGTGACACAGGGCGGGTCGGAGCAGTGTTGTCAGGAAGAGCGAGACAGGGCGGGTCAGAGCAGTGTTGTCAGGGAGAGCGAGACAGGGCGGGTCGGAGCGGTGTCGTCCCCCGTTGTCAGGGAGAGTGACACAGGGCGGGTCGGAGCAGTGTTGTGAGGAAGAGCGAGACAGGGCGGGTCAGAGCAGTGTTGTCAGGGAGAGCGAGACAGGGCGGGTCGGAGCAGTGTTGTCAGGGAGAGCGAGACAGGGCGGGTCGGAGCAGTGTTGTCAGGGAGAGTGAGACAGGGCGGGTCGGAGCAGTGTTGTCAGGGAGAGTGCGAATGGGCGGTTCGGAGAGTTGTGGTCGGGCGCTGTCAGGGAGAGTGCGACTGGGTGGGTTGGAGTGGTGTGGTCCGGCATTGTCAGGGACCGTGAGACTGGGCGGGTCGGAGCGGTGTTGTCTGGCGTTGTCAGGAAGAGTGAGACAGGGCGGGTCGGAGCAGTGTTGTCAGGGAGAGTGAGACAGGGCGGATCGGAGTGGTGTGGTCCGGCAGTGTGAGGGACAGTTAGACAGGGCGGGTCGGAGCACTGTTTTCAGGGAGAGTGAGACAGGGGGGGTTGGAGCGGTGTGGTCCGAAGTTGTCAGGGACAGCTAGACAGGGCGGGTCTGAACGGTGTGGTCCCCCGTTGTCAGGGAAAGTGAGACAGCGCGGGTCGGAGCAGTGTTGTCAGGGAGAGTGGGAGAGGGCGGATCGGAGCGGTGTGGTCCGTCGTTGTCAGGGAGAGTGAGACAGGGCGGGTCGGAGCGGTGTGGTACGGCGTTGTCAGGTAGAGTGAGACAGGGCGGGACGGAGCAGTGTTGTCAGGGAGAGTGAGACAGGGCGGGTCGGAGTCGTGTGGTCAGGGAGAGTGAGACAGGGCAGGTCGGAGCGGTGTTGTCAGGGAGAGTGAGACAGGGCAGGTCGGAGCGGTGTTGTCAGGGAGAGTTAGACAGGCGGGTCGGAGCGGTGTGGTCCGGCATTGTGAGGGACAGTGAGACAGGGCGGGTCGGAGCAGTGTTGTCAGGGAGAGTGAGAAAGGGCAGGTCGGAGCGGTATTGTCAGGGAGAGTGAGACAGGCGGGTTGGAGCGGTGTGGTCCGGCGTTGTGAGGGACAGTGAGACAGGGCGGTTTGGAGCAGTGTTGTCAGGGAGAGTGAGACAGGGCGGGTCGGAGCAGTGTTGTCAGGGAGAGTGAGACAGGGCGGGTCGGAGCAGTGTTGTCAGGGAGAGTGAGACAGGGCAGGTCGGAGCGGTGTTGTCAGGGAGAGTTAGACAGGCGGGTCGGAGCGGTGTGGTCCGGCGTTGTGAGGGACAGTGAGACAGGGCGGGTCGGAGCAGTGTTGTCAGGGAGAGTGAGAAAGGGCAGGTCGGAGCGGTATTGTCAGGGAGAGTGAGACAGGCGGGTTGGAGCGGTGTGGTCCGGCGTTGTGAGGGACAGTGAGACAGGGCGGGTCGGAGCAGTGTTGTCAGGGAGAGTGAGACAGGGCGGGTCGGAACAGTGTTGTCAGGGAGAGTGAGACAGGGCCTGTCGGAGCAGTGTGGTCCAATGTTGTCAGGGAGAGTGAGACAGGGCTGGTCGGAGCAGTGTTGTCAGGGAGAGTGAGACAGGGCGGGTCGGAGCAATGTGGTCCGGCGTTGTCAAGCAGAGTGAGACAGGGTGGTTCGGAGCAGTGTTGTCCGGGACAGTGAGACAGGGCGGGTCGGAGCGGTGTGGTCCGGCGTTTTCAGGGACAGTGAGACAGGGCGGGTCGGAGCAGTGTTGTCAGGAAGAGTGAGACAGTGGAGTTTCGAGCGGTATTGTCAGGGAGAATGAGACAGGGTGGGTCGGAGCGGTGTGGTCCGGCGTTGTGAGGGACAGTGAGACATGGCAGGTCGGAGCAGTGTTGTCAGGGACAGTGAGACAGGGCGGCTCGGAGCAGTGTTGTGAGGGAGAATGAGACAGGCCGGGTCGGAGCAGTGTTGTCAGGGACAGTGAGACAGGGGGGCTCGGAGCAGTGTGGTCAGGAAGAGTGAGACAGAGCGGGTCGGAGCAGTGTTGTCAGGGAGAGTGAGACAGGGCGGGTCGGAGCGGTGTTGTCAGGGAGTGTGAGACAGGGGGGATCGGAGCAGTTTTGTCAGGGAGAGTGAGACAGGGTGGGTCCGAGCAGTGTTGTCAGGGACAGTGAGACAGTGCGGGTCGGAGCAGTGTTGTCAGGGAGAGTGGTACAGGGCGGGTCGGAGCAGAGTGGTCCTGCGTTTTCATGGAGAGTGAGACAGGGCAGGTCAGAGCGGTGTTGTTTCCCATTGTCAGGGAGAGTGAGACAGGGTGGGTCGGAGCAGTGTTGTCAGGGAGAGTGAGACAGGGCGGGTCGGAGCACTGTTGTCAGGGAGAGTGCGACTGGGCGGTTCGGAACGGTGTGGTCCGGCGTTGTCAGGGAGAGTGAGACAGGGCGGGTCGGAGCGGTGTTTCAGGGAGAGCGAGACAGGGCGGGTCAGAGTAGTGTTGTCAGGGAGAGTGAGACAAGGCGGGTCGGAGCAGTGTTGTCAGGGAGAGTGCGAGTTGGCGGGTCGGAGCGGTGTGGTCCGGCGTTGTCAGGGAGAGTGAGGCAGGGCGGGTCGAAGCAGTGTTGTCAGGGAGAGTGAGACAAGGCGGGTCGGAGCAGTGTTGTCAGGGAGAGTGCGAGTTGGCGGGTCTGAGCGGTGTGGTCTGGCGTTGTCAGGGAGAGTGAGACAGGGCGGGTCGGAGCGGTGTGGTCCCCCGTTGTCAGGGAGAGTGAGACAGGGCGGGTCAGAGCAGTGTTGTCCGCCATTGCCAGGGAGAATGAGACAGGGCGGGTCGGAGCAGTGTTGTCAGGGAGAGTGAGACAGGGCAGGTCGGAGCGGTGTCGTCCCCCGTTGTCAGGGAGAGTGACACAGGGCGGGTCGGAGCAGTGCTGTCAGGGAGAGTGAGACAGACCGGGTCGGAGCAGTGTGGTCCCCCGTTGTCAGGGAGAGTGACACAGGGCGGGTCGGAGCGGTGTTTTCAGGGAGAGCGAGACAGGGCAGCTCGGAGCGGTGTGGTCCCTTGTTGTCAGGGAGAGTGACACAGGGCGGGTCAGAGCAGTGTTGTCAGGGAGAGTGCGAGTTGGCGGGTCGGAGCGGTGTGGTCCGGCGTTGTCAGGGAGAGTGAGGCAGGGCGGGTCGAAGCAGTGTTGTCAGGGAGAGTGAGACAAGGCGGGTCGGAGCAGTGTTGTCAGGGAGAGTGCGAGTTGGCGGGTCAGAGCGGTGTGGTCTGGCGTTGTCAGGGAGAGTGAGACAGGGCGGGTCGGAGCGGTGTGGTCCCCCGTTGTCAGGGAGAGTGAGACAGGGCGGGTCAGAGCAGTGTTGTCCGCCATTGCCAGGGAGAATGAGACAGGGCGGGTCGGAGCACTGTTGTCAGGGAGAGTGAGACAGGGCAGGTCGGAGCGGTGTCGTCCCCCGTTGTCAGGGAGAGTGACACAGGGCGGGTCGGAGCAGTGCTGTCAGGGAGAGTGAGACAGACCGGGTCGGAGCAGTGTGGTCCCCCGTTGTCAGGGAGAGTGACACAGGGCGGGTCGGAGCGGTGTTTTCAGGGAGAGCGAGACAGGGCAGCTCGGAGCGGTGTGGTCCCTTGTTGTCAGGGAGAGTGACACAGGGCGGGTCGGAGCAGTGCTGTCAGGGAGAGTGAGACAGGCCGGTCGGAGCGGTGTGGTCCGGCGTTGTGAGGGACAGTGAGACAGGGCGTGTCGGAGCAGTGTTGTCAGGGAGAGTGAGACAGGGCGGGTCGGAGCAGTGTTGTCAGGGAGAGTGAGACAGGGCGGGTCGGAGCAGTGTTGTCAGGGAGAGTGAGACAGGGTGGGTCGGAACAGTGTTGTCAGGGAGAGTGAGACAGGGCCTGTCGGAGGAGTGTGGTCCAGTGTTGTCAGGGAGAGTGAGACAGGGCGGGTCTGAGCAGTGTTGTCCAGGAGAGTGAGACAGGGCCGGTCGGAGCGGTGTGGTCCGGCGTTGTCAGGTAGAGTGAGACAGGGCGGGTCGGAGCAGTGTTTTCAAGGAGAGTGAGACAGGGCGGGTCGGAGCAGTGTGGTCCGGCATTGTCAAGCAGAGTGAGACAGGGCGGGTCAGAGCAGTATTGTCCGGGACAGTGAGACAGGGCGGGTCGGAGCGGTGTGGTCCGGCGTTGTCAGGTAGAGTGAGACAGGGCGGGTCGGAGCAGTGTTTTCAAGGAGAGTGAGACAGGGCGGGTCGGAGCAATGTTGTCAGGGAGAGCGAGACAGGGGAGGTCGGAACAGTGTGGTCCCCCGTTGTCCGGGAGAGTGAGACAGGGCGGGTCGGAGCGGTGTTGTCAGGGAGAGTGAGACAGGGCAGGTCGGAGCGGTGTTGTCAGGGAGAGTGGGACAGTGCGGGTCGGAGCGGTGTTGTCAGGGAGAGTTAGACAGGGCTGGTTGGAGCAGTGTTGTCAGGGAGAGTGAGACAGAGTGGGTCGGAGCAGTGTTGTCAGGGAGAGTGAGACAGGGCGGGTCGGAGCAATGTTGTCAGGGAGAGCGAGACAGGGCGGGTCGGAGCAGTGTTGTCAGAGAGAGCGAGACAGGGCAGGTCGGAGCGGTGTTGTCAGGGAGAGTGGGACAGTGCGGGTCGGAGCGGTGTTGTCAGGGAGAGTTAGACAGGGCTGGTTGGAGCAGTGTTGTCAGGGAGAGTGAGACAGAGTGGGTCGGAGCAGTGTTGTCAGGGAGAGTGAGACAGGGCGTGTCGGAGCAGTGTTGTCAGGGAGAGTGCGACTGGGCGGTTCAGAGCGGTGTGGTCCGGCGTTGTCAGGGAGAGTGAGACAGGGCGGGTCGGAGCGGTGTTGTCTGGCGTTGTCAGGAGAGTGAGACAGGGCGGGTCGGAGCGGTGTTGTCCGGGACAGTGAGAGAGGGCGGGTCGGAGCAGTGTTGTCAGGGACAGTGAGACAGGGCGGGTCGGAGCCGTGTGGTCCGGCGTTGTGAGGGAGAGTTAGACAGGGCGGGTCGGAGCAGTGTTGTCAGGGAGAGTGAGACAGGGCGGGTCGGAGCAGTTTTGTCAGGTAGAGTGAGACAGGGCCTGTCGGAGCAGTGTGGTCCATTGTTGTGAGGGAGAGTGAGACAGGGCCGGTCGGAGCGGTGTGGTCCGGCGTTGTCATGTAGAGTGAGACAGGGCGGGTCCGAGCAGTGTTGTCAGGGAGAGTGAGACAGGGCAGGTCGGAGCGGTGTGGTCCCCCGTTGTCAGGGAGAGTGAGACAGGTCGGGTTGGAGCAGTGTTGTCAGGGAGAGCGAGACAGGGCAGGTCGGAGCGGTGTGGTCCCCCGTTGTCAGGGAGAGTGACACAGGGCGGGTCGGAGCAGTGTTGTCAGGGAGAGTGAGACAGGGCGTGTCGGAGCGGTGTTGTCAGGGACAGTGAGACAGGGCGGGTCGGAGCAGTGTTGTCAGGGAGTGTGAGACAGGGGGGCTCGGAGCAGTGTTGTCAGGGAGAGTGAGACAGGGTGGGTCTGAGCAGTGTTGTCAGGGACAGTTAGACAGGGCGGGTTGGAGAAGTGTTGTCAGGGAGAGTGGTACAGGGCGGGTCGGAGCAGAGTGGTCCTGCGTTGTCAGGGAGAGTGAGACAGGGCCGGTCGGAGCGGTGTTGTTTCCCATTGTCAGGGAGAGTGAGACAGGGCGGGTCGGAGCGGTTTTGTCAGGGAGAGTGGGACAATGCGGGTCGGAGCAGTGTTGTCAGGGAGAGTGAGACAGGGCGGGTCGGAGCGGTGTTGTCAGGGAGAGCTAGACAGGGCAGGTCGGGGCAGTGTGGTCCCCCGTTGTCAGGGAGAGTGACACAGGGCGGGTTGGAGCAGTGTTGTCAGGGAGAGCGAGACAGGGCGGGTTGGAGCAGTGTTGTCAGGGAGAGCGGGACAGGGCAGATCGGAGCCGTGTGGTCCCCCGTTGTCCGGGAGAGTGAGACAGGGCGGGTCGGAGCAGTGTTGTCAGGGAGAGTGAGACAGGGCGGGTCGGAGCAGTGTTGTCAGGGAGAGTGAGACAGGGCGGGTCGGAGCGGTGTGATCCGGCGTTTTCAGGGAGAGTGAGACAGGGCGGGTCGGAGCAGTGTTGTCAGGGAGAGTGAGACAGGGCAGGTCGGAGCGGTGTTGTCAGGGAGAGTGAGACAGGCCGGTCGGAGCGGTGTGGTCCGGCGTTGTGAGGGTCAGTGAGACAGGGCGGGTCGGAGCAGTGTTGTCAGGGAGAGTGAGACAGGGCGTGTTGGAACAGTGTTGTCAGGGAGAGTGAGACAGGGCCTGTCGGAGCAGTGTGGTCCATTGTTGTCAGGGAGAGTGAGACAGGGCGGGTCGGAGCAGTGTGGTCCGGCGTTGTCAAGCGGAGTGAGACAGGGCGGGTCGGAGCAGTGTTGTCCGGGACAGTGAGAGAGGGCGGGTCGGAGCGGTGTGGTCCGGCGTTTTCAGGGACAGTGAGACAGGGCGGGTCGGAGCACTGTTGTCAGGCAGAGCGAGACAGGGCAGGTCAGAGCGGTGTTGTCAGGGAGAGTGAGACAGGGCGGGTCGGAGCGGTGTGGTCCGGCGTTGTGAGGGACAGTGAGACAGGGTGTGTCGGAGCAGTGTTGTCAGAGAGAGTGAGACAGGGCGGGTCGGAGCGGTGTTGTTAGGGAGAGTGGGACAGGGCGGGTCGGAGCAGTGTTGTCAGGGAGAGTTAGACAGGGCTGGTTGGAGCAGTGTTGTTAGGGACAGTGAGACAGGGCGGGTCGGAGCGGTGTGGTCCGGCGTTGTCAGGTAGAGTGAGACAGGGCGGGTCGGAGCAGTGTTGTCAAGGAGAGTGAGACAGGGCGGGTCGGAGCAGTGTGGTCCGGCATTGTCAAGCAGAGTGAGACAGGGCGGGTCGGAGTAGTATTGTCCGGGACAGTGAGACAGGGCGGGTCGGAGAGGTGTGGTCCGGCGTTTTCAGGGACAGTGAGACAGGGCGGGTCGGAGCGGTGTTGTCAGGGAGAGTGGGACAATGCGGGTCGGAGCAGTGTTGTCAGGGAGAGCGAGACAGGGCGGGTCGGAGCAATGTTGTCAGGGAGAGTGAGACAGGGCGGGTCGGAGCAGTGTTTTCAGGGAGAGTGAGACAGGGCGGGTCGGAGCGGTGTGGTCCGGCGTTTTCATGGAGAGTGAGACAGGGCGGGTCGGAGCGCTGTGGTCCCCCGTTGTCCGGGAGAGTGACACAGGGCGGGTCGGAGCAGTGTTGTCAGGGAGAGCGAGACAGGGCAGGTCGAAGCAGTTTGGTCCCCCATTGTCAGGGAGAGTGAGACAGGACGGGTCGGAGCAGTGATGTCAGGGAGAGTGAGACAGGGCGGGTCGGAGCGGTGTGGTCCCCCGTTGTCAGGGAGAGTGACACAGGGCGGGTCGGAGCAGTGTTGTCAGGAAGAGCGAGACAGGGGAGGTCGGAGCAGTGTCGTCCCCCGTTTTCAGGGAGTGACACAGGGCGGGTCGGAGCAGTGTTGTCAGGGAGAGCGAGACAGGGCGGGTCGGAGCAGTGTTGTCAGGGAGAGCGAGACAGGGCGGGTCGGAGCGGTGTCGTCCCCCGTTGTCAGGGAGAGTGACACAGGGCGGGTCGGAGCAGTTTTGTCAGGAAGAGTGAGACAGGGCGGGTCCGAGCAGTGTTGTCAGGGACAGTGAGACAGTGCGGGTCGGAGCAGTGTTGTCAGGGAGAGTGAGACAGGGCGGGTCGGAGCAGTGTTGTCAGGGAGAGTGAGACAGGGCGTGTCGGAGCAGTGTTGTCAGGGAGAGTGCGAATGGGCGGTTCGGAGAGTTGTGGTCGGGCGCTGTCAGGGAGAGTGCGACTGGGTGGGTTGGAGTGGTGTGGTCCGGCATTGTCAGGGACCGTGAGACTGGGCGGGTCGGAGCGGTGTTGTCTGGCGTTGTCAGGAAGAGTGAGACAGGGCGGGTCGGAGCAGTGTTGTCAGGGAGAGTGAGACAGGGCGGATCGGAGTGGTGTGGTCCGGCAGTGTGAGGGACAGTTAGACAGGGCGGGTCGGAGCACTGTTTTCAGGGAGAGTGAGACAGGGGGGGTTGGAGCGGTGTGGTCCGAAGTTGTCAGGGACAGCTAGACAGGGCGGGTCTGAACGGTGTGGTCCCCCGTTGTCAGGGAAAGTGAGACAGCGCGGGTCGGAGCAGTGTTGTCAGGGAGAGTGGGAGAGGGCGGATCGGAGCGGTGTGGTCCGTCGTTGTCAGGGAGAGTGAGACAGGGCGGGTCGGAGCGGTGTGGTACGGCGTTGTCAGGTAGAGTGAGACAGGGCGGGACGGAGCAGTGTTGTCAGGGAGAGTGAGACAGGGCGGGTCGGAGTCGTGTGGTCAGGGAGAGTGAGACAGGGCAGGTCGGAGCGGTGTTGTCAGGGAGAGTGAGACAGGGCAGGTCGGAGCGGTGTTGTCAGGGAGAGTTAGACAGGCGGGTCGGAGCGGTGTGGTCCGGCATTGTGAGGGACAGTGAGACAGGGCGGGTCGGAGCAGTGTTGTCAGGGAGAGTGAGAAAGGGCAGGTCGGAGCGGTATTGTCAGGGAGAGTGAGACAGGCGGGTTGGAGCGGTGTGGTCCGGCGTTGTGAGGGACAGTGAGACAGGGCGGTTTGGAGCAGTGTTGTCAGGGAGAGTGAGACAGGGCGGGTCGGAGCCGTGTGGTCAGGGAGAGTGAGACAGGGCAGGTCGGAGCGGTGTTGTCAGGGAGAGTGAGACAGGGCAGGTCGGAGCGGTGTTGTCAGGGAGAGTTAGACAGGCGGGTCGGAGCGGTGTGGTCCGGCATTGTGAGGGACAGTGAGACAGGGCGGGTCGGAGCAGTGTTGTCAGGGAGAGTGAGAAAGGGCAGGTCGGAGCGGTATTGTCAGGGAGAGTGAGACAGGCGGGTTGGAGCGGTGTGGTCCGGCGTTGTGAGGGACAGTGAGACAGGGCGGGTTGGAGCAGTGTTGTCAGGGAGAGTGAGACAGGGCGGGTCGGAACAGTGTTGTCAGGGAGAGTGAGACAGGGCCTGTCGGAGCAGTGTGGTCCAATGTTGTCAGGGAGAGTGAGACAGGGCGGGTCGGAGCGGTGTTGTCAGGGACAGTGAGACAGGGCGGGTCGGAGCAATGTGGTCCGGCGTTGTCAAGCAGAGTGAGACAGGGTGGTTCGGAGCAGTGTTGTCCGGGACAGTGAGACAGGGCGGGTCGGAGCGGTGTGGTCCGGCGTTTTCAGGGACAGTGAGACAGGGCGGGTCGGAGCAGTGTTGTCAGGAAGAGTGAGACAGTGGAGTTTCGAGCGGTATTGTCAGGGAGAATGAGACAGGGTGGGTCGGAGCGGTGTGGTCCGGCGTTGTGAGGGACAGTGAGACATGGCAGGTCGGAGCAGTGTTGTCAGGGACAGTGAGACAGGGGGGCTCGGAGCAGTGTTGTGAGGGAGAATGAGACAGGCCGGGTCGGAGCAGTGTTGTCAGGGACAGTGAGACAGGGGGGCTCGGAGCAGTGTGGTCAGGAAGAGTGAGACAGAGCGGGTCGGAGCAGTGTTGTCAGGGAGAGTGAGACAGGGCGGGTCGGAGCGGTGTTGTCAGGGAGTGTGAGACAGGGGGGATCGGAGCAGTTTTGTCAGGGAGAGTGAGACAGGGTGGGTCCGAGCAGTGTTGTCAGGGACAGTGAGACAGTGCGGGTCGGAGCAGTGTTGTCAGGGAGAGTGGTACAGGGCGGGTCGGAGCAGAGTGGTCCTGCGTTTTCATGGAGAGTGAGACAGGGCAGGTCAGAGCGGTGTTGTTTCCCATTGTCAGGGAGAGTGAGACAGGGTGGGTCGGAGCAGTGTTGTCAGGGAGAGTGAGACAGGGCGGGTCGGAGCACTGTTGTCAGGGAGAGTGCGACTGGGCGGTTCGGAACGGTGTGGTCCGGCGTTGTCAGGGAGAGTGAGACAGGGCGGGTCGGAGCGGTGTTTCAGGGAGAGCGAGACAGGGCGGGTCAGAGTAGTGTTGTCAGGGAGAGTGAGACAAGGCGGGTCGGAGCAGTGTTGTCAGGGAGAGTGCGAGTTGGCGGGTCGGAGCGGTGTGGTCCGGCGTTGTCAGGGAGAGTGAGACAGGGCGGGTCGAAGCAGTGTTGTCAGGGAGAGTGAGACAAGGCGGGTCGGAGCAGTGTTGTCAGGGAGAGTGCGAGTTGGCGGGTCAGAGCGGTGTGGTCTGGCGTTGTCAGGGAGAGTGAGACAGGGCGGGTCGGAGCGGTGTGGTCCCCCGTTGTCAGGGAGAGTGAGACAGGGCGGGTCAGAGCAGTGTTGTCCGCCATTGCCAGGGAGAATGAGACAGGGCGGGTCGGAGCAGTGTTGTCAGGGAGAGTGAGACAGGGCAGGTCGGAGCGGTGTCGTCCCCCGTTGTCAGGGAGAGTGACACAGGGCGGGTCGGAGCAGTGCTGTCAGGGAGAGTGAGACAGACCGGGTCGGAGCAGTGTGGTCCCCCGTTGTCAGGGAGAGTGACACAGGGCGGGTCGGAGCGGTGTTTTCAGGGAGAGCGAGACAGGGCAGCTCGGAGCGGTGTGGTCCCTTGTTGTCAGGGAGAGTGACACAGGGCGGGTCAGAGCAGTGCTGTCAGGGAGAGTGAGACAGGCCGGTCGGAGCGGTGTGGTCCGGCGTTGTGAGGGACAGTGAGACAGGGCGTGTCAGAGCAGTGTTGTCAGGGAGAGTGAGACAGGGCGTGTCGGAGCAGTGTTGTCAGGGAGAGTGAGACAGGGCGGGTCGGAGCAGTGTTGTCAGGGAGAGTGAGACAGGGTGGGTCGGAACAGTGTTGTCAGGGAGAGTGAGACAGGGCCTGTCGGAGGAGTGTGGTCCAGTGTTGTCAGGGAGAGTGAGACAGGGCGGGTCTGAGCAGTGTTGTCCAGGAGAGTGAGACAGGGCCGGTCGGAGCGGTGTGGTCCGACGTTGTCAGGTAGAGTGAGACAGGGCGGGACGGAGCAGTGTTTTCAAGGAGAGTGAGACAGGGCGGGTCGGAGCAGTGTGGTCCGGCATTGTCAAGCAGAGTGAGACAGGGCGGGTCAGAGCAGTATTGTCCGGGACAGTGAGACAGGGCGGGTCGGAGCGGTGTGGTCCAGCGTTGTCAGGTAGAGTGAGACAGGGCGGGTCGGAGCAGTGTTTTCAAGGAGAGTGAGACAGGGCGGGTCGGAGCAATGTTGTCAGGGAGAGCGAGACAGGGGAGGTCGGAGCAGTGTGGTCCCCCGTTGTCCGGGAGAGTGAGACAGGGCGGGTCGGAGCAGTGTTTTCAGGGAGAGTGGTACAGGGTGGGTCGGAGCAGAGTGGTCCTGCGTTGTCAGGGAGAGTGAGACAGGGCGGGTCGGAGCGGTGTTGTCAGGGAGAGTGAGACAGGGCAGGTCGGAGCGGTGTTGTCTGGGAGAGTGGGACAGTGCGGGTCGGAGCGGTGTTGTCAGGGAGAGTTAGACAGGGCTGGTTGGAGCAGTGTTGTCAGGGAGAGTGAGACAGGGTGGGTCGGAGCAGTGTTGTCAGGGAGAGTGAGACAGAGTGGGTCGGAGCAGTGTTGTCAGGGAGAGTGAGACAGGGCGGGTCGGAGCAATGTTGTCAGGGAGAGCGAGACAGGGCGGGTCGGAGCAGTGTTGTCAGAGAGAGCGAGACAGGGCAGGTCGGAGCGGTGTGGTCCCCCGTTGTCAGGGAGAGTGAGACAGGGCGTGTCGGAGCAGTGTTGTCAGGGAGAGTGCGACTGGGCGGTTCAGAGCGGTGTGGTCCGGCGTTGTCAGGGAGAGTGAGACAGGGCGGGTCGGAGCGGTGTTGTCTGGCGTTGTCAGGAGAGTGAGACAGGGCGGGTCGGAGCGGTGTTGTCCGGGACAGTGAGATAGGGCGGGTCGGAGCAGTGTGGTCCGGGACAGTGAGACAGGGCGGGTCGGAGCGGTGTGGTCCGGCGTTGTGAGGGACAGTGAGACAGGGCGGGTCGGAGCAGTGTTGTCAGGGAGAGTGAGACAGGGCGGGTCGGAACAGTTTTGTCAGGTAGAGTGAGACAGGGCCTGTCGGAGCAGTGTGGTCCATTGTTGTGAGGGAGAGTGAGACAGGGCCGGTCGGAGCGGTGTGGTCCGGCGTTGTCATGTAGAGTGAGACAGGGCGGGTCCGAGCAGTGTTGTCAGGGAGAGTGAGACAGGGCAGGTCGGAGCGGTGTGGTCCCCCGTTGTCAGGGAGAGTGAGACAGGTCGGGTTGGAGCAGTGTTGTCAGGGAGAGCGAGACAGGGCAGGTCGGAGCGGTGTGGTCCCCCGTTGTCAGGGAGAGTGACACAGGGCGGGTCGGAGCAGTGTTGTCAGGGAGAGTGAGACAGGGCGTGTCGGAGCGGTGTTGTCAGGGACAGTGAGACAGGGCGGGTCGGAACAGTGTTGTCAGGGAGTGTGAGACAAGGGGGCTCGGAGCAGTGTTGTCAGGGAGAGTGAGACAGGGTGGGTCTGAGCAGTGTTGTCAGGGACAGTTAGACAGGGCGGGTTGGAGAAGTGTTGTCAGGGAGAGTGGTACAGGGCGGGTCGGAGCAGAGTGGTCCTGCGTTGTGAGGGAGAGTGAGACAGGGCCGGTCGGAGCGGTGTTGTTTCCCATTGTCAGGGAGAGTGAGACAGGGCGGGTCGGAGCGGTGTTGTCAGGGAGAGTTAGACAGGGCTGGTTGGAGCGGTGTTGTCAGGGAGAGTGAGACAGGGCGGGTCGGAGCGGTGTTGTCAGGGAGATTGGGACAATGCGGGTCGGAGCAGTGTTGTCAGGGAGAGTGAGACAGGGCGGGTCGGAGCGGTGTTGTCAGGGAGAGTTAGACAGGGCTGGTTGGAGCGGTGTTGTCAGGGAGAGTGAGACAGGGCGGGTCGGAGCAGTCTTGTCAGGGAGAGTGAGACAGGGCGGGTCGGAGCAGTGTTGTCAGGGAGAGCGAGACAGGGGAGTTCGGAGCAGTGTGGTCCCCCGTTGTCCGGAAGAGTGACACAGGGCGGATCGGAGCAGTGTTTTCAGGGAGAGTGAGACAAGGCGGGTCGGAGCGGTGTTTTCAGGGAGAGCGAGACAGGGCAGGTCGTAGCCGTGTGGTCCCCCGTTGTCCGGGAGAGTGAGACAGGGTGGGTCAGAGCAGTGTTGTCAGGGAGAGTGAGACAGGGCAGGTCGGAGCGGTGTTTTCAGGGAGAGTGAGACAGGGTGGGTCGGAGCGGTGTGGTCCGGCGTTGTCCCGGAGAGTGAGACAGGGCGGGTCGGAGCAGTGTTGTCAGGGAGAGTGCGACTGGGCGGGTCAGAGTGTTGTGGTCCGGCGTTGTCAGGGAAAGTGAGACAGGGCGGGTCGGAGCGCTGTGGTCCCCCGTTGTCAGGGAGAGTGAGACAGGGCGGGTCGGAGCAGTGTTGTCAGGGAGAGTGAGACAGGGCGGGTCAGAGCAGTGTTGTCAGGGAGAGCTAGACAGGGCAGGTCAGGGCAGTGTGGTCCCCCGTTGTCAGGGAGAGTGACACAGGGCGGGTCGGAGCAGTGTTGTCAGGGAGAGCGAGACAGGGCGGGTTGGAGCAGTGTTGTCAGGGATAGCGAGACAGGGCAGGTCGGAGCAGTGTGGTCCCCGGTTGTCAGGGAGAGTGAGACAGGGCGGGTCGGAGCGGTGTGGTCCCCCGTTGTCAGGGAGAGTGACACAGGGCGGGTCGGAGCAGTGTTGTCAGGGAGAGTGCGACTGGGCGGGTCGGAGCAGTGTTGTCAGGGAGAGCTAGACAGGGCAGGTCGGAGCAGTCTTGTCAGGGAGAGTGAGACAGGGCGGGTCGGAGCAGTGTTGTCAGGGAGAGCGAGACAAGGCGGGTCGGAGCGGTGTTTTCAGGGAGAGCGGGACTGGGCAGGTCGGAGCCGTGTGGTCCCCCGTTGTCCGGGAGAGTGAGACAGGGCGGGTCGGAGCAGTGTTGTCAGGGAGAGTGAGACAGGGCGGGGCGGAGCAGTGTGGTCCGGCGTTGTCAAGCAGAGTGAGATAGGGCGGGTTGGAGCAGTGTTGTCCGGGACAGTGAGACAGGGCGGGTCGGAGCGGTGTGATCCGGCGTTTTCAGGGACAGTGAGACAGGGCGGGTCGGAGCAGTGTTGTCAGGGAGAGTGAGACAGGGCAGGTCGGAGCGGTGTTGTCAGGGAGAGTGAGACAGGCCGGTCGGAGCGGTGTGGTCCGGCGTTGTGAGGGACAGTGAGACAGGGCGGGTCGGAGCAGTGTTGTCAGGGAGAGTGAGACAGGGCGTGTTGGAACAGTGTTGTCAGGGAGAGTGAGACAGGGCCTGTTGGAGCAGTGTGGTCCATTGTTGTCAGGGAGAGTGAGACAGGGCGGGTCGGAGCAGTGTTGTCCGGGATAGTGAGACAGGGCCGGTCGGAGCGGTGTGGTCCGGCGTTGTCAGGTAGAGTGAGATAGGGCGGGTCGGAGCAGTGTTGTCAAGGAGAGTGAGACAGGGCGGGTCGGAGCAGTGTGGTCCGGCATTGTCAAGCAGAGTGAGACAGGGCGGGTCGGAGCAGTATTGTCCGGGACAGTCAGACAGGGTGGGTCGGAGAGGTGTGGTCCGGCGTTTTCAGGGACAGTGAGACAGGGCGGGTCGGAGCAGTGTTTTCAGGGAGAGTGAGACAGGGTGGGTCGGAGCGGTGTGGTCCGGCGTTGTGAGGAACAGTGAGACAGCGCGGGTCGGAGCAGTGTTGTCAGGGACAGTGAGACAGTGGGGCTCGGAGCAGTGTTGTCAGGGAGAATGAGACAGGGCGGGCCGGAGCAGTGTTGTCAGGGACAGTGAGACAGTGTGCCTCGGAGCAGTGTTCTCAGGAAGAGTGAGACAGAGCAGGTCAGAGCAGTGTTGTCAGGGAGAGTGAGACAGGGCGTGTCGGAGCGGTGTTGTCAGGGACAGTGAGACAGGGCGGGTCGGAGCAGTGTTGTCAGGGAGTGTGAGACAGGGGGGCTCGGAGCAGTGTTGTCAGGGAGAGTGAGACAGGGTGGGTCCGAGCAGTGTTGTCAGGGCAGTTAGACAGGGCGGGTCGGAGCAGTGTTGTCAGTGAGAGTGGTACAGGGCGGGTCGGAGCAGAGTGGTCCTGCGTTGTCAGGGAGAGTGAGACAGGGCCGGTCGGAGTAGTGTTGTTTCCCATTGTCAGGGAGAGTGAGACAGGGTGGGTCGTAGCAGTATGTTCCTGTGTTGTCAGGGAGAGTGAGACACGGCGGGTCGGAGCGGTGTTGTCAGGGAGAGTGAGACAGGGTGGGTCGGAGCGGTGTTGTCAGGGAGAGTGGGACAATGCGGGTCGGAGCAGTCTTGTCAGGGAGAGTGAGACAGGGCGGGTCGGAGCGGTGTTGTCAGGGAGAGTGGTACAGGGCGGGTCGGAGCAGAGTGGTCCTGCGTTGTCAGGGAGAGTGAGACAGGGCCGGTCGGAGTGGTGTTGTTTCCCATTGTCAGGGAGAGTGAGACAGGGTGGGTCGTAGCAGTATGTTCCTGTGTTGTCAGGGAGAGTGAGACACGGCGGGTCGGAGCGGTGTTGTCAGGGAGAGTGAGACACGGCGGGTCGGAGCGGTGTTGTCAGGGAGAGTGAGACAGGGCGGGTCGGAGCAGTGTTGTCAGGGAGAGTGGGACAATGCGGGTCGGAGCAGTCTTGTCAGGGAGAGTGAGACAGGGCAGGTCGGAGCAGTGTTGTCAGGGAGAGCGAGACAGGGGACTTCGGAGCAGTGTGGTCCCCTGTTGTCAGGAAGAGTGACACAGGGCGGATCGGAGCAGTGTTTTCAGGGAGAGTGAGACAAGGCGCGTCGGAGCGGTGTTTTCAGGGAGAGCGAGACAGGGCAGGTCGGAGCCGTGTGGTCCCCCGTTGTCCCTGAGAGTGAGACAGGGCAGGTCGGAGCGGTGTTTTCAGGGAGAGTGAGACAGGGCGGGTCGGAGCAGTGTTGTCAGGGAGAGTGCGACTGGGCGGGTCAGAGTGTTGTGGTCTGGCGTTGTCAGGGAAAGTGAGACAGGGCGGGTCGGAGCGCTGTGGTCCCCCGTTGTCAGGGAGAGTGAGACTGGCGGGTGGGAGCAGTGTGGTCCGCCGTTGCCAGGGAGAGTGAGTCAGGGCGGGTCGGAGCAGTGTTGTCAGGGAGAGTGAGAGAGGGCGGGTCGGAGCAGTGTTGTCAGGGAGAGCTAGACAGGGCAGGTCGGGGCAGTGTGGTCCCCCGTTGTCAGGGAGAGTGACACAGTGCGGGTCGGAGCAGTGTTGTCAGGGAGAGCGAGACAGGGCGGGTTGGAGCAGTGTTGTCAGGGAGAGCGAGACAGGGCAGGTCGGAGCAGTGTGGTCCCCCGTTGTCAGGGAGAGTGAGACAGGGCGGGTCGGAGCAGTGTTGTCAGGGAGAGTGAGACAGGGCGGGTCGGAGCGGTGTGGTCCCCCGTTGTCAGGGAGAGTGAGACAGGTCGGGTTGGAGCAGTGTTGTCAGGGAGAGCGAGACAGGGCAGGTCGGAGTGGTGTGGTCCCCCGTTGTCAGGGAGAGTGACACAGGGCGGGTCGGAGAAGTGTTGTCAGGGATAGCGAGACAGGGCGGGTCGGAGCAGTGTTGTCAGGGAGAGCGAGACAGGGCGGGTCCGAGCAGTGTTTTCAGGGAGAGTGAGACAGGGCGGGTCGGAGCGTTGTGGTCCGGCGTTGTCAGGGAGAGTGAGACAGGGCGGGTCGGAGCGGTGTGGTCCCCCGTTGTCCGGGAGAGTGAGACAGGGCAGGTCAGAGCAGTGTTATCAGGGAGAGTGTGACTGGGTGGGTCAGAGCGGTGTGGTCCGGCGTTGTCAGGGAGAGTGAGACAGGGCGGGTCGGAGCGGTGTGGTCCCCCATTGTCAGGGAGAGTGAGACAGGGCGGGTTGGAACAGTGTGGTCCGCCGTTGCCAGGGAGAGTGTGACAGGGCGGGTGGGAGCACTGTTGCCAGGGAGAGTGTGACAGGGCGGGTCGGAGCACTGTTGTCAGGGAGAGTGAGACAGGGTGGGTCGGAGCAGTGTTTTCAGAGAGAGTGAGACAGGGCGGGTCGGAGCAGTGTTGTCAGGGAGAGCGAGACAGGGCAGGTCGGAGCGGTTTGGTCCCCCGTTGTCAGGGAGAGTGGGACAGGGCGGGTCGGAGCAGTGTTGTCAGGGAGAGTGGGACAGGGCGGGTCGGAGCAGTGTTGTCAGGGAGAGTGAGACAGGGCGGGTCGGAGCGGTGTTGTCAGGGAGAGTGCGACTGGGCGGGTCAGAGCGGTGTGGTCCGGCGTTGTCAGGGAGAGTGAGACAGGGCGGGTCGGAGCGGTGTGGTCCCCCGTTGTCAGGGAGAGTGAGACAGGGCGGGTTGGAACAGTGTGGTCCGCCGTTGCCAGGGAGAGTGTGACAGGGCGGGTCGGAGCACTGTTGTCAGGGAGAGTGAGACAGGGCGGGTCGGAGCAGTGTTGTCAGAGAGAGTGAGACAGGGCGGGTCGGAGCAGTGTTGTCAGGGAGAGCGAGACAGGGCAGGTCGGAGCGGTTTGGTCCCCCGTTGTCAGGGATAGTGGGACAGGGCGTGTCGGAGCAGTGTTGTCAGGGAGAGTGGGACAGGGCGGGTCGGAGCAGTGTTGTCAGGGAGAGTGAGACAGGGCGGGTCAGAGCGGTGTGGTCCGGCGTTGTCAGGGAGAGTGAGACAGGGCGGGTCGGAACGGTGTGGTCCCCCGTTGTCAGGGAGAGTGAGACAGGGCGGGTTGGACAGTGTGGTCCGCCGTTGCCAGGGAGAGTGTGACAGGGCGGGTCGGAGCAGTGTTGTCAGAGAGAGTGAGACAGGGCGGGTCGGAGTAGTGTTGTCAGAGAGAGTGAGACAGGGCCGGTCGGAGCAGTGTTGTCAGGGAGAGCGAGACAGGGCAGGTCGGAGCGGTGTGGTCCCCCGTTGTCAGGGAGAGTGGGACAGGGCGGGTCGGAGCAGTGTTGTCAGGGAGAGTGGGACAGGGCGGGTCGGAGCAGTGTTGTCAGGGAGAGTGGGACAGGGCGGGTCGGAGCATTGTTGTCAGGGAGAGTGGGACAGGGCGGGTCGGAGCAGTGTTGTCAGGGAGAGTGAGACAGGGCGGGTCGGAGCAGTGTTGTCAGGGAGAGTGAGACAGGGCGGGTCGGAGCAGTGTTGTCAGGGAGAGCGAGACAGGGCAGGTCGGAGCGGTGTGGTCCCCCGTTGTCAGGGAGAGTGGGACAGGGCGGGTCGGAGCAGTGTTGTCAGGGAGAGTGGGACAGGGCGGGTCGGAGCAGTGTTGTCAGGGAGAGTGGGACAGGGCGGGTCGGAGCAGTGTTGTCAGGGAGAGTGAGACAGGGCGGGTCGGAGCAGTGTTGTCAGGGAGAGTTAGACAGGTCGGGTCGGAGCGGTTTGGTCTTCTGTTGTCAGAGAGAGTGAGACAGGGCCGGTCGGAGCAGTGTTGTCAGGGAGAGTGGGACAGGGCGTGTCGGAGCAGTGTTGTCAGGGAGAGTGGGACAGGGCGGGTCGGAGCAGTGTTGTCAGGGAGAGTGAGACAGGGCGGGTCAGAGCGGTGTGGTCCGGCGTTGTCAGGGAGAGTGAGACAGGGCGGGTCGGAACGGTGTGGTCCCCCGTTGTCAGGGAGAGTGAGACAGGGCGGGTTGGACAGTGTGGTCCGCCGTTGCCAGGGAGAGTGTGACAGGGCGGGTCGGAGCAGTGTTGTCAGAGAGAGTGAGACAGGGCGGGTCGGAGCAGTGTTGTCAGAGAGAGTGAGACAGGGCCGGTCGGAGCAGTGTTGTCAGGGAGAGCGAGACAGGGCAGGTCGGAGCGGTGTGGTCCCCCGTTGTCAGGGAGAGTGGGACAGGGCGGGTCGGAGCAGTGTTGTCAGGGAGAGTGGGACAGGGCGGGTCGGAGCAGTGTTGTCAGGGAGAGTGGGACAGGGCGGGTCGGAGCAGTGTTGTCAGGGAGAGTGGGACAGGGCGGGTCGGAGCAGTGTTGTCAGGGAGAGTGAGACAGGGCGGGTCGGAGCAGTGTTGTCAGGGAGAGTGAGACAGGGCGGGTCGGAGCAGTGTTGTCAGGGAGAGCGAGACAGGGCAGGTCGGAGCGGTGTGGTCCCCCGTTGTCAGGGAGAGTGGGACAGGGCGGGTCGGAGCAGTGTTGTCAGGGAGAGTGGGACAGGGCGGGTCGGAGCAGTGTTGTCAGGGAGAGTGGGACAGGGCGGGTCGGAGCAGTGTTGTCAGGGAGAGTGAGACAGGGCAGGTCGGAGCGGTGTTGTCAGGGAGAGTGAGACAGGCCGGTCGGAGCGGTGTGGTCCGGCGTTGTGAGGGACAGTGAGACAGGGCGGGTCGGAGCAGTGTTGTCAGGGAGAGTGAGACAGGGCGTGTTGGAACAGTGTTGTCAGGGAGAGTGAGACAGGGCCTGTCGGAGCAGTGTGGTCCATTGTTGTCAGGGAGAGTGAGACAGGGCGGGTCGGAGCAGTGTTGTCCGGGATAGTGAGACAGGGCCGGTCGGAGCGGTGTGGTCCGGCGTTGTCAGGTAGAGTGAGATAGGGCGGGTCGGAGCAGTGTTGTCAAGGAGAGTGAGACAGGGCGGGTCGGAGCAGTGTGGTCCGGCATTGTCAAGCAGAGTGAGACAGGGCGGGTCGGAGCAGTATTGTCCGGGACAGTCAGACAGGGTGGGTCAGAGAGGTGTGGTCCGGCGTTTTCAGGGACAGTGAGACAGGGCGGGTCGGAGCAGTGTTGTCAGGGAGAGTGAGACAGGGCAGGTCGGAGCGGTGTTTTCAGGGAGAGTGAGACAGGGTGGGTCGGAGCGGTGTGGTCCGGCGTTGTGAGGAACAGTGAGACAGCGCGGGTCGGAGCAGTGTTGTCAGGGACAGTGAGACAGCGCGGGTCGGAGCAGTGTTGTCAGGGACAGTGAGACAGTGGGGCTCGGAGCAGTGTTGTCAGGGAGAATGAGACAGGGCGGGCCGGAGCAGTGTTGTCAGGGACAGTGAGACAGTGTGCCTCGGAGCAGTGTTTTCAGGAAGAGTGAGACAGAGCGGGTCAGAGCAGTGTTGTCAGGGAGAGTGAGACAGGGCGTGTCGGAGCGGTGTTGTCAGGGACAGTGAGACAGGGCGGGTCGGAGCAGTGTTGTCAGGGAGTGTGAGACAGGGGGGCTCGGAGCAGTGTTGTCAGGGAGAGTGAGACAGGGTGGGTCCGAGCAGTGTTGTCAGGGACAGTTAGACAGGGCGGGTCGGAGCAGTGTTGTCAGTGAGAGTGGTACAGGGCGGGTCGGAGCAGAGTGGTCCTGCGTTGTCAGGGAGAGTGAGACAGGGCCGGTCGGAGTGGTGTTGTTTCCCATTGTCAGGGAGAGTGAGACAGGGTGGGTCGTAGCAGTATGTTCCTGTGTTGTCAGGGAGAGTGAGACACGGCGGGTCGGAGCGGTGTTGTCAGGGAGAGTGAGACAGGGCGGGTCGGAGCGGTGTTGTCAGGGAGAGTGGGACAATGCGGGTCGGAGCAGTCTTGTCAGGGAGAGTGAGACAGGGGACTTCGGAGCAGTGTGGTCCCCTGTTGTCAGGAAGAGTGACACAGGGCGGATCGGAGCAGTGTTTTCAGGGAGAGTGAGACAAGGCACGTCGGAGCGGTGTTTTCAGGGAGAGCGAGACAGGGCAGGTCGGAGCAGTGTTGTCAGGGAGAGCGAGACAGGGGACTTCGGAGCAGTGTGGTCCCCTGTTGTCAGGAAGAGTGACACAGGGCCGATCGGAGCAGTGTTTTCAGGGAGAGTGAGACAAGGCGCGTCGGAGCGGTGTTTTCAGGGAGAGCGAGACAGGGCAGGTCGGAGCCGTGTGGTCCCCCGTTGTCCCTGAGAGTGAGACAGGGTGGGTCAGAGCAGTGTTGTCAGGGAGAGTGAGACAGGGCAGGTCGGAGCGGTGTTTTCAGGGAGAGTGAGACAGGGCGGGTCGGAGCAGTGTTGTCAGGGAGAGTGCGACTGGGCGGGTCAGAGTGTTGTGGTCTGGCGTTGTCAGGGAAAGTGAGACAGGGCGGGTCGGAGCGCTGTGGTCCCCCGTTGTCAGGGAGAGTGAGACTGGCGGGTGGGAGCAGTGTGGTCCGCCGTTGCCAGGGAGAGTGAGTCAGGGCGGGTCGGAGCAGTGTTGTCAGGGAGAGTGAGAGAGGGCGGGTCGGAGCAGTGTTGTCAGGGAGAGCTAGACAGGGCAGGTCGGGGCAGTGTGGTCCCCCGTTGTCAGGGAGAGTGACACAGTGCGGGTCGGAGCAGTGTTGTCAGGGAGAGCGAGACAGGGCGGGTTGGAGCAGTGTTGTCAGGGAGAGCGAGACAGGGCAGGTCGGAGCAGTGTGGTCCCCCGTTGTCAGGGAGAGTGAGACAGGGCGGGTCGGAGCAGTGTTGTCAGGGAGAGTGAGACAGGGCGGGTCGGAGCGGTGTGGTCCCCCGTTGTCAGGGAGAGTGAGACAGGTCGGGTTGGAGCAGTGTTGTCAGGGAGAGCGAGACAGGGCAGGTCGGAGTGGTGTGGTCCCCCGTTGTCAGGGAGAGTGACACAGGGCGGGTCGGAGAAGTGTTGTCAGGGATAGCGAGACAGGGCGGGTCGGAGCAGTGTTGTCAGGGAGAGCGAGACAGGGCGGGTCCGAGCAGTGTTTTCAGGGAGAGTGAGACAGGGCGGGTCGGAGCGTTGTGGTCCGGCGTTGTCAGGGAGAGTGAGACAGGGCGGGTCGGAGCGGTGTGGTCCCCCGTTTTCCGGGAGAGTGAGACAGGGCAGGTCAGAGCAGTGTTATCAGGGAGAGTGTGACTGGGTGGGTCAGAGCGGTGTGGTCCGGCGTTGTCAGGGAGAGTGAGACAGGTCGGGTCGGAGCGGTGTGGTCCCCCATTGTCAGGGAGAGTGAGACAGGGCGGGTTGGAACAGTGTGGTCCGCCGTTGCCAGGGAGAGTGTGACAGGGCGGGTGGGAGCACTGTTGCCAGGGAGAGTGTGACAGGGCGGGTGGGAGCACTGTTGTCAGGGAGAGTGAGACAGGGTGGGTCGGAGCAGTATTTTCAGAGAGAGTGAGACAGGGCGGGTCGGAGCAGTGTTGTCAGGGAGAGCGAGACAGGGCAGGTCGGAGCGGTTTGGTCCCCCGTTGTCAGGGAGAGTGGGACAGGGCGGGTCGGAGCAGTGTTGTCAGGGAGAGTGGGACAGGGCGGGTCGGAGCAGTGTTGTCAGGGAGAGTGAGACAGGGCGGGTCGGAGCGGTGTTGTCAGGGAGAGTGCGACTGGGCGGGTCAGAGCGGTGTGGTCCGGCGTTGTCAGGGAGAGTGAGACAGGGCGGGTCGGAGCGGTGTGGTCCCCCGTTGTCAGGGAGAGTGAGACAGGGCGGGTTGGAACAGTGTGGTCCGCCGTTGCCAGGGAGAGTGTGACAGGGCGGGTCGGAGCACTGTTGTCAGGGAGAGTGAGACAGGGCGGGTCGGAGCACTGTTGTCAGGGAGAGTGAGACAGGGCGGGTCGGAGCAGTGTTGTCAGAGAGAGTGAGACAGGGCGGGTCGGAGCAGTGTTGTCAGGGAGAGCGAGACAGGGCAGGTCGGAGCGGTTTGGTCCCCCGTTGTCAGGGATAGTGGGACAGGGCGTGTCGGAGCAGTGTTGTCAGGGAGAGTGGGACAGGGCGGGTCGGAGCAGTGTTGTCAGGGAGAGTGAGACAGGGCGGGTCAGAGCGGTGTGGTCCGGCGTTGTCAGGGAGAGTGAGACAGGGCGGGTTGGAACGGTGTGGTCCCCCGTTGTCAGGGAGAGTGAGACAGGGCGGGTTGGACAGTGTGGTCCGCCGTTGCCAGGGAGAGTGTGACAGGGCGGGTCGGAGCAGTGTTGTCAGAGAGAGTGAGACAGGGCGGGTCGGAGCAGTGTTGTCAGAGAGAGTGAGACAGGGCCGGTCGGAGCAGTGTTGTCAGGGAGAGCGAGACAGGGCAGGTCGGAGCGGTGTGGTCCCCCGTTGTCAGGGAGAGTGGGACAGGGCGGGTCGGAGCAGTGTTGTCAGGGAGAGTGGGACAGGGCGGGTCGGAGCAGTGTTGTCAGGGAGAGTGGGACAGGGCGGGTCGGAGCAGTGTTGTCAGGGAGAGTGGGACAGGGCGGGTCGGAGCAGTGTTGTCAGGGAGAGTGAGACAGGGCGGGTCGGAGCAGTGTTGTCAGAGAGAGTGAGACAGGGCCGGTCGGAGCAGTGTTGTCAGGGAGAGCGAGACAGGGCAGGTCGGAGCGGTGTGGTCCCCCGTTGTCAGGGAGAGTGGGACAGGGCGGGTCGGAGCAGTGTTGTCAGGGAGAGTGGGACAGGGCGGGTCGGAGCAGTGTTGTCAGGGAGAGTGGGACAGGGCGGGTCGGAGCAGTGTTGTCAGGGAGAGTGAGACAGGGCGGGTCGGAGCAGTGTTGTCAGGGAGAGTTAGACAGGTCGGGTCGGAGCGGTTTGGTCTTCTGTTGTCAGAGAGAGTGAGACAGGGCCGGTCGGAGCAGTGTTGTCAGGGAGAGTGGGACAGGGCGTGTCGGAGCAGTGTTGTCAGGGAGAGTGGGACAGGGCGGGTCGGAGCAGTGTTGTCAGGGAGAGTGAGACAGGGCGGGTCAGAGCGGTGTGGTCCGGCGTTGTCAGGGAGAGTGAGACAGGGCGGGTCGGAACGGTGTGGTCCCCCGTTGTCAGGGAGAGTGAGACAGGGCGGGTTGGACAGTGTGGTCCGCCGTTGCCAGGGAGAGTGTGACAGGGCGGGTCGGAGCAGTGTTGTCAGAGAGAGTGAGACAGGGCGGGTCGGAGCAGTGTTGTCAGAGAGAGTGAGACAGGGCCGGTCGGAGCAGTGTTGTCAGGGAGAGCGAGACAGGGCAGGTCGGAGCGGTGTGGTCCCCCGTTGTCAGGGAGAGTGGGACAGGGCGGGTCGGAGCAGTGTTGTCAGGGAGAGTGGGACAGGGCGGGTCGGAGCAGTGTTGTCAGGGAGAGTGGGACAGGGCGGGTCGGAGCATTGTTGTCAGGGAGAGTGGGACAGGGCGGGTCGGAGCAGTGTTGTCAGGGAGAGTGAGACAGGGCGGGTCGGAGCAGTGTTGTCAGAGAGAGTGAGACAGGGCCGGTCGGAGCAGTGTTGTCAGGGAGAGCGAGACAGGGCAGGTCGGAGCGGTGTGGTCCCCCGTTGTCAGGGAGAGTGGGACAGGGCGGGTCGGAGCAGTGTTGTCAGGGAGAGTGGGACAGGGCGGGTCGGAGCAGTGTTGTCAGGGAGAGTGAGACAGGGCGGGTCGGAGCAGTGTTGTCAGGGAGAGTTAGACAGGTCGGGTCGGAGCGGTTTGGTCTTCTGTTGTCAGGGAGAGTGAGACAGGGCGGGTCGGAGCTGCGTGGTCTGGGGTTGTCAGGGGAGAAGCCGGCTGAGCATGCGGATCTGCACAATGGCGGGACGTGGGGAGGTGGGGTGTTTCATGTTAATGAGCTCATTTTTTTACCCACATGAAACGTTAGGTGGGTGGAACAGTACAAGCTGTTTGATACAAATCTGAAGGAGAGAAGTGGGGTTGGGGGAGCTGTTTAGGAAATAAAAACTCCTAGAAATGTTGGCAGGGGAGAGGTTAAAAAAGGAAGTTTGACAGATGAAGGCATCGTCATTCACTGGTAGGGTGGTCCTTTTCTCTTCAGCCTAGTCTTCATCGACTCATCTGTTATTGCGGACGCTCGGTCAATGCACGGGACCCCTACTATTTGGAATGCGTTACCCGGTGCGCCTCAGTTGACTGGCTCAGCAGTGAATTAGAGTCTGTGCTCAAGTATTCTTGGTCCCGCTGGGATGAGGACACGGGCGTGGCGCTCAATGTCAGACGCCCACAGAGGAGAGCTTGGGAATGCCGAGGGAACCGTACGGAGCACGGGGACACCAGCTGCAGGATTCCGGGCACGCGGCGTAGTGGGCAGACCGGGAGGACCGCTGTCTTGACCTGTGCTCTGCCAGGGGAGAAGTCACGGCTACACACCCTGGAAAGCCTGGGGTACCACGCTCCTCCTGTTGAACCAAGCCTTCCGGAACCACCGAATATTGGATGTCCCTTGCGATGGAAAGACAGAACGTAGCAATAGGGCAGGGTTTTTTTAAACATAAAAAATAGCATTTCTTTCACTTGAGCGTTTTATGCTGAAAGGGGGTGGCTCCTTTTCTTTCTTAGTTGTCTTTCTCCTTTGCTGGTGATGGAAGTGTGACACATTTGGGGGGTAAGAGAGAAACCAAGTCTCAATTGAAATCCTGCGGAACATTCTGGAAGAGAACACAGGATGAGCTGTTTCTTGGGGCACTTCAAGGGGAAATCAGCTCAACCAGGGGCGGAGCAGAGTCATGGCCTTGCTGTCCATCCTCGCTAAGATGTATTGTTTAGTTTTTCATTCTTGTGGAAGATTTCTAAGAAAGAATTGAATGAAATTTTTAGTAAACGTTGCAGCAGCACCTCCTCCTCAAGATGGAAGGAGTTCATGTTTATGGAGTCACTCAGGGGCAACGCTCTCTGTGCACCCAGCACCGGAACTCAGTAACTTAGAGCACACTCAGCAGTCTGTGGCACTGATATCTGGTTTTGCAAATAAAGTTTTATTGAGACGCAAGCTAGGCACATTTGTGCGCGCTCTTTCTGAGCGCCAAGAGGCAGAGCTGAACTGTTGGGAAAGTGACCCACGAGACCTAACACACTTATGACCTGGCTCTTTGGAGACAAAGTTTGGCAGTCGCTGACTCAGATGATCTGGCATGTTGATGGGTTTGTTGTTACGCATTATCTAATAAAAATTTGGTGTTGTCCCGGAGGACAGCTGTGATTGGCTCCAGCCACCCGCAACCATGAACATGAACGGTAGGAAATGAATGGATTGTAATACATGAGAATGTTTTATATTTTTAACGTTATTATTATTTTTATTAAAGATTTGTCTGTGAGCCAGATGCAGCCATCAAAAGAGCCACATTTGGCTGGCTCATGAGCCATAGGTTTCAGACCCCTGCTTTAACCTGTCATTTATGTGCCTTCCCTGTCACTCCACCTCCCACTCTCCTAACTTAATTTCTCCTTTGCAACCACACTCAGAGTCTGTGGACCCAGGACAGGTGTCTCCAGATCAGAGGCGTTTCCTGGGCTTCTTGCCGGCCCCCAGCCGGTTACCTGTGGGAGCACCTGAGACTTGGAGTTTCTATAGGGCGAGCTCCCTGTTCATATATCATCGTGTTCCCCTGTGGGGTTTCAGAATCAGAAAGCCTCGTGTTTGGGAGCACCAGTGTACCTGACACTGTCACGTACTTGTTGTGTCCTGGTACACAGAGAACTCTATTATTTATATATTTATTTTTTTAAGAGTGAGAGAGAGACAGGAAGGGACAGAGATGAGAAGCATCAACTCATAGTTTGGCACTTTAGTTGTTCATTGATTGCTTTTTCATATGTGCCTTGACGGGGTGGGGGGGAGCTACAGCAGAGCAAGTGACCCTTGCTCAAGCCAGCGACTTTGGTCTAAAGCCAACGACATTGGGCTTAAGCCAGCGACTTGTGGGCTCAAGCTAGTGACCATGGGGTCATGTCTATGATCCCATACTCAAACCAGCAACCCTGCACTCAAGCTGGTGAGCTGTGCTCAAGCTGGAGACCTCGAGGTTTCAAACCTGGGACCTCAGCATCCCAGTCCGATGCTCTATCCACTGTGCCACTGTCAGCCAGTCTCCGTTATTATTTCTGATCATACTAAGCCATTGCTTAAAAAATGTCTGCCAAATGAATGACCCACCAGTGTCCATCCAACAATTTCCAGTGAACGTCAGCCAGTGACCATCATAGCCATTTCTGGAAGAATGGTGTGCCATACTCTTAAGCTGGAGGGGCATATTTAGAGCATTTCCATTGCCACCAGGATGCAGGAGGAGGAAGGCTCAGAGCTGCACCATCTGTCAAGCAAGGATATGTGCTCATCAATTCCTGCCTGGAAATGTGAGCTCATTCTTCACCCACCACGTTTCTCCCCAGGCACCGTGTGTGCACGGGTGTGTCTCTCATCTGTTCCAACTTAATTTTTTTTGCTATTGCTGTTGTAAAAACTGACTCCTTTTACAGTTTAATGAGCTTTTGCTTATCGATACACTACTTTTGTCTCTGAATACAAAGGACTATAAGGTGACCGTGTGATGGTACTCAGAATGGGTTCAGACTGTCCTGACTAAGCGTATGTCAAGGATAACAGTTGGTCACCAGAAAACTCGCTGGGCCATGGCACCACGCCTGGTGCAGACTGAGTTTAGATTCTGGGGGTTGGGGGAGTGCCTCTGATTTGAGCTTGCTCCACAATGTCACCACTCCCAGACGGGTACTCAGTGGGTGTGTGGGGACCCACAACTGTGCCTTACCATCCTCTGCCTTTCCTGGGGGTGTTGTGAGCATGTCACGTGGGCAGCGATCAGCCCCTGCACAGTCCCCGTCAGCACTGGTGCCACCAGGGGCTCTTGGTGGCTTGGAAGTGCTTCGGGAATTGGGACCCTCAGGGTGTGACATTGCCACGACCTGGCCAGGAGTTTTGTTTTGCTCTCAAAGTGGTTATCCGCCGAGCCATGCCTTCATGCATGGCTGCTCCATCTCCGGGGCAGACATCAGGGGGGTCTGCCGTGGGGACTCGGAACACATCGGAACGGGTGTGTGACGCTGGCATCATGATACACACACGTCTCGGTGTGCCTGTGGAACCCTGTGGCACTGTCTGCTGTGTGCTTGTGCATGTGTGTGTGTGTGTATGTGTGTACTTGTGGTATTACCACTTTTCAGAACATACTGTAGATGCGTCAATAGGCGTTTCTACGAATGTTAACAGAGAGAAAGACTGTTTGCTTTTCTTTTGCACTGTCGGGTTACATTCACATCACCTGGAATGGACAAAGCTTGTTTCCTAAACTAAATAGCAAGAGCTCTTCTGCTAATACAGGGACAATGATGACGATGATGGCCATGTTTTGTGTGTGCTTTTTCCCTCATCTAGGCGACAAACATGGCCCTGGAGACAATTGTGGGTCATAGGCACACCTGATATGTTAAATATCAGGTGCAGAATTGTCAGCCCATTGGCTCAAGATCACAGACCTTGTGTGTCCACGCTCCATGGCTGCTGTGACCAGGAGCCACACATCTGGTGGCTCAGAGCAAGGCAGATTTGGTATCTCATTGTTTCGGAGTTCAGGAATCCAAAGAGGGTCCACCAGGGCTAAAAGGAAGTGTGAGCAGGGCTGTTGCTTCCTGAGGGTTCTAAGGGGGACTGTGTTTTCTCGTGTTTTCCCACTTCTGTGTCCCTGTCTGTGAAGCTGTCAGCGTAGCCTCTTCCAGCATCTCTGACCCCAACCTCCGATTCCAGTGTCATTTGCTCTTTGTTCCCTCATAAGAGACCTTTGTGAGCACCCTGAACCCAGTCAGGGAATCTAAGATAACTTCCCCTTTGTCCCCAGAAGGAACTGCATCCCCACATTTTCGGGACTTGGGGCACAGACAACATGGGGTGCCATCCGTTTTCTTCCTATGGCCGGTATGACTCAGGCACGGAACTTGAACACTGCATCCAAAGTCATTGGCACGAGTCCTTTGTTCCTGTCAGATGCGAGTGTCCCTGTTGACAAAGCCATTGCTCATGACCTCCGGCCATGTTGGCCTTTCCTCATGTACAGTAATATCATATGCTTTTTTTTTCCTTTTTAACACAGTATTTTCTATGGTCTCACAAAATTTTCATGGCGTCCATATAATGAGAGCGCTTGGGTTTTCCAGACCGGATGTGGAAGGACCCCTCAAAGAGAGCCCACCTGCACACAGAGAAAACTGACATCTCCCTGTTGTCTCTCCCCCCTTGGCGTTGAGGGGGAAAAGCCAACAACTAGGAAGGAGGAACCCGTGTTCCGGGCCTTCTCCGCTGGCCGGGCGTCCTCCAGGCCGGGCTGGAGATTGATGAGCCCACCAGCAACATGGACATCTTCCCTACAGTGGTCCAGCTGGCCGGGTCCCCGCTGCCTGGAGACAGGGACTGTGGCTCGGAGACTCTGGGGGTGGGCTCGGTCAGATCTCGCTGTCACCGGGGTCCTAGTCTGCCTGTGTGAGGCCGTGTCCCCTTCCGCTGGATGTGGTAGCCTCATCTAGGGATGGACTCACCAGCGGGTCCGGTGCCTGTAAACCCCCCTCTGCCAGTCCCGTTATCCCAGTGGGGAGGAAACCCGCAGGCAGTGATGTAGAGGGCAGCGTGGACAGGGCCCCTGGAACCTCCCAGGACCCTCCCACACATGGTCACCCCGTCCAGCGGGTCTTCATGGCAGCAGCGACACAGGCAGACGGCTCCCGGTTCCAGGCTCTTCTCCCAGCACGTCTTCATTTCGCTTCATTTCTCCCGTCCCAAATGCAATGCCTTTTCCTTCCACTTCAGCATAACTTCCTATATGTGACGTGGCCAGCGGTTCTGTCTCAAGTGTAATTACGTTGACAGACGGGGGTCATTCATTCTGGGCTGGTCTCAGTGTGGCCGGTTTTGCTGATGGTTTCCAGGTTTCTTCTTCTTTTTTTTTTTTTTCATTTTTCTGAAGCTGGAAACAGGGAGAGACAGTCAGACAGACTCCTGCATGCACCCGACTGGGATCCACCCGGCACGCCCACCAGGGGGCGACACTCTGCCCACCATGGGGCGATGCTCTGCCCATCCTGGGCGTCGCCATGTTGCGACCAGAGCCACTCTAGCGCCTGAGGCAGAGGCCACAGAGCCATCCCCAGCGCCCGGGCCATCTTTGCTCCAGTGGAGCCTCGGCTGCGGGAGGGGAAGAGAGAGACAGAGAGGAAAGTGCGGCGGAGGGGTGGAGAAGCAAATGGGCGCTTCTACTGTGTGCCCTGGCTGGGAATCGAACCCGGGTCCTCCGCACGCTAGGCCGACGCTCTACCGCTGAGCCAACCAGCCAGGGCTAGGTTTCTTCTGTAGGCACGTCTCCCCATCACACGTACACACACACACACACACACACACACGCACTCACACAGGCTCACACGAGAAGGGCTGCATCGTGCAGATCACTCGTTCTCAGATGCCGTGCTGTCCAGATCTGCAGACACCCTCTAATGATCAGGGAGCCCAAAGAGCTGCTGTTTATGTGGGTTTTTTTCTCTCCATGTTTATTGTGTTAGCACTGAAGCCAGAAAAGCCATTTTAAGACAGAAGAGCACCCAAACACAGGTTCCATGGGCTGGCAGAGGGATGACCCAGCACTGGCCATGAAGCTGCCACAAAAGTCCCCTGCATGCTGTGGGCCCATAGCCGAGAATGTTCCAGCCCTGAATGGCAGTAGTGCTGAGGTTGAGAATTACTGACTGAAAACTTATTGTTGTCATAGGAAACCTCATCAAGACTTTTCCATGAAAAACATTTGGACAGTATCCTCATATCTATCTATCTATCTATCATCTATCTATCTATCTATCTAATCTATCTATCTATGTATCTATCTATATTTGTGCCTATCTACCTACATAACTATCCACCCTCTTTCCTTCTTTCCTTCTTTCCTTCCTTCCTTCCTTCCTTCCTTCCTTCCTTCCTTCCTTCCATCCATCCATCCATCCAGCTATCATGCATCATCTATTCATCATCCATCCATCCATCCATCTATATAGATAGTTTCATCTACAAATTTGATACAGTGATATCTACTCTTCTGAAAGTAGCCTTAACTCTTTCCCACTACAACTCAGCTTCCCTGAGTTCTTTCTTGAACATTAAATTTATACTCCGCAGAAGAAACTCACTCAGAAGATTGGACAGAAGCTATTTAGACGAGCAGTTCAACAGGTGCCCTCACTCTTGTCTGTATGTTTGGTGGGAACGAGGGGACTTCTGTTTGGAAGAGCCGTAGCCTGCCACTACAACCTTGTAATTCTCAGCAAATGTTCTGTGTCTGGCGGGCGTATTCCTGACCCATCGGACCTTGGAGGGAGATGAGAAGGTCGTCACTGCAAGGTTTTGACTCAGGTATTCTGGGGTCACAGCTAAGGGATTCTTGCTTAGCAGAGCCTCGACGCGGCGGTGAGAATGATTGTCTAACTCGACCCCATGGCATGGCTATGAGATGTCTCTCTGCGGTGGATGTCTCTCCATGAGATGTCTCTCTCTTTCTGAATGAGTCTTTTGGATTTCTTTGCTTTCGTGTGAATATCACATAGGTAGCACACCAACACTGTGCCACAAAGGAACCTCTTTGTCAGGCCCATCAAAAACCTTCTCTTCTGTGCCCCTCCAAACCCTTTCCTTCTGTGATCTCCAAATCCTTCCCATGTGGGCCAGGCTAAGGCAGGTGGGAAGGACATTCCAAGTCGATGGTGCACTGGCTCTGAGCTGGAAGAGAGAGGGCACATGCACGGATAAAAGTCACAAATAACTGATCTTGTCTGATATACGAAGCTTCTTCCTGGGCCATGGGATCCTACCTGAACTTGGGGGAGGCCACTCCTTGGAAACAAATTGTTAACATCACTGTGGTTGCAATGAGTCCATAACCCAAGGGCATTCACCTCCCTCTCCAAGTTCTAAAAGATCTCAGTGAACACTTTCCACAGAATCACACAGACATTACTGGGAGCTCACACACTTGTGCCGCAGAGGCTGCTATCTGTGCAAACCTGGCTGCAACCTTGACTTTGTTTACAGAGCTCATCCCCTTGGAAAACAACGCTCCTCCTGGACAGTGTCTGAGCTCCAATTCTGCAAACCAGGCCACGATCACGGTCAGGTTTGATACCGTACCACCCGTAAGTGCTGTGCATGGGGAGTGTGGTGCCCCCAGGTCATTGCCACGGTTAAGGCCTGGCTTAACACGAAAAAGCTTGACCTCACTGGGCTGGGGCCCTTGGACTGGCTCCCTGCTGTTGGACGGCCATAGGGGAGAGGAAGGCTCAGTGCTGACCGGCCTCGGCGCTGAGACTGGCATCCCCGCCAGACAAGTACAGCAGGCTTTGCAAGGATTGCTCCCTTTTTGCAGAACGAGATGCTGGGGCAAAGTCGCATTAAAGCCCTTTTCAGAAACTCTCACAGGCTGGAAGTGGATGTCCCTGCATGCAGGTAGGAGACTGGAGGGGGAGTTGGCAGGGTTGCGAACAAGGCATTGCACTTGTCCGGGGACAGAATGGAGGCACAGCCCTAAGCCATGGGCTCGCACCTGCACCGGTCTCTTCTTTGCAACTAAGTTGGTAATATTTATCATTGTAATCAGCAGACTGCTGAGGTCAAAGGACTTGTTTGCGGCGACCTTAGCCGGGCCCCGCGGTCCTGCCGCTCGCCCTCGGCGCCCCCCCCCCCGGTCCAGGGGTCCCCTGCCCCCCGCACTGCCCTCGGGTTCGGTGGGGCCGCCCCGCACGCTCCCCCGGGTCCGGCGCCGGGCCGATCCTGTCCGACCGTGTCCCGGTTCGAAGCTCGGCCAGCAGCCTCCCGAGCAGCTTCTAGCGGTGGGTGGGGCCCGGCTGGAGTCCCGGGCGCGCGGTGGGCGCGGGGCGGAGTGTGTGCGGTCCGTGCGGTCCGGCTGAGACTCGGCGGAGGGCCCTCCGGGGACAATCTGAGGCTGGAGGGGGTAGGGAATCTGAGGGGGGGAGTGTAACCTGGGGGGCCTGAGGAGAGGGAGAGAAAGCACCGCTTTCCTGGGCGACGCGGTCCCCTTCCCTGTGGCAGCGCTCCGGCGGCGGGTCTGACGGGCCCCCAGGCGGGTGGGACTCGGGCTCGGACTCCGGGCTCCCCTGCGGGCCCCACGCCTCGGGCGGCGGCGGGCGCCGCGAGCCCCCTGCCCGGGCTCCTAGCGGCTGCTGCCCGCTCCCCTCCTCCTCTCCTGGCTCTGAGCAGCAGTGACACAACGTTCTGTAGAAATATGGGAAATGATTGTGAAAAGGAATGGATAAGATAGCGAATTGTTTCGTTACAACGTCTTCCGAGGTTGAGATGACGCAGATACATAAGAGGGAAAGAAAAGGACGCTGCTGCCCGTTTGGTTGAGAAGTCCGTCTGTTCTGTGGGGGTCGCTCCCTGCCTCCCTCCCGGGCTCTCCGGGAATCCGACTGCTCCGGGTATTAACCTGGCTTCATGTTTCTACATCGTGACTTCTGCAAGCGTTCGCGCCATGTTTTATACAGCAAGGGCGATGGCGCAGTTCAGGGCGGAGGGACGGCACACAGTTTAGGCAGCGCTGTCCCCCGTCTGGCCGATTTTGAGGTCTCTGAAATACCCCACAGGTGGTGGAAGTGCTGCTTTTGAGACCTCACGGGGGTTTTGGTTTGTCTGTTTATTCAGTGAGGGAGGAAGGCACAGACAGACTCCCGCATGCGCCTGGGATCCGGGATCCATCTTGCAAGCCAACTGGGGACGCTGCCCATGGCGGGGAGCGGTGGAGGGGGTAGAGGGGAAAAGGAGGTGGGGGGTGTTGCTCTGCTTTTGGGCAGTCAAGCCATTTTAGCACCTGAGGCAGAGGCCAGGGAGCCATCCTCAGTGCCTGGGCCAGCGGGATCCTGTAGCACCATGGCTGCAGGAGGGAAAGAGAGAGAGAGGCGAGAGGGAAGAGTGGAGAAGCAGGTGGACGCTTCTCCTGTGTGCCCTGACCAGGGGTCGAACCCAGGACTTTCACGTATTGGGCAGAAGCTGTACCACTGAGCCACCGGCCAGGGCCCCATAGGGGTTTTACAAACTGTTCAGTGTACGGACACACAGTTTTGTTTTAAAAAATTTTGGAATTGCCTCATTGTAACCTGCCCTCTTTTGCTGTGTGTTTCTTGCAGTTGGTTTTTGGGTGAGAGGCCGTGTTCATCCTTCAGCATTGCGGTAAGTGGAAGGCAAGTGAACTCATTTACCTTGGGAGCAGAATCTGCAAGTGACTTTTGGGAAATGTCTAAAAAAATGTCTTATAAACACTAGGTGGCTTTTTCTTCTTATATTATCAAAAATTTTCTATCGTAAAATATAAATAGGGTTCATTTTCAGTAAATTCATTTTGCAGGATTTTGAATTTACCAAATTATATTAACGAATTTTGCAAAATCTAGTCATGGTTGGGCTAAGAAAATGTTGCATGAACTTTATTTATCTTTGGGAAGAAGCAAAAGGGAAATAAAGTTTATGCTGTGCCTGTTATGGACCAGACATGATGCTGAGTGCATACTATGTCATTTGGTCTTCACATCCCTGTGAAGTAGATATCTGAACTTGACAGGTTCACAAATTGAGGGACAGAGAGATTAAGTCCCTGCCTAAAGCAAAATAGCAAAATTTGCAATTTGGTTTTCGATTTCAGTATTTCTTAAAGCCCAGTATTTGTATGATGGCTTGGTACTTGAGATTTGTTTACAAGAGATGGTTGTTGTATCTGCGTGTCCAGGTACATAGTGAGTCAGATTTACATGCTGTGACTTTGAGGACATGTGCCTGTGCTCCATGATGAATCGTTCTGTTGGGAGAACGTTGTAAATATCCAAATAATAAAGTAATACTAGCTAACAATGGGTGTCCTTGCTCTGCCAGTCATTGTTCTAAGCACTTAACATACGTTAATTTAATCCTCATAACTCCATCAAGTTGGTAGTGTTATATCTGATTTATAGAATTTTTTTTTAAAAAGCCACAGAGAAATTAAGTAAATTGTCTGAAATTACACAGCTAGTAAGTGGAGGAGCTTGGACCCAAACCCAGGTATTCTGAACCCAAGCCTAAGGTCTTAAATGTTTCTGAAGTTGTCCCTGTGTAACTAGCCGGTGTGTGAAAGTTACCGTAAAAGCAGTCAGGTGTGAGTGTTCTGGCACTAGGGAGAGCAGTGGCACTTCCAGACAGGGTGACATCGCACCTTTGCTTTGTGAAGAGGGAACTGGAATGAAGTCGGGGAATTGAATAGGTTTCCCAGGTGGAGTAATGACAGGTTGTCTCGGGGCAGAGGGTTTGAAAGGAGGGAGAGGTTCAGAATGCAAGATCGGTTGATTTGTGTGAATGGG
Source organism: Saccopteryx bilineata (assembly GCF_036850765.1). Classification (NCBI taxonomy): domain Eukaryota; kingdom Metazoa; phylum Chordata; class Mammalia; order Chiroptera; family Emballonuridae; genus Saccopteryx; species Saccopteryx bilineata. The sequence continues at coordinate 133,549,601 of NC_089502.1, forward strand.
CCACAGAGGTAGAAATTGAGTTGGTAGACTAAATGCTTGCTTCTGTGTCTAGCTACAGCCAGGATTTGCAGTATTATAACTATCCAGTAGAGAATTAATTGATTGTAAGTATATAACAGTGCTTGGCAAACTTTGTCTATAAAAGGCCAGATAGTATTTTATGCTTAGATTCGGGGGAGAAGTTGTAAGATGTGACCTCTGAGAGGTGTGGAGGCTTCTGAGTATACTTTGTAAGGACCTTAATAGGAGTTTGAATTTTATATTGTCACCGTTATAAAGAAATTCTTTGTGATTTGAATAATAAATAATATGTAAGGCACACGGACTCTGGAGGCAGACTACACCACACTTACTAGCAGTGAGACTTGGGGAAATTAGCTAAACTTTCTTTGCCTCAGATTTTTCTTAGGGAAAATGGCAATAATGATACAACCTTCCCTGTAGGGTTGTCGGGAGTAACACATCTAGTAGGGCTTAGAAAACACTGCCTGGCAGAGTAAGCAGTAAAATATCTCTTAGGTATTCTTATCTCTACCTTGTGGTATATTCCAGATTTTCTATAGTGAATCCATATTTAATGAAAATTACATATATAAATCTATAAAGCAAAACTGTTAAAAAAAATACAGTGAGAGTATAAAATACTATTAGAGTTGGAAAACTTGCGCTTGCTGTTCTCATTCTGGGAGAGTTCAAGTAGAGGTGCATGATTCAAGTAGAGCTGATTTTGTAAGAGCAGAACTTGAGAAGTGACTTGAACACCCATGAGTAGGGACTGGTTAAACAAATCACGGGTATCTGCATGGTAGGAAACGAAGCAGTAGTTAAAATGACAGCGGTGTATGTAAAAATACTGGTTTTGGAAGCCTTCTTCCACTGTGAACTGATCCCCTGCAGGGGTTCCTGTACAAAAGCAGTGAGGATCCTGTTCTCTCCTTTTCAGCATTTACTCTGTAGCTTTTATATTGTGAAGCATTCACTTCACTCTTGGGAGTGTGTTTGATCCTGATTTTTATTCCTCTGTGTGGGGAATACAGCCCTTCAGATTTTAAAGGTTTATTCTAAATCACGAACGGAAAATTTCTAAAGTTCACCCTGTACTCCAGTTCAGTTTGAGTTGGCATTGTGAGAACGTGCATCCTAAGTTTATTAATGCAGCTGTTAGAGTAACTTGTATGCGTTCTTTTCAGGAGTAGGTTTACCAGTCCTAGGTGACCAAGCACTGTCACAAGTAAGCCCTCCAGTGAGTTTCAAACACTTAGGCCCACCTCAGAGAAGTGGAGTTGCTCCTGTTGCACCAAGATGTCTAGCTGCTCCAGTGAAGACGACGTGGTTTGTATTTCACATTAAAAAAAATCTGTTCTTGTCTTTTTCTCGAGCCGTATTTCTTTTCTAAATTGAATTTCATTTCACAGAGAAATGCAGAGATCGTAAGCATACAGTTCATGAGTTTGTCAGTGATCTCTAAAGCTGTGTGAACATTCACGCACAAGTTCCTTTGTAACCAGATCCTGACACTCCTTTTTGGTAAATGCTCAGGAGCTGAATTGCTAGGTCACAGGGTTGATGTGATTATAACTTTATGAGAATCTTCCAGTTTTTCAAAGTGGTTGTGGTCTTTTACATTCTGTCCCATTCTGTGCTTCTTGATCTCTGAAGTGGAATAAAAACACACATTTTTAAGCTATATGTAATTTGGCTTAACAGAAAACACATTACTTACGTAAAGATGTGGATATTCCTGCCACCTAAGTGGTATAGGCCATTTTCTTTAACTTCCTTAGTCTTAATGTTTTTCACACTTGGAGATAATGTTAACCATTTACAAAGAGTTATTTTTCTGACATAATTATTTGAAAGTACTTGGAAAAGCATAAAGCAGTATATGCAAGGGTAAGTTTGTAATCATCTATAGCAGTTCCATATTATTTTGATTATATCTTTGAAACAGACATGCATAGCTTCAAAGTATGTTTATTTTAAAATTATCCTTACAGTTCATAATTTATTCTTTGAATAAAGAGTTATTAAATGAAATTAAATAGTTATTTACTATGCACTCATTTAAAACATTCCAAAAATATTTAAAGTAATTTAGGGATTAATTTATCAAGAAAAAAGGTAAGGGATTGAGAAATACAGATTGGTAGTTACAAAGTAGTCATGGGAATGTAAAATACAGCCTAGGGAATATAGTCAATAGTATTGCAATAAGTATGTATGCTGCCAGGTGGGTTCTGGAAGTATCAAGGGGTCACTTTGTAAAAGTATATCATTGTCTAACCACTGTGGTGTGTGCACCTGAAACTAATATCAAACAATATTGAATGTAAACTGGAATTGAAAAAAAAATTTTAAGTGCTCTTGGGGGAAAAAAGAAAATGAAAGCCTTGGCTAAAAAAAAGGAATTATGTAGTGTGACCAGGGAGTAGCACAGTGGGTAGACCTGGGACCCTGGGAGCCCGTGTTCGAAACCCCGAGGTCACTGGCTTAAGCTCAGGCTCATCTGGCTTGTCGGCTTGAGCGTGAGATCATAGACATGACCCCATGGTCGCTGACTTGAGCCCCAAGATCGCTGGCTTGAATCCCAAGGTCACTGGCTCAGCTGGAGGCTTGCGGTCAAGGCACGAATGAGAAGCAATCATTGAACAACTAAAAAACTGCCATAACTGCAAGCTGATACTTTTTATCTCTCTCTCTCTGCCTGCCTGTCTCTCTCTCTTTCAAAAAAATTGTGTAGAAATACCTAGAATTGAAGAAGTTTTATGATTATTGTTTTGCTAGCAATAATTACCTTATGTGCTATTAATTAAAGCTTTGTTAATCAGAAAAATAGAAGTTTAATAAAAATTAAAAGAAAGGAGGTACTTAAGTGTATCATATTTTGTCCACAGAGTGGCACTGTTGGGTGATTTAAAAATCAAAAGTCATGTAACATGGTTCTTTGTGATGAGAATTTTTTTTTTTTTTTTTTTTTTTTGTATTTATTTTTTCCGAAGCTGGAAACGGGGAGAGACAGTCAGACAGACTCCCGCATGCGCCCGACCGGGATCCACCCGGCACGCCCACCAGGGGGCGACGCTCTGCCCACCAGGGGGCGATGCTCTGCCCCTCCGGGGGGTCGCTCTGCCGCGACCAGAGCCACTCTAGCGCCTGGGGCAGAGGCCAAGGAGCCATCCCCAGCGCCCGGGCCATCTTTGCTCCAATGGAGCCTTGGCTGCGGGAGGGGAAGAGAGAGACAGAGAGGAAGGAGGGGGGGGTGGAGAAGCAGATGGGTGCTTCTCCTGTGTGCCCTGGCCGGGAATCGAACCCGGGACCCCTGCACGCCAGGCCGACGCTCTACCACGGAGCCAACCGGCCAGGGAAATAGAATTTATTTTATTTTATTTTATTTTATTTTTATTATTATTTATTCATTTTAGAGAGGAGAGAGAGAGGGGAGAGAGAGACAGGGGGGAGGAGCTGGAAGCATCAACTCCCATATGTGCCTTGACCAGGCAAGCCCAGGGTTTCGAACCGGCGACCTCAGCATTTCCAGGTCGACGCTTTATCCACTGCGCCACCACAGGTCAGTGATGAGAAATATTTGCTGTTACAGCAGTTCTTGTGCCAGATTACTAGACTTGTCTTTCTACCCTGAGGCACACAAAAGGTTAAGCTTGATGGAAATGAATTCTTAAGTGTAGTTGGGTTAATGAGAAAAAGTTTTGTAAGTACTTCTTTTCTGGTCACCATAGCAGTTACTTACAATGGACAGAGTCCTTTAATACCACAGATAGGCTTTTGGAGTTTCTTGAGAGTGAAATTGAAGTCCTCAATTTTTCTTTTGGTTCCATCTTTCACATTTCCTTTTAATTTATTAATCTTCCTTCAATTATAACTCGAATATCTACTTGTGATGATGATAATGGCGTTCTTTATGCATTTGAAGCAAATACTGCAAATACCCCTGTAGGTAATGTAAATTGACATTTGCCTAATATAGTAACATTTATCCATTTTAAAGAGAAAAATGTAAGTTCTTTATATCCTGTAGAGTGCCTAAACCATACCCAAGAAAGGATTACTCTCCTGAATTTCTTTACCTCCTTTCAGTAAACAATAAACATTTAAGAATTTTACTGCCCTCTTTTCCTTATATGGTAGGAAATTGAGAGCAATACTCATATTCAGTGCAAAGCTCTTTAACTGTTGATCCTTCTAATATAATAAGTTATTTTTTAATCCTTCTATTAAGTAATATTAATCATGTCTATTATCATATTAATGTAAAGATTTTTTAAATAACTTTTTTATTAATTTTAATCAGGTGACATCAATAAATCAGAGTACATATGTTCAAAGAAAACATGTCCAGGTTACGTTGTCATTCAATTATGTTGCATACCCATCACCCAATGTCAGATTATCCTCCGTCACCTTCTATCTAGTTTTCTTTGTGCCCCTCCCCTCCCCCTCCCCCCAACCACCACACTCTTGTCCATGTCTCTTAGTCTCGTTTTTATGTCCCACCTATTTTGTTTTTCTACAGAGACAGAGAGAGGGGCGGATAGGACAGATAGACAGGAAGGGAGAGAGAAGAGAAGCATCAACTCTTTGTTGCAGCACCCCAGCTGCTCACTGATTGCTTTCCCACATGTACCGACCAGGGGTAGAGGTGGGGGGTCTACAGCAGACCAAGTGACCCCTTGCTTAAGCCAGCAAACCTGGGATCAACCTGGTGAGCCTTGCTCAAACCAGACGAGCCCGTACTCAAGCCAGGGACCTCTGGGTTTCAAACCTGGGTCCTCCGTGTCCCAGTCTAATGCTCCATCCACTGTGCCATCACCTGGTCAGGCGTAAAGGGTTTTGTTTTTGTTTTTTTCATTTTGTCTCTGCTTTAGATTAAGACTACTGAAACAAATTTAGTGAAAAAATATTTAAATAAATATAAAGAATTTTTTATACTTGTTTTCAGTTTGGCTATTTCAGAAGTAAACCATTTACACTTAACATTTAAAATCTTAACAGCAAAGCGTTCAGCCTTCCACATTGTATGAAGAGCGAGAAAAACTAATTGAAGATATGCTGAAATGTTGCCAGGTTCAAAAGTTCTGTCTGTCAAATATAGTGTTCTAAAATATTTATATTAAGCTGAAATGCTCTGTCATATAAAGTATACAATTAATTGAAATTTTGTTGTGTTAAATTACTTATGATTATCACACTATTGTGATCATTTTTTAAAATTTTCTAGTTTAATTATATAGTATCTCCAGGTGAAATTTTCAAAATAGTAATATGTAGATTTTATATAACTTTTTAAAAAGTCCTTAACTGATCAACTGTTATGTCTTTTTCATCTAGATCAGGGGTAGTCAACCTTTTTATACCACCACCCACTTTTGTATCTCTGTTAGTAGTAAAATTTTCTAACTGCCCACCAGTTCCACAGTCATGGTGATTTATAAAGTAGGGAAGTCACTTTACTTTATAAAATTTATAAAGCAGAGCCCTGGCCGGTTGGCTCAGCGGTAGAGCGTCGGCCTGGCGTGCGGGGGACCTGGGTTCGATTCCTGGCCAGGGCATATAGGAGAAGCGCCCATTTGCTTCTCCACCCCCGCCCCCCTCCTTCCTCTCTGTCTCTCTCTTCCCCTCCCGCAGCCAAGGCTCCATTGGAGCAAAGATGGCCTGGGCGCTGGGGATGGCTCCTTGGCCTCTGCCCCAGGTGCTAGAGTGGCTCTGGTCGTGGCAGAGCGGCGGCCCGGAGGGGCAGAGCACCGCCCCCTGGTGGGCATGCCGGGTGGATCCCGGTCGGGCGCATGCGGAAGTCTGTCTGACTGTCTCTCCCTGTTTCCAGCTTCAGAAAAATACAAAAAAAAAAAAAATATAAAGCAGAGTTGCAGCAAGTTAAAGCATATAATAATAATTACTTACCAAGTACTTTATGTCAGATTTTTGCTGTTTGGCAGAATAAATCTTTATGAAACAACTTACTATAGTTAAATCTATCTTTTTATTTATACTTTGGTTGCTCTGCTACCACCCACCATGAAAGCTGGAACGCCCACTAGTAGGCAGTAGGGACCAGGTTGACTACCACTGATCTAGATCATTCAGTAGTGAGTTAATTTTCCCTACAAAATTTTCAAAGGAAATTGGCTGATTTGGGTGAAATTTGGTGTTTGACTAAATGCATTTTAAGATACCTTAATTGGGCCCTGGCCAGTTGGCTCAGTGGTAGAGCGTCGGCCTGGTGTGCAGGAGTCCCAGGTTCGATTCCCGGCCAGGGCACACAGGAGAAGCGCCCATGTGCTTCTCCACCCCTCCCCCTCTCCTTCCTCGCAGTATCTCCCTTCCCCTCCCGCAGCCAGGGCTCCATTGGAGCAACGTTTGCCCAGGTGCAGAGGATGGCTGTGTGGCCTCTGCCTCAGGCGCTAGAATGGCTCTGATTGCGTCAGAGCGACGCCCCAGATGGGTAGAGTATCTCTCCCTGGTGGGCATGCTGGGTGGATCCCGGTCAGGCACATGCGGGAGTCTGACTGCCTCCCCGTTATCAACCTCAGAAAAATACAAAAAAAAAAAAAAAAAAAAAAGATACCTTAATTGAAACAAAGTGACAATCCACCAGTGTTTTTAAAAGAGTATATCTGACATAGGTTTAAGAGGATTTTGTCAAAATTAGCATGCTGGTAGAGATTGATAGAAGTATGTAATTATCAAGGATTTTGTGAGTTGCATTCCTAGAGGTAAATGAACATTTATAAATGTTTCTTAGCTATCAAGTGTCATGAATAAAATGAGCTGACATACTTTGAAAAGTAAAGACTATGTCTCTCATTGTTCTTCCTGAGAACAGAACTGGGATGCTGAGCAAGTCTCCTGGGGAAGATGCACAGAGGGTGGGTGGGCCACAGGGGGCGGGAGTGGGCTCTGAGGTTGAGCAGGGCTGTGCTGGCCTGTTTTACAGAAGCATCCACGACGAGGACCTCGGTGGACACTGCTCTGCCAGGGCCTCTGAGCAATTGTGCAGGACGTGGTGGGATGTAGCTTCTAGGCTCAGAAGTGCTCAGGTCCCAAAGTCACAGCCCTGGCATGGGCCATAAGGGACCCCTCTGTTTCTCCTAGTGCGTTAGCACTCTCCTTTCTTCAACTCCTTCCCTTTCTGGTCTAGACCACAAGGCGCAGCACTTCCATCTTTTCTTTCTGACCCTTGCCCAGCATGCTGTTTGGTAAAACCGCAGCCCTGCCCAGACTGGGAAGCCGAGGGGAGGACATCGCTGGGCCTGTCCACTGCCTGGTAATCCTTCAGCAGCTCTCTGGTCAGCTCCCCTTGCCACCCCCCCCATGTGCTCCAGGCACCCCCATCCTTGCCTCTTGTTTAATGGAATGGGGGGCGTGGAGCAGAATCCCCCCAAGTCCTGATTCCTCTCCCATAGCCAACAGACGTGCCTGGGATCCCTTCCTCTGTGAGGCTGACACCTGCTGGTGTCTGCATTGGACCCTCTTTCCCTGTGCTCGGACACCTTCTGTCATGGGCCATCTCTCTCGTCCCTTCAGACTCCGTGCTGTCACTCTCAGCATACTGTCCCACAGTCTTAAAATACCATTTTTAGCCACCCATCCCCTTTTGCTGTCATCCCTCCTCCTTCCCTTGATAACCCAGCTCTTGGCTACCAATTATGCTCACTATAGAAGCATCTGACTTCCTGTTTTCTCTCTGGGTAGTTTAGAATACACTGTTCTTTCTGCCCTATGACCTTCCATGCATCTTTTCCTAGTGGCACCTCCTCATGTTTTAATTCTCAACGTAGACATTTGCTTTTCTGAAGAGACCTGCCAGCCTGGATTAGACCTTGTCTTCTGTGCACGCTAGCCTCCTGTTCTTCCCTGTGTCATACCAGGCATCGTAGTAATGTTAGTAGGCGGTTTGAGCGCTATTATTGGACCATTTATCGTGTGGTAATGTTATTAGGTTAGTATGAGCATCATGCTGTAGCACCTTGCTTTGCCCTCAAGAGAACTCAGAGATCTTGATCCTGACTCTCTCCACGAGGAAATTAACCCTTGCTCCAGGCTGTTAATTACTTTCTCCGTTGAAATCATCTCTCTACTTGTCTGTCTCCAGCTAAAGTGGGAGTTCCTTAGGACAGGAGCTGGTTGGTTTGTTTTTCCTTCAGTCCCTGCTTCCCGCTTCTAGCAAAGTAGTTCTGATAGGTGGTGGGCCCTCAGTAAATGTGTATTGGAATGAGATCGTGAGGAAAAGGATCTGGCCTGTGATTTAAGTGTATTTTTTGCCTGACTGAAATTTCTGTGTGTTTCAAGAATCCTCAGGCTCTATCTAGTCACTTCCCTGATTGGCATGTAGGGGATGTGTACTGGGTTATTGTTGATTGCATGAATTTAAAATGCTTTGAAGCCAGGAGTCACATTTGACCTATCTGGCTCACTGTTCTTTTTTTTTTTTTTTTTCCTCTTTTCTAATTTTATTTTTTTTAATGGGGTGACATCAATAAATCAGGATACATATATTCAAAGATAACAAGTCCAGGTTATCTTGTCGTTCAATTATGTTGCATATCCATCACCCAAAGTCAGATTGTCCTCTGTCACCTTCTATCTAGTTTTCTTTGTGCCCCTCCCCCTCCCCCTTTCCCTCTCCCATTCCCCCCTCCCCCCCGTAACCACCACACTCTTATCAATGTCTCTTAGTTTCACTTTTATGTCCCACCTACGTATGGAATAATGCAGTTCCTGGTTTTCTCTGATTTACTTATTTCAGTTCGTATCATGTTATCAAGATCCCACCATTTTGCTGTAAATGTTCCGATGTCATCATTTCTTATGGCTGAGTAGTATTCCATAGTGTATATGTGCCACATCTTCTTTATCCAGTCATCTATTGACGGGCTTTTTGGTTGTTTCCATGTCCTGGCCACTGCTGGCTCACTGTTCTTTCTGGAGTGGAATGCCTGTTAGTTCATGTCATCATCACATGAAAAGAGGTTCTTTGACTTTTCAACCGATTTGAACATTTAGTTCTTGAAATAAATAGTACCTTCCTTGATTTAAAATGACTTACGTCACATTTGTAAATGTGATGTGTTAAAGGAATTGTGGCACATTTATATTTCAGATTAATAGTTCTTAAAGCTCCTATAGGACGTGGAGTAGTGACGTAGGAGTTTGGGGCTCCTTATGCCAGCCCGTTGGGCTCCATGTCACCAGCAAGGAGTTGTCAAGTGGAATACGACATTTCTGATGGCTGGTGAACTTTCTTTGTTCCTAGCAGGCAAAATGTAGTTTAATGGTCTGTTCTTATATGTTACTTTTATTTTGACGTAGAACTTGTTACTAGATTGTATTATTACTGGTCAACCACGGTACAGTTGGTACCCTGAAGAAGAAGTTGACTGCCATTAATACAGAGTTTCTAAAAACTTGCTGTTTGCATGGTAAATTAATAGAGGAAAATCAGGTAAGTGTCCTAAAATCTTTTTCACAATTGTAATTCTCTGGTTTCTGAAGAAGCTTATTTATTAGAAGTGAGCAAGAGCTAATAAGTATGTGAGATTGTTGGGCTGATCCATACTTGATGTAGCAACAGATGGGAGACTAAACTTCTAAGAATAATGCTGAAGTTTAGGTTTGAGAAATGTGTTCACAATGGGCATTTTTATGTTTGTAACCATTATGTATAAAATGCAATTAAAAGGTAGGGTTAAAAAGGAATAAAAATCATATAATCAAAAAGAACATTAGTCTTTAACAATAGAAAGCAATGATGCATGAATAATAAGTATTAATGTATTTACTACTTTATTTCCTTTTTTATTATAAATTTTCATTAATTGTAATGGGGTGACATTAATAAATCATTGTACATATGTTCAAAGAAAAACATCTCCAGGTTATCTTGTCATTCAATTATGTTGCATACCTGTCACCCAAAGTCAAATTGTCCTCTGTCACTTTCTATCTGGTTTTCTTTGTGCCCCTCCTCCTCCCCTTCCCCCTCTACCCCCATAACCACCACACTCTTTTCCATGTCCCTTAGTCTCATTTTTATGTCCCACCTACGTATGGAATAATGCAGTTCTTAGTTTTTTCTGATTTACTTTTTTCACTCCGTATAATGTTATCAAGGTCCATCCATGTTGTTTTAAATGATCCGATGTCATCATTTCTTATGGCTGAGTAGTATTCCATAGTGTATATGTGCCACATCTTTTTTATCCAGTTATCTATTGAAGGGCTTTTTGGTTGTTTCCATGTCCTGGCCACTGTGAACAATGCTGCATTGAACATGGGGCTGCATGTGTCTTTATGTACCAATGTTTCTGAGTTTTGGGGGTATATACCCAGTAGAGGGATTGCTGGGTCATATGGTAGTTCTATTTTTAGTTTTTTGGGGAACCACCATACTTTCTTCCATAATGGTTGTATTACTTTACATTTCTACCAACAGTGGATGAGGGTTCCTTTTTCTCCACAGCCTCTCCAACACTTGCTATTACCTGTCTTGTTGATAATAGCCAATAAAACAGGTGTGAGGTGGTATCTCATTGTAGTTTTGATTTGCATTTCTCTAATAACTAATGAGGATGAGCATCTTTTCATATATCTGTTGGTCATTTGTATTTCTTCCTGGGAGAAGTGTCTGTTCATGTCCTCTTCCCATTTTTTTATTGGATTGTTTGTTTGTTTGTTGTTGAGTTTTATGAGTTCTTTGTATATTTTGGATATTAGGCCCTTATCTGAGCTGTTGTTTGGAAATATCATCTCCCATTTTGTTGTATGTCTGTTTATTTTGTTGTCAGTTTCTCTTCCTGTACAAAAACTTCTTAGTCTGATGTGGTCCCATTCATTTATCTTTACCTTCACTTCCCTTGCCTTTGGAGTCAAATTCATAAAATGCTCTTTAAAACCAAGGTCCATGAGTTTAGTACCTATGTTTTCTTCTATGTACTTTATTTTCTCAGGTCTTATATTTAGGTCTTTGATCCATTTTGAATTAATTTTACTACAAGGGGACAAACTATAGTCGAGTTTCATTCTTTTGCATGTGGCTTTCCAGTTTTCCCAGCACCATTTGTTGAAGAGGCTTTCTTTTCTCCATTGTGTTGTTGCCCCCTTTATCGACTATATATATGTGTGTGTGTTTTTATTTCTGGACTTTCTATTCTGTTCCATTGGTCTGAGTGTCTATTTTTCTGCCAATACCATGTTGTTTTGATTGTGGTGGCTCTATAATATAATTTGAAGTCAGGTATTGTAATGCCCCCCAGCTTCATTCTTTTTCCTTAGGATTGGTTTAGCTCTTTGGGGTTTTTTATAGTTCCTCATAAATCTGATGATTTTTTGTTCCATTTCTTTAAAAAATGTCATTGGAATTTTGATGGGAATTGCATTAAATTTGTATATTGCTTTGGGTAATATGGTTATTTTGATTATATTTATTCTTCCTATCCAAGAACAGGGAATATTTTTCCATTTCATTGTATCTTTTTCGATTTCCCTTACCAATGCTTTGTAGTTTTCGTTATATAGGTCCTTTACATTCTTTGTTATGTTTATTCATAGCTATTTTTTTTGTTGTTGTTGCACCCGTGAAGGGGATTATTTTTTCATTTCTTATTCTAATGTTTCCTTTTGGCATATAGAAAGGCTATGGACTTTTGTATATTAATTTTGTATCCTGCAACCTTACTGTATTGGTTTATTTTTTCTAGTAATCTTTTTGTGGAGTGTTTGGAGTTTTCGATGTATAAGATCATATCATCTGCAAAAAGTGAAACCTTTACTTCTTCTTTTCTGATATGGATGCCTTTTATTTCTTTATCTTGTCTGATTGCCCAGGCTAGAACTTCTAGCACCACGTTAAATAAGAGTGGAGAGAGTGGACAACCGTGCCTATTTCCTGATTTAAGGGGGAAAGTCCTCAGTTTTATGCCATTTAATATGATGTTAGCTGATGGTTTATCATATATGGCCTTTATCATGTTGAGATATTTCCCTTCTAAACCCATTTTGTTGACCGTTTTAAACAAAATTGTGTTGTATTTTATCGAATGCCTTTTCTGCATCTATTGATAAGATCATGTGGTTTTTGTTCTTTGTTTTGTTGATATGGTGTATTACGTTAACCATTTTACGTATGTTGAACCATCCTTGAGATTCTGGGATGAATCCCACTTGATCATGATGTATTATTTTTTTAATATGTTGTTGTATTTGATTTGCCAGTATTTTGTTTAGTATTTTAGCATCTGTATTCATTAGAGATATTGGTCTGTATTTTTCTTTTCTTGTGCCATCCTTGCCAGGTTTCGGTATGAGGGTTATGTTGGCCTCATAAAATGTGTTTGGAAGTATTGCTTCTTCTTCAATTTTTGGGAAGACTTTGAGTAGAATAGGAACCAAGTCTTCTTTGAATGTTTGATAGAATTCACTAGTATAGCCGTCTGGGCCTGAACTTTTATTTTGGGGGAGGTTTTTAATAGTTTTTTCTATTTCCTCCCTGCTTATTGGCCTGTTTAGGCTTTCTGCTTCTTCATGACTCAGTCTAGGAAGGTTGTATTGTTCTAGGAATTTATTCATTTCTTCTAGATTGTTGAATTTGGTGGCATATAGTTTTTCATAGTATTCTACAATAATTCTTTGTATATCTTTGATATCTGTGGTGATTTCTCCTCTTTCATTTTGTATTTTGTTTTTATGAGTCCTTTCTCTTTTTTCCATGTTGAGTCTTGCCAAGGGTTTGTCAATTTTGTTGATTTTTTCAAAGAACCAGCTCCTTGTTTTATTAATTTTTCTGTTCTCTTTCATTTATTTCTGCTCTGATTTTTATTATTTCCTTTCTTCGGCTGGTTTTGGGTTGTCTTTGTTCTTCTTTTTCTAGTTCCTTAAGGTGTGAAGTTAAGTGGTTTACTTGGGCTCTCTCTGGTTTGTTCATATAGGCCTGAAGTGATATGAACTTCCCTCTTATTACTGCTTTTGCTGCATCTCTTTTTCTGATATGTTGTATTGTCATTTTCATTTGTCTGTATATATCTTTTGATCTCTGTGCTTATTTCTTCTTTGACCCTCTCATTTTTTAAAAGTATGTCATTTAGTTTTCATATTTTTGTGGGTTTTTTAACCTCTTTTTTGCAGTTGAGTTCTAGTTTCAAGGCTTTATGATTAGAAAATATGCTTGGTACAATTTCAATTTTCTGAATTTGCTGATGTTATTTTTGTGACTCAACATATGGTCAATTCTTGAGAATGTTCCATGTACACTAGAGAAAAATGTTTACTCTGTCACTTTGGGATGAAATGTCCTGTAAATGCCTATCATATCCAATTGCTCTTGTGTTTTGTTTAAGGCCAATATTTCTTTATTGATTTTCTGTTTGGATGAACGATCTAGAGCTGTCAGCGGCGTATTGAGGTCTCCAAGTATGATTGTATTTTTGTCAGTTTTTGTTTTTAGGTCAGTCAGTAGCTGTCATATATTTTGGTGTTCCTTGTTTTGGTGCATATATATTAAGAAATGTTATGTCTTCTTGATTCAGTGTCCCCTTAATCATTATGACATGACCATTTTTGTCTCTGATTACTTTTGTTGTCTTGTGGTCAGCATTGTTAGATATGAGTATTGCTATACCTGCTTTTATTTGGATGTTATTTGCTTGGAGTATTGTTTTCCAGCCTTTCACTTTGAATTTGTTTTTATCCTTGTTGCTTAGATGTGTTTCTTGTAGGCAGCATACAGTTGGATTTTCTTTTTTAATCCATTCTGCTACTCTGTGTCTTTTTATTGGTGAGTTTAATCCATTTACATTTAGTGTAATTATTGACACTTGAGGGTTCCCTATTGCCATTTTATATATTGCTTTCTGTTAGTTTTTTATCTTGTTTGATTCTTCTCTCTTGTTTTTCTATCATTTGTTTTTGTTTGGTTCTAATCCATAGTTCTTTCCTCTATTACTCCTTTTTTTTTTTCTGAAGCTGGAAACGGGGAGAGACAGTCAGACAGACTCCCGCATGCGCCCGACCGGGATCCACCCGGCACGCCCACCAGGGGTGATGCTCTGCCCACCAGGGGGTGATGCTCTGCCCCTCCAGGGTGTCGCTCTGCCATGAGCAGAGCCACTCCAGTGCCTGGAGCAGAGGCCAAGGAGCCATCCCCAGCACCCGGGCCATCCTTGCTCCAATGGAGCCTCGGCTGCAGGAGGGGAAGAGAGAGACAGAGAGGAAGGGGGGGGGTAGAGAAGCAAATGGGAACTTCTCCTATGTGCTCTGGCCGGGAATTGAACCCGGGTCCCCCGCACGCCAGGCCGACGCTCTACCGCTGAGCCAACCGGCCAGGGCCTGTTACTCCCTTTTTTAAGTCATGTGCTTCTTTGGTGTTTTTTTCAAGTGTGGTTACCATTAAGTAATGTAAAGGGTACCTACCATGTTCATTATAGTACACTATCTTATGAGTGCTTCTGCATTCCATCATCCTTTGCTACTGTTAATCTTCGTCCTCTCCCCTTTTTCTGTTTTTGTTGTTATAGTTTAAATTTGGTTTTATTGTTTTCTTGGTGGACCTTTTACTTGTGGTTTTCTTTTGTTTCGTCCTTTGTATCTGGGTGGAAAACCCTCTTTAGTATTTCCTGAAGTGGGGGTTTTCTGATGATAAATTCCCTCATCTTTTCTGTATCTGTGAATGTTTTTATTTCTCCTTCATATTTGAAGGATAGCTTTGATGGGTATAGTATTCTTGGGTGGAAGTTCCTCTGTTTCAGAACTTTAAATATTGGGGTCCACTCTCTTCTAGCTTGTAGAGTTTCTGCTGAGAAATCTGATGATAATCTAATAGGCCTTCCTTTATATGTTGTATTCTTCTTTTCCCTGGCTGCCTTGAGAATTTTTTCTTTGTCGTTGGTTTGTGCCAATTTCACTATGATTTGCCTTGGAGTAGGTTTGTTGGGATTAAGAAAACTCGGTGTTCTGTTTGCTTCTTGAATTTTAGGCTTTAGTTCTTTCCACAGGCTTGGGAAGTTCTCATCTATTATTTGTTTGTATATGTTCTCCATTCCATTTTCTTTCTCTTCTCCTTCTGATATACCTATTATTCTTATGGTACTCTTTTTGATGGAGTCAGACAATTCCTGTAGGGCTTTCTCATTTTTTAAAAATTCTTGAGTCTCTCTCTTCTTCTCTCTGTTGTGCCTCAAGTTGCTTGTCTTCTATGTCACTAATCCTCTCTTCTATCTGGCCTGTTCTATTAGCTAAGCTTGTTACCTCATTTTTTCAGTTCATGAATTGAGTTTTTCATCTCTGTTTGATTTGTTTTCATAGTTTTAATTTCCTTGGTAATATATTCTTTGTGTTCATTGAGTTGTTTTTTGAGCTCCCTAAGTTTTCTTTTTGTGTTTTATTGTATATCTGTGAGTATTTTTAGGATTTCTATTTTAAATTATCTGTCATTTAACTCTTAAGGTTTCCAATCTGTTAAATTATTTTTCTATAGATTTTTCTCATCTATCTGTGCTACATCTCTGTCTTTTGTATCCATGATATTCGATTTCCTTTTCCTTAATGGCATCTGAGGGTGGTCTTGTTAATACCACTAATGATAATTAATAAAAAATAAAAAATAAAAAAAGACAACAATAAAATATAATTAAAAATTATTATTATTTCTTTTTTTCCTTTTTTCTTTCCCTCTTTGAGAAAATACCTTGAAAAACTGAGAATTATATTGTGGTAAATGGAACAAAAACTACCTATAACGGAGGGCCTGAGTTAGGGAGAAGTGATAAAGGGGCAAAAAGTAGGTAGGGACCCACAAAATGCAAAAAAGGAAAAAATTTGGATCAAGAATAAAATAACTTGCTTGTAAATGATGGTCCACTGAGAGATATAGTGAAAGGGACAAGAGAGAAACAGAAAAAAGGAAAAAATACTATTGTATTAAGTGGAACAAAAACTACATAGAATGGAGAGCCAGGGTTGGGGGGGCGTGCTGATGAGTTAAAAAGTGAAGTAAAAAGCACACAAAATGCCACAAAGAAAAAATTTGAATCCAAAATAAAATAATTTGTTCGTGAGTGAGGATCAAATAAGAGGAAAAGTAAAGGAGAAAAGGAGAAACTAAGAGAGGGCGAAAAAAGAAAAAGGGAAAAAAGAATAAAAAGGAAAGAGTTAAGGCTTTTGAAGTGTAACCCTCATAGAGAGAAAGAAAAAAGAAAAAAAAAGGGAAATGTAACACTTATGGGTAATGTTGTTCAAGATGAAGAGAAAAGAATAAGATGAGCAGAGAATAAAAGGACCGAGGTGGAAGAAGAAAAAAAAAAAAAGATAAGAATATGAAAGAAACAAAAAAAGTGGAAAAATTATAAAGACTGTGGATTTTTCTTGATTTTGAGAGGTTTTCTTCTTCCTTTTTCTTTCCTCTTCCTCCTCCTAGTCAGTGGCTCTGTACCCCAGGCTCTGCCCCTGTGGCATGTTTAGGTAGAAATTTGCTGTTGATGTGTCTCTATGGCGATGTCATATACTAGGCCTCAGTCTCGATGGTAGTCGGGGCTTGTTAGCATTTGCAGGCTTCAACAATGGGAGAGTCTATTTTTTCAGAGCCTCTCTCCTAGTCTCTCCTTCCTGAATTAGCAGCCTGATGATCCAGCTATGGGGTTGCCGCTGCCACTGCCTGGAGAGTAAGAGGCTCAAAGAGCTGACAGATCCCCACTCTATCCCCACTCAGCGCAGAGCTCTGGGTAAGGCTCTTGTCAGTCAGAGCAGCCAGTGTAATTAGGCAGAGCTGGGAGTTAGTTGCCCTCAAGGTGTCTTTCTGTGAGCCTTCAGGCGTGTCCAGTATGCATCAGCACTCTGTGGGACCACTCTCCCCAGGCTTTTTGCACTTTGTAACCTGTATTGGCTGGTAAGAAGATGCCCTAGTCGCTGCCTGCAGAACAGGAGGTTTTAAAAGCTGCCAAGTCCCTCTTTTTAGTGTACAGCCCTGAGTATGAAAGCTCTGCCCATCAGAGCCACCAGCTTAAGCAGGTAGGGGGCATATTGACTTCTGTTCAGTTTCCCAGGTATATCTAGTTAAATTTGCCTTAGCAGTCTGTAGGATTGCTTTCTGCAGGCTTCTTTCTTATTAAAAAGCCTACAGCTTATCCTGTCTAACTTCTTCAGTGCTCTCTGAGTCTTGTTCCGTAGGAATGTGTTTTTCACCCTGTATCGGCTGACAGGAAGTTGCCCCCACCCCTACGTGCATAGCAAGAGGCACTAAAAACTATCACGTCTCTTGTCTTAGATCACTGATCTGAGAGAGACCTTGTCAACTAGAGCTGCGTAAGCCAGTTGGGTGGTGAGCATACTGTGGGTTAAGCTAATTTCAGCGATTGGATCCGCAGATCTGCTCCAGAGACTGTCTGCAAGCTGCCTGCGCGCCCCTCCCCCTAGTGCTTCTGTATTTTTTCTTCCCGGGTCTGTTAGCTTGTATAGCTGGGTGAGGCACCCCACCCACCTGGAGAAGTCCGGGTGCAGGGAAGTTTGCTTTCACATACTCCCTGTGTGCTGTTGCTGGGGGAACAGGGACCACACTGAGACTCTAGTTGCAGCCCACGCAGAAGTCTCTCGCTCTGCCCCTCTGTCCAGGAACATGGGCGCCCAGGCCAGGGGCACTAGGAGGAACCTCGCGCACACTATCTGCGCTCGCCGACCAGGATATCAGGGGTAATGGCGGCAGCTGCTCACCTGCCTCTGCCGGGGTCCAGTGCCGGCGTTGGCTCGCGTGGGCTGAGTTACCAGGGGCACACTCTTTCCTTGGCTTGAATGTCTTTGCCCCAGCCTGGCTCCCTTCATGCCCCCAGCCCCCACTCTCTCTCAGTTCCAAGTGAAAGCAGCCCTTGCTCAGGTTAGTGAGGAAGGCAGAGTGTTCCTTTCTCCGTCTTATTTCCTCAGGGTTGATTACATATTTAGCCAACTTTTGCCCAATCATACTTTCTTGTTCAGTGTGTGGGACTTCCAGACACTCCAGGGATAGATTTTTCTGTCTCTGGTTGTAGAACTTGTTGAAATTTTGGGAAGAGGTATCGGGAGCGCTCCTCACGGTGCCATTTCTCTGACGTCACTCCCCTGTATTTCCTTTTTTGCTCACTCAGTTTTAGTATGCTGGCTTTGTGCCCTTTCAGAGGCTATGTTGTGATGTATACAGACAATATGATTACACGAGGGCCGAAATGCTGAAAATGTTGCAGGTTCCTCCTCTTCCCGCTTCACTCTCTGGCAGTGAAAGTTATAGCCCAACTTGCTCATCCAATGATCCAGGTGCAGGTCCAGTGCAGGTAAGGGATTGAGAAATACAGATTGGTAGTTACAAAGTAGTCATGGGAATGTAAAATACAGTTTAGGGAATATAGTCAATAGTATTGTAATAAGTATGTATGCTGTCAGGTGGGTTCTGGAAGTATCAAGGGGCCACTTTGTAAAAGTATATCATTGTCTAACCACCGTAGTGTGCACCTGAAACTAATATCAAACAATATTGAATGTAAACTGGAATTAAAAAATTAAATAAAAAAAAGTGCTCCTGGGTGGAAAAAGAAAGTAAAAGCCTTGGTTAAAAAAAAATTATGTAGTCTGACCAGGGAGTAACACAGTGGGTAGTCCTGGGACCCTGGGATCCCAGGTTCAAAACCCCGAGGTCACTGGCTTAAGCACAGGCTCATCTGGCTTGTCGGCTTGAGCGTGAGATCATAGACATGATCCCATGGTCGCTGACTTGAGCTCCAAGATCGCTGGCTTGAATCCCAAGGTCACTGGCTCAGCTGGAGGCTTGCGGTCAAGGCACGAATGAGAAGCAATCATTGAACAACTAAAAAACTGCCGGAACTACAAGTTGATATTTTTCATCTCTCTCCCTGCCTGCCTGTCTCTCTCTTTCAAAAAAATTGTGTAGAAATACCTAGAATTGAAGTTTTATGATTATTGTTTTGCTAGCAATAATTAACTTATGTACTATTTATTTTTAAAAAAGCTTTGTTAATCAGGAAAATAGAAGTTTAATAAAAATAAAAAAAGAAATAGGTTCTTAAGTGTATCATATTTTGTCCACAGAGTGGCACTGTTGGGTGATTTAAAAATCAAAAGTCATGTAACATGGTTCTTTGTGATGAGAAATATTTGCTGTTACAGCAGTTCTTGTGCCAGATTACTAGACTTGTCTTTCTACCCTGAGGCACACAAAAGGTTAAGCTTGATGGTCATTTCCAGAACCTAATTTATGTCTAATGGTTCATACTTCCAGAACCCACCTGGGACCCTGGGATCCCAGGTTCGAAACCCCGAGGTCACTGGCTTAAGCACAGGCTCATCTGGCTTGTCGGCTTGAGCGTGAGATCATAGACATGATCCCATGGTCGCTGACAATTTTTCTCAGGCTGTTTGTGTTAAAAGAGTAAGGACTGTATTTTACTCCTCATCTCCACAGCCCTAATACTTAGTATCCGATCAGATAGAGTGTACCAAAATAGTCTTTAAAGAGATGTTTGGCCCTGGCTGGCTATCTCAGTGGATAGAGTGTCAGCCTGGCATATGGATGTCCCAGTTTCAATTCCCAGTCAGGGCACACAAGAGATGCAACCATCTGCTTCTCTTCCCCTCCCTCTCCCCCTCCTCTCCCTCTTCCCCTCTTGCAGCCAGTGGCTCTACTGGTTAAAGGGTCACCCTGGGCACTGAGGATAGTTCAGTTGGTCCAAGTGTCAGCCCCAGTTGCTAAGAATAACTCAGTTGATTCAAGCATCGGCCCCAGACAGGGGTTGCTGGGTGGATCCTGGCCAGGGTGCATACGGGAGTCTGTCTCACCACCTTCCCTCCTCTCACTTAAAATAAAATGTGTGAATGTAACGTAACACTTTCTGTTTCATAAAGTTGTATCTGGACTTGGCCAAGAAGCTAAGTAAATAAAGCATCATCCTGGTGTGCCAAGGTTGTGGGCTCCATCCCAGGTCAGGGCTCATACGAGAAGCAAACAACGAATGCACAACTAAATGCAACAACTAATGGAATGGCGAGCTGATGCCCTTCTATCTCTCTCTTCTCCCCTCCCCCCAAAATCAATGGAAACATTTTTAAATGCATCTGGACTGAGATTCTTCCTTTTCTTAAAAGGTTCAAGAGGAAAGTACTTGGAAGAAAAGATTCTGGGGATATGTCTGTTCGAAGCAAATCAAGAGCTTCCCTTGGCAGCAGCAGCAACAGCACTGGTTCTGTCACTTCACCCAACAGCAATGTGACCACCCCAAACAGCCAGAGGTCTCCTGGCCTCATCTACCGAAATGCTAAAAAGTCCAACACATCCAACGAAGAGTTTAAGCTGCTACTCCTCAAGAAAGGCAGTTGTTCAGATTCCAGTTACCGCAGGTCTGCTACTGAGATCCTGAAGAGTCCCTCCTGCCTAAACCTCCTGGAGAGCTCACAGCTGAGTCCCTGCAAAGCACCCATGAGGCACACCAGGGGGTACCTGGCGCTGAAGCATTGTCCCCACTCTCGCCCTGCTCCCCACGAGTTAATGCAGAAGGCTTTTTCCTCAAAGAACTTTGCCACCTCAGCATCAGCAAGGGTTGGACGTTCCTGGCCCCCCCCCCCCCTGCAGCCAGCAGCAGCCGCTACAGTGTCCGCTGCAGGCTGTACAATGCGCCCATGCAGGCCATATCTGAGGGCGAGACGGAAAATTCCGATGGGAGCCCGCATGATGACCGATCCTCCCAGAGCTCAACTTAGATGGCCTGTGCCAGGCTGGATGTCAAGAGCCAAAACCCTTAGTCATATGAGGATGGGGAACAGAAGACTAGGGAAAAGTATGTCTTTCATACTTTTCTTTAGCTTATTTTGATTCATCCAATGTCATTTCTTTTGATAATATAGAACTCAAAATGTCTGCTTTTCATGAAATCTAGAAAAAAGTTTTCCCAGAGCTGCCTGTTCAGAAAACAAAACCCTTACTGTCATAATTCTTTAGAAGATAAAATTACTCTGGAGGTTTGGCAATTTTTTACATTAACGTGAACTAAAGTGAAATTTAGAAGAACTACACACATATAAATATAAATACCATATTTTTGATAAAAATGTGTAAATAGATTTATCAATGATGAATGGACATAAGCCAATTATCTACCACACACCAACTGTTTATAGAACACAACAGGAAAAGTGTATAACTGTATTCTGTGAATACCATTTTCATATCAAATAGCATATTTAAATGTCCACCAATATGATTTCTGAGTGATAAACCTCATGTGAATTGTAAACTGGTGAAGTAAAGGAAATCTTGAGGTCATATACTGAGATATGATTAATTTAAAATAATGAATTCAGACCTAACCATTTTTGTAGTAAATTGCAGCACCAAAAAAGCTGATAGTAATACTCACATGGCTATGATTTGTCATGTGGTAATTTGGACAGAATGAAAAGCATGCGTTTGATTTTTTTAATCAGTAAGAGAAATCATCCTTCTCAACGCAAAGCCCTGAACAACAGTATTTGACAGTGTCCTTTAAACTTTAAGTTTTCAATAGATTGCTTTAAAGAGAATGAGTAGGAAGGAAAAACTAGTTAATTTTAGGTTATGTTTTATATTAGGCTACTGGGACATAAACAGTCGAAATCTAATTACTATAATCTTTCAACTCCTTAAACAGTCTGGCAGTTAGCTCCAGGTTCTTTAATTGAAAAAATAAAACACAAGCATGCCACAGAGCTGTTGATTTATCCATAAATACCTGCAGTGACTTTTCAGTGAGAGTCTCTCTGTGCTGATGAGACTCGTGCTACCTAAAGATGAACAGAAATGACACTGTCAACAATGTATTTGGGAAGTAGGTGTGTGTATGTGCATTATTTATATTCGCTGTTAAGCTGGGAATGGGAACAGCTCTGGTTCACAAGGCTACATACAATTGAGTTTTTGTCTGATTTTACTACATCTGCTTGGTGGCAAAATCGGAGGGGGGAGGAAATGTGAGGGCAAGTGCTCTGATCAAATGAAGGCAGGGAAACAAGCTGAATTACTTGAATTTTCTTGTCTTAAAACTGAAAAAATGTAGTTACAAGTTGAAATCTGCAAGTAAATTTTACACTTCTGATTTTAACATGAACTGATGCTAATGTCTGAAATATGTCAGAAATATAAGCAGTTATGTGCTTAGACTATGTTTTGAATGGCAGAAGGTAGGAAGTGACAAGAACTAAGGAGGGATATGGCCTTTAAGAGAAGAGACTGCAGTCAGACTGCAGTACTGTGACTCTAGTACATACCAGAGTCACCAAGCAATTGATATGCAGCCCGCGTTAGCTTATGCAGGGCATTTGGGAAAGCAGGTTGTGTGAAAGGGGGTGTGGTTTTGATTTAATTCATGCAAGATGAAGAAGAAAGCCTGGTCTGAGAAGATGCTGTCTTTGAAAAGAAACACTTTCTAAGATGTTACAGATTGAGAATTAGAAAATCTGATTGCTGTTGGGATTTTTGTTTGTTTTTGTGGAAAGAAAAAACAAGTCTGGCTTCTACTATTTGTTTTCACTATCAAATTGTGTTTTTCAATTTCTTGTCATCCTTGTATGTAAATGGGTGCTGGGGGTGGTGGGGTAGAGTAGGGAGAATGTGTGTGTGTGTGTGTGTGTGCGCGCGCGCGCTCACGTGTGTGCATATGCACGCTCTTGTGCTGGGATTGATAAACTACCGGGTAAAGGGTACATATGAACATTTACAAAGTGTTATACTTTTATTAAGAGAAAAAGATTTGGGGTTTTAAAAAATGGACCATTATTTCTCATTGGAACCCATTGGCTAAGAAAACCAGCATGGTTTGACACCACTTGGAACATGAATATCTTTTTCTCATGCTTTGAAAAGTACAGTAGGCAAAATTTAAAAATAAAGGTTTTAGACAAATGTCATAAGAAACAGTCATTTCCAACCACAATAGCAGATCTTTTGTAATTTTCATAAAAGCAGTTCATTTGCAGTATAACTTTTTATAGGGGATTTTTCATTGTAAAGAAAGGTATGTGGGCTTTAAAAGTGATTCTAAATCTTTTATTTTTTATTTTTTACAGAGAGAGAGAGAGAGAGAGAGTCAGAGAGAGGGATAGACAGGGACAGACAAACAGGAACGGAGAGATGAGAAGCATCAATCATTAGTTTTTCGTTGCGTATTGCAACACCTTAATTGTTCATTGATTGCTTTCTCATATGTGCCTTGACCATGGGCCTTCAGCAGACTGAGTAACCCCTTGCTCGAGTCAGCGACCTTGGACTCAAGTTGGTGACCTTTTGCTCAAACCAGATGAGGCCTCACTCAAGCTGGTGACCTCGGGGTCTCTAACCTGGGTCTTCCGCATCCCAGTCCAATGCTCTATCCACTGCACCACTGCCCGGTCAGGCTGATTCTAAATCTTGAATTGGCTTTAATAAATGCCACCTTTTTATTATTGACATTAAGTTAAGTAATGATACCATGCATATTTTAAAATGCATATTGACTTGAATTGTGAGGCAATAAGATACCTTCTGTATGTAATGACCACAGAACTAACCATTATAATATAGTTTTACTTATTTTGTTTACTCTAAAAGTCTATAGCAGAGTTTCTCTATTTTATAGATTAAAAAAAAACAAATAAAGATGGATTTTAATTCACTGTGGAAAAGAGTATTGAGTAACAAACTGAATTTAAAAAGTAAGAAATTTTTTAGTAATCTGGAATAGTCTACATGGTTTTCTGGAATATTCTATATAGTTTTCTGGAATATTCTACACAGTTTTTATTACACAGCATGTAAGACCAAGATTTAGAGGACTGTCTTCAACATCACTGCCATCTTGAAGCAGGGTACACACATTAGGTATTGCAAAAAACATCAAACTTTTCTTCTGTTGTTTGCACTGATGCTAATTTTTTGTTCTTTTGTGTTTATACAACATATCTATGTTGTGTGCGGAAAATTTTTTTCCTTTTGGATTTTTTTAAAAATGTTTTGGCTAAGTAGAGGACGTGGACTAGTTATAGCAAACAAAACACACTGTTTGCTTTTGCCAAAGGTCAGTGAGTGAGTACATTTGGTAGCTGACTTAGATAATGAGATCAGGACAAAGATTCAAGACTATGAGGAATGTTACAGTGTAACTCTTCTGGTACTAGAACCAGTTCATGCCTTCCCAAAAGACAATGATTTATAGACTTGCATCCATTTTGTATTTTTGTACTATTTGTAAATACGAACTTTTTAAATTGGTGCAAAAATGGTTCCTTTTGTAAGATGTTTTCAACGTTTGGATTCAATTCAAGCCTTTGTATGTTTTAGAGCTGTGCAACACTTTAAATCTTGTATTTATTTTTAGTAAAAATGGTGACAGTTTCATTGTGAACCCCTCTCAAAAATGTACTAGAAAAGTTTGATTACCTAGAAAGTGTGTATAGAAACTGCAAATAAATGGGACTGCAATTAACTGGTTTCTCTCTTCATTGTTATATAATTGTATTGTTGGGGTTTCACAGACACAAGCGTTTTTATAGGGAACTGGACATAAAGAGGAACTGCTATGGCAAAAGTATGAGCAAAATAATAATAATAATACTGTCTCTGTAATGGGTTCCAATGCAGCTTTGTATTTGAGAGGAAAAAATCACATTTCCAATGTTGGATATGCTTTCCTGTAGCTCCTCTCTGGGCCAGGAAAAGATTTCTGGCTTTACTTTGAAATATTCAGCTTTGCTTCTGATAAGTACTCGGACTGTGCCTCCTTCCCAAGATGGGCAGCCTACACACACACACACACACACACACACACACACACACACACTATGCCATTAAATAATGTCAGGTACCCTTTATTACATACCAAATTCACGTGCCCGATACTGTTCAATGCGCCTGTGTACTGTAACTCATGTACTCCCAACGTTGTGCACATTTTGCAGATGGGGAAACTAAGGCACAGAGCATTACTTCACTTTCCCAAAGCCATAGAGCCTTGGTGCTGGGGTTTCAATGGTCCAGGGTCGGTGTTTGCACCCAACTGAGATCGCTAAATGACATCGCTAAGAACCCGCCCCTCCCCTTTCAAATTCCAGTACGGAAGAGCCCACCCAGGCCCCATGTGTGCTGCATGTCTGCAGCGCGTCATTAGAGGCAAGGGGAATGACATTAAAAAGAAAGCTTCAAAGAACCAACTAGTGACAGCGGGGAGGCCGAAGTGCCCCATCCCAGAGCCGCCTCCACGAACCCTCCCAGCCGCGGGAAGTGGCGTGGGCTCGCGCCAGCGCTCTTGTGGTATAGCGCGGGGTTCCACACGCACCAGCCTCCTGGCACCGAACCCTGGGAGGTCGGCAGTGCGCTTGCGCAGTGGGAAGGAAAGCCGCTTTCCCGGCTGTGCCCCTAGCAACACCCCGCGGCCCAAGGACTGCGCATGCGCCCTCGGCATCGCTTGGTAACTGGCCGCTTGCGTAGGGGACCTGTGCGTGCGTGGTCCCTGCCGTGCGTGGGGGGCCCGGCCGGCGCGTCACGTGATCCCGCTGGACATCCCGTGACACCTCGAGCGGTCGGGACTGTCGTCGCCATTGCCGCAGAGGTAACCGTCGTCGCCAGCGGTTCCCCGTCCTCCAGAGGCCGGTGTGGCGGGGCTTGTTAGCAGAGGTTTGTCCGGCGGCGTTTTTCCCGCCCGTGGAACTTTCCTGTGGGCTGTGGGCGAGAACCCACTGAGCGCTTCTAACGGCTGCGGGGCGGGGTGGGGGGGCCCGAGGAGAGGGAGAGAAAGCACCGCTTTCCTGGGCGACGCGGTCCCCTTCCCTGTGGGCAGCGCTCCGCAGGGCGGGCCTGACGGGCCGCCCGGACGCCCAGGCGGGGTGTGATTCGAAGTCAGACTCCCGGTGCCGGCCCTGCGGGCCCCACGCATCGGGCGGCGGGCGGGCGGGCGCTGTGAGCCCCGTGCCCCGGGCTCCTGAGCGGCTGCTGCCCGCTCCCCTCCTCCCTGTCCTGGCTCTGAACAGCAGTGACACAACGTTCTATAGAAACACGGGAAATAATTGTGAAAAGGAATTGATAAAATAGCGAATTGTTTCGTTATAACGTCTTCCGAGGTTGAGATGACGATGATGCGTAAGTGGGAAAGAAAAGGACGATGTTGACCCCGTTTGGTTAAGGCCGTCTGTTCTGTGGGGGTCGCTCCCTGTCCTCCCTCCCGGGCTCTCCGGGAATTCCGACTGTTCCGGGTATTAAACTGGCCTCATGTTTCCACGTCGTGACTTCTGCAAGCATTCGCACCATGTTTATACAGCAAGGGCCACGGCGCAGTTCAGGGCGGAGGGACGGCACACAGTTTAGGCAGCGCTGTCCCCCGTCTGGCCGATTTTGAGGTCTCTGAAATACCCCACAGGTGGTGGAAGTGCTGCTTTTGAGACCTCACGGGGGTTTTGGTCTGTCTGTTTATTCAGTGAGGGAGGAAGGCACAGACAGACTCCCGCATGCGCCTGGGATCCGGGATCTGGGATCCCTCCTGCAAGCCAACTGGGGACGCTGCCCATGGGGAGGAGCGGTGGAGGGGGTAGAGGGGAAAAGGAGGTGGGGGGTGTTGCTCTGCTGCTCAGCAACCAAGCTATTTTAGCACCTGAGGCAGAGGCCAGGGAGCCATCCTCAGTGCCCAGGGCCAGCGGGATCCAGGAGCGCCATGGCTGCAGGAGGGAGAGAGAGAGAGAGAAGCGAGAGGGAGGACTGGAGAAGCAGAAGGAAGCTTCTCCTGTGTGCCTTGACCGGGGATCGAACCCAGGACTTCAACATATCAGGCAGAAGCTGTACCACTGAGCCACCGGCCAGGGCCCCATAGGGGTTTTACAAACTGATTGTTCAGTGTACTGATACACAGTTTTGTTTTAAAAAAGTTTTGGAATTGCCTCATTGTAACCTGCCCTGTTTTGCTGTGTATTTCTTGCAGTTGGTTTTTGGGTGAGAGGCGTGTTCATCCTTCACCATTGTGGTAAGTGGAAGGCAAGTGAACACATTTACCTTGGGAGCAGAATTTGCAAGTGACTTTTGGGAAATGTCTAAAAATTGTCTTATAAACACCAGGTGGCTCTTTGTTCTTAAGTTATCAAGAATTTTCTGTCATAAAATGTAAATAGGGTTCATTTTCAGTAAATTCATTTTGCAGGATTTTGAATATACCAAATCATATTAACAAATTTTCAAAATCTAGTCATGGTTGGGCTAAGAAAATGTTGCACGAACTTCATCTTTGGGAAGAAGCGAAAGGGAAATAAAGTTTCTGCTGTACCTGTTAGGGACCAGACATGATGGTGAGTGCATACTCTGTCATGTGGTCTTCACATCCCTGTGAAGTAGATATTTATCTGAACTTGACAGGTTCACAGATTGAGGGACAGAGAGATTAAATCCCTGCCTAAAGTAAAATAGCACAATTTGCAATTTGGTCTTTGATTTCAGAACTTCTTAAAGCCCAGTATTTATACAATGGCTTGGTATTTCAGATTTGTTTACAAGGCATGGTTGTTGTAGCTGCGTGTCAGGTACATAGTGAGTCAGATCTACATGCTGTGACCTTGAGGACATGTAGTGCCTGTGCTCCATGATGAATCGTTCTGTTGGGAGAACATTGTGAAATCCAAATAAGAAAGTAATACTAGCTAACAATGGGTGCCCTTGCTCTGCCAGTCATTGCTCTAAGCACTTTACATATACTAATTTAATCCTTATAACTACATCAAGTTGGTAGTGTTATATCTGACTTATAGATTTTATTTTAAAAAACCACAGAGAAATAAACTAAGTTGTCTGAAATTACACAGCTAGTAAGTGGAGGAGCTTGGACCCAAATCCAGGTGTTCTGACCCCAAGCATAAGGTCTTAAACGTTTCTGAAATTGTCCCTTGTGTAACTAGCCAGTGTGTGAAAGTTACCGTCAAACCATTCAGGTGTGAGTGTTCTGGTTCTCGGGAAAGCAGTGGCACTTCCAGGCAGGGTAACACCGCACCTTTGCTTTGTGAAGAGGAATGAAGTTGGGGAATTGAATAGGGTCTCCCACATGGAGTAATGACAGGCTATCTCGGGACAGAGGATTTGAAAGGCGGGTGAGGTTCAGAATGCAAGATCGGTTGATTTGTGTGAATGGGCCACAGAGGTAGAAATTGAGTTGGTAGACTAAATGCTTGCTGCTTCTGTGTCTAGCTACAGCCACAATTTGCAGCATTATAATTATCCAGTAAGAATTGTCTGAATATAAGTATATAACAGTGGTTGGCAAACTTTGTCTATAAAAGGCCAGATAGCCCAGGCCGGTTGGCTCAGCGGTAGAGCGTCCGCCTAGCGTGCGGAGGACCCGGGTTCGATTCCCGGCCAGGGCACATAGGAGAAGCGCCCATTTGCTTCTCCACCCCTCCACCGCGCCTTCCTCTCTGTCTCTCTCTTCCCCTCCCGCAGCCAAGGCTCCATTGGAGCAAAGATGGCCCGGGCGCTGGGGATGGCTCTGTGGCCTCTGCCCCAGGCGCTAGAGTGGCTCTGGTCACAACATGGCGACACCCAGGAGGGTCGCAACATTGCGACGCCCAGGATGGGCAGAGCATCGCCCCCTGGTGGGCAGAGCGTCGCCCCTGGTGGGCGTGCCGGGTGGATCCCGGTCGGGCGCATGCGGGAGTCTGTCTGACTGTCTCTCCCTGTTTCCAGCTTCAGAAAAATGCAAAAAAAAAAAAAAAAAAAGGCCAGATAGTAGTTTATGCTTAGATTTGGGGGAGAAGTGGTAAGATGTGATCTCTGAGAGTTGTGGAGGCTTCTGAGTATGCTTTATAAGGATCTTAATACAAGTTTGGATTTTATATTGTCACCGTTATAAAGAAATTCTTTGTGATTTGAATAATACAAAATATGTAAGGCACATGGACTCTGGAGCCAGATTACACCACACTTACTAGCAATGAGACTTGGAAAATTAGCTAAA